>NW_022631086.1:4308637-4740536 GCF_010015895.1 Lontra canadensis | reverse complement strand
TTTTCTAATTTTGCATATTTAAATAATATCACATTTATGTCTTCATGGATGAGAGTGGCAGTTCTGGATTCATTCATCAAACAATTTGAGCATCAAGGTCACAAGTCAGGGCCACTGCCTCTTTTTAACTATTTCTCAGTAAGGGCCATTTTCAGGTACCTGAGGTCAAGGACTCACAAAATACACTGAAAGGCCCAGACAGATCTAGCACTGACACAACTCACCTGGCCTGCTGCCCACACTGGGGCTTAAACCTCGCTGATGCTTTCTAATAAGATCTGTGTACACACACACACACACACACACACACGCACGCACACACTCACCAGGTGTCACAGACTCTCCTGCATGAGTAAATGCCAGAACAGGGTGCGGAAAGAGTTTGGAACAAATCCAGCACTATAACATGTACTTATTAAGCTGGATTTTCTTTAACGAGAGAATCTTGACCATTGTCACTGTCACCAATACAGATTTCTTCATCTCACAGCAATCTCACAAAGAAAATATGTGAAATTTTTGGTCCCCAGTTTGATCTCCACAGGTTTTTCATCTGACATTTTCTTTGGGCTGATACATTCTTCTACTTAATATTGATTTTAATATGTTTCTGTGCTGCCAAAAAGTTTGGCGTTGTGTTTTTATGTGTAATAGTATTGAACTAGAGGTTTCATATTGATTGTCCTCCACTCCTGCCAAATATTATCTGTAGAAAGTATGTTTCTATCAATTTTTGTTCCCTCTGCAATGACCTCAGCCTATTCAAAAGTAGGAATTCAGAGACGGTGTTTTCAGAAATCCCTAAGATAAAATTGAGTTGTATGACTTTCTTGAGAGATTTGAGGATTAAAATATGATTTTGATGACTTATTGGCCAACCATGACACTACGTGAAACCAATTTTAGTGGCATTATTATAAATTTTCTTATGCTGTACAATTTATTGTATTCTTCAAGAAGTTAAGCAAATAAAATGAGTTAACATAGTAGAGCTACATTAGGCTATTCAAGTGTTGGACATTATTTAATATTTTTGTTTAATGACACCATTATGTGTCTACAATATAAGCTTCCTAAAAATTTATATTTCTAATTATGCCCTACTTGTAACAGTCATATGACCCATTTCCTGACACATTCTATTTGTTGCCCAAAGCACAGGGATATGGACTTTATCAACTGAAGGTTTAGAAGCAGAGGTGGAAATTATCTGTCTCCAATTATTGTTAACTGCAGCAACTTGATTTTCTTTTATTGACTATTCTAAAAGTTTGGGTAACCACCTTTGTGATAATTGGTCTTCAAAAAGCAGCAGCCTATATGAATACTCTGGGGATCACAAAAACAAGTAAAGTCAGATGACAGGTGTATATTCAGGTGTGGAGCGAGCTATCAGAGGAGAACCAAACTCCTAGCTAAAGGGGAAGGCAAGAAAGATAGACAACATTAGGGAGAATCAATAATAGGACACCACATGCACAAGACCCGGCCTAAAAAAGTAAGGGCTTCGAGCCATCTGTGTGTTAAGTCAGGGAACACAGGCATGAGAGGAAAAGAAAGAAAGAAAATACTTAAGTTATGTAATACACATACAAATACACATATATTAAGTTATGTAATACACATACAAAACAACATACTAAAGGTACAGGGTACAAAGGCGTTCTTGATGCCATACCAGTGGAACATGGACGAGAGCTCTGTAAATGTTCACACTCAGGGTTAGTGAGTGTGTAAAGTGTAAAACATTTAGTTGGGAGTGAAATGACACCAGAGGCTGCAGGAGTAGAAAAGCAAGTTATTAGCATTACAGATTGGTGCCTGATTTTATTTCCTTTAATGATTTTCTTTTAAAAGAAAAACATTAGTTCACCTGTATGATCCTGAGGAAGAGTCAAGAATGATGAAAAGTCAGACATTTGAGATGAAAGACATTTCATCTGTGTTTCAGTTAGATTTCATGTTGATTTGTGACCGAGATACTTGCTGCCCTCAAGGATTTTTGTTTTCAAAGGGATTAAATTGAAGATATAGTAGATGAGGGTCAGAAAAATAGGAACTAGAATCAGGAGTGAAGCAGAGGCAGCCTACAGAAAGAAAGACCAAGTTAGCAAGCCAAACCTAAGATCTATGCAACACAAGGAAATGTTGATGTAGATACTCGCAGCGTGGTCCAAGGTTTGGCAGAGATGGGCCACCAATCAATTGGCAAATTCTTTCTACAGGCTTACTTTATCCAGCATATTGTAAAAATAAGGGATGTACAACTATAAAGACATAGTCTCTGACTATGAAACTTATGCTTTGATTATGAAGAAAGATATGTATGTATATCCTAAAAAAATAAAAATAAAAAACAATAGAAACTCATTAGAATTGGAAGAAGTACATTATTAGCAGTATAATCAATAAGTAGTATTGATGTTGGAAGAGGAGAGAGTGTATTATAATCTGAGATGATGATGGAGATTTCCCAAAAATCTATGCATGAGAAAAGTAGCCCAAATTATCTTGCTGGGTGTTTTTCTACAATATTGTAATGTTATATTCTCTTAGGGTACAGATTAATTTTGGGAGTGGAAAGAAAGAAGAAATGAAAGAAGATAGAGATGGGAAATTTCTGTGTAGCATTATGACAAGTGTCTCAGTAAAAAATGAAAATTTAGAATCCCAGTGTTTTTTGCAGATTATTTAGGTATGGCATAGCTAAGGTTTTGATAAAGCTCCAATAGTCTCCTCCTCCAAACCTCTTTATTGCCATATTGGTTCAGTGACCTCTGTAAAGAACTGACCAACCTGAACTGGTTAATGAGATTTAAAAAAAAAAGAAGAAGAAAAGAAAAGAAAGAAAGAAAAAACCTCTGGAGTTTAAAAGTAGTTTAGGATGGCACAGAGCTGTTGATGCCTCAAGCACTTTGCACCAACAAATATAAAGCTTCTTGGAAGGAATGTTCCCTCCAGCCAAACCTCAAATAATTCCCATAATGAAGTTCTACTGAAAACAGTTTATTATTAAAAAATTACTGGGGTGCTTGGGTGGCTCAATCAGTTAAGCATCTGACTCTTGATTTTGGCTCAGGGCCTCATCTCAGGGTCATGAGGCAGAGCCCTGTATCGGGCTCCATGCTGAGTGTGAAGCCTGCTTAAGAGTCTTTCTCCCTCTCCTTCTGCCCCTCCCCACCTCCAGGCCCCACTTGCACGCAGACTCTCCTTCTCTCTAAAAAAATAAATTAAAAATTAAAAATTACAATGCATGTGAAAGACAAAGCACTTAACCAAGAGTCAGGAGAAACAACTCAAAGGCAGAATCAAACCTGAAGAGACATCGAATGTTGGAATTGTCAAAGAACATAAAACATGTATGTCATATGTTTTAAGAAATATAAGACATAATTTAAAACATAATAAGAGACTATAAACTTAACCTATGAGATTTGAAAAATAACTAAATTTTTAGAAATGAAAAAATGAAATGCAAATGAAAATAACATAATAAGTGGAAATATTAGTAATATAAATGAAAATACAACATAAAAATAAATGAATATTACAAAATACATAATTTATGTACTATGAATATAAAAATTGAAATTAAAACATCCACTAAGTGTTAAACTATGCTAGACCCAACTGAAGAGATAATTAGTGAACTGTAAGATAGATCTGAAGGAATTACTTGGCCACAGGCTCAGACAACCAAAATGGAAATACATACATAGCAAAACTTGTGGGATGCATCTGTCCATCAAAAGACATGTACAAGAATTTCTTACCAGTTTTGTTCACGATACACAAATCCTGGGGAAAAAAAGCCCAAAGGCTCATTAACATTAGAAAGGATAAAGTATGTTATATTCATAGCAGGAAAAAATGATGAGTCTCTGATGTACACAATAAGGATAAATATCACAAACATGGTTTGGGGCCAATGCAGCCAGACACAAAAGAAAATGCATTGCATTATTCCATAAGAAAGTAAAGAAAGCAAAACGGATCCGTAGCAATAGAAATCGTGTAACTAGTTATCCCCGGCTGGGGTGTTACTGACCGGGTTGAGATATGAGGGGACTTTTGAGAGCCTGAAATGCTGCACACCTTGATCTGAGTGTAGTCGCAGATGTATGAGCCTTTAAGTTCTTCTAACTGCAGGCTTAAGATCAGTGCACTTTATTCACTTTCCTACATGCATTTTGATCATCAGTAAAAATGGAAAAAATTTATTGGACATAATATATATACGTGTGTGTGTGTGTGTTTATGTATATAGATACATATATATACACATAACCCTCAAAAACATTATGTTTAGAAAAGACAAAAGACAACATTTAATGAGCTAAACCTACTGCGTAAGAGGACAGAAAAAAGCAGGTGGAGAAAAGAAAAGTAGAAAAAAATATTAAAAATCAAAGCAAAACTTAATGAATCAGAAAATGACAGTATAGAAGAATCAGAATTTTTTTTAAAAGATGCTTTATAAGATGAGTAAAATCCAGAGTTCTGGCAAGTTTGAACAAGAAAAAGAAGGATGAGATAAATGAATGTTAGAAGTGAAGAATGAGCTAGAATTACAAATAGGACAGACATTTAAAAGGTAATAATAATAGTAGTGCTAATTAGCTAACACATATTGAATATTGATGTGTATTAGGCTTATGCTAGGTGTTTTGTGTAGTTATTACTTCATTTAATCCTCATGGCAACTCCTCATGGTAGATATTTTGTTATACCCATCTTTTTTTTTTTTAAAGATTTTATTTATTTATTTGACAGAGATCACAAGTAGGCAGAGAAACAGGCAGAGAGAGAGAGGGGGAAGCAGGCTCCCTGCTGAGCAGAGAGCCTCATGCAGGGCTGGATCCCAGGACCTTGGGATCATGACCTGAGCAGAAAGCAGAGGCTTTAGCCCACTGAGCCACCCAAGCGCTCCCTCCCCATCCTTTTTTTAAATAGATTTATGCCAATACTTTTTAAAACAGAGACAAAATCAGTCAGTTTTTAGAAAAACATAATTAGCAAAACTGTCTCAAGAAGCAATTTTAAACAAGTTGGAAATAGAGCTACACTGTGACTCATTACACTACTGGGTACTTATCCCAAAGATACAAATGTAGTGACCCAAAGGGGCACGTGCACCCCAATGTTTACAGCAGCAATGTACACAATAGCCAAACTATGGAAAGAGCTCAGGTGTCCATCCATGCATGAATGGATAATGAAAATGTGGTATATATATACAATGGTTACTACTCAGCCATCAAAAACTGAAAAAAAAAATGAAAGGAAGGAAGGAAGGAAATGAAAGAAAACAATTTTTTAAAAGATTTTATTTATTTGTTTGACAGGGAGAGATCACAAGTAGGCAGAGAGGCAGGCAGAGAGAGAGGGGAAAGCAGGCTCCCCGCTGAGCAGAGAACCCGACGTGGGGCTCGATCCCAGGACCCTGAGACCATGACCTGAGCAGAAGGCAGAGGCTTAACCCACTGAGCCACACAGGTACCCAGGAAAGAAAACAATTTTGAAACCTAAAAAGTTAAGTAACAAATAAGTTGAGTAATTAGCTACAATATATTACCATACAATTAAGAAATGAGTCATTACATTTCTAAATAAACTCTTCCATATAACAGACAAAAATAGAAAACTCACCAATATATTTCAAGTTTTTAAATACCAAAACAGATATACAATATGAGAGAGAAAACCTAAAGGTGAAATGCATTCATAAATTGAGCTACCAAGATTCTAAACAAAATACAAGCAAACTAAATCTACTAATGTACGAGAAGATAATTCAGCACACCCAAACTGGATTTATACCAGGAATGAAGGTTGAGTAACTATTGGCAAGCCCATTGATTAATGTTAATACCCCACATTAACAGGTTGAAGGTGAAAACACCATGTAATCACTTAAATAAATGTAGGAAATGCATATTATTTATGTGAAGAACCCTCCTAAAACCAATGAAACATAGATACTATCCTCACTTTATCAATGAGTAAATCAATAATAATAAAAATAGATGCTTTTTAAGTGCTTTTGTGCTATGTAATTTGCCACTAGTATTTTATTCTTCATCATAATCCTAAAAGCTATGCACTATCATGATATGTATTCTATAGTCCCATTTTTTTGGTACTGAATTTTCACAAGCTTAGGTGTGAGACAGTATTGTTCTTGTATCTTCCCAACCCAGCGATGCATAATAACTTAAATCACTTAATTAAAATAGTTTGCTTTAGTTCTATCTAATACAGAGCTTCTAAAGGTATAATTTTTTTCATGGGCTATAGATCCAATTTAAAACTGTTCCTAATTATGAAGAAAGCTGAATGTATGTATTTGTCTGTATGTGTATACTGTCTTACATTTGAAAGTTGGCAGTCTTTTCTTTTTTTTTTTAGATTTTATTTATTTATTTGACAGAGAGAGAGATCACAAGTAGGCAGAGAGGCAGGCGGAGTTGGAGGGAAGCAGGTTCCTTGCTGAGCAGAGAGCCGGATGTGGGGCTCGATTCCCGGACCCTGAGATCATGACCTGAGCCGAAGGCAGAGGCTTAACCCACTGAGCCACCCAGGTGCCCCAAGATGGAGGTCTTTTGCTATTCCTGTTAGCCTTTAAGTATTTCTGCACAGTACACTGTTGATTTCCTTTCACAAAAACAAAAAAGGAGAACTTTATCTGAATTATGCACAAATATATGGATGAATTTCATCTCCTTGTACTTGTATCATCCTATTATAATCTTTCTGTCCATAAAGTGAATGCTTTCGAATGCAGAATATAAAAGTATTTCACATAGATTATTACTTCAACAATGATATATTAATATGAATTACAAAAGCTAAATAATAAAACTAACATCCATAAAGCTTAGAGAATAGAAGATCTCGAGGAATTTATATAGGGTTGAAATTTAAGACTTTATTTTAGAGCAAAACCTTAAGGACATTTCATATCCATAAAAAGTAATATGAATGGAGAAACAATGATGACGCTATATTTTTAGAAGTACAACTCAAATCGCTATTTCCATATCTGATAATGTTCCCACATCACAGAAAAATCTGGACATTTTACAAAATTCTTTTGAGTGTGCTAGAGCTCACCATCCCTTACAAAGGCAAACCCAAAACCTTTCTGAAATCATTTCCTTTGTGTGTGCACATTTGTGCATGTGTGTGTGTGCACACATATTTTCCAAAGTGGTGACTAATCTTAACCCACCTACTCTACCTTCTCTGTCTAGTGAATGCTTTTATGCTTTTCTTGCTCCTAGACGTTACCAAGCTTTCAAAATCTCACTTAGGTGATGTGAAGAATTAAAAAAAAAAATAAGTTATATCTATCCTTTCATGGCTGCCCTCGTAATGTGCAACACAGAACATCACTTAGGATTTAAGGGCCCATAAAATAGAAAGCTTGCTTAACCCCTTGACTACTCGGTGCCTGCCAGTTCCACCACCCTGTGAGACTGGAATTTTATGGGAGTTGAAAGCTGAGGTGTTTGAAGGCTCAGTAGCAAATATTCATTCCGTTACGGTCACCCGGCCAAAAGCAGCAGCAGATTTTCTTCACACTATTTTCTGTCTTTGAAACCGTTCAGGGAAATTCCAAATTTGAAAATCTGAATGCCTGCAAATAAGTCAGTAAATTAATAATAAGAAATGCAAAGTATATATTTTGCCTCATGGAACAAAAATAAGAAGGGATATATTTCCAAACAAGTCAGAAATATCAGAAATAGTGTCCTGTTTCTTTCTAAACAGGCAGGAGCAAAGTATAACGTTTAGAACTTAAAAAGGAACAGAAATCAGTATTCTTGCAAGCATCGTATTGTATTGTAGGAATCTAACAAGGCATCCTTGGCCAGAAGAGGACCCGAATAGGGACACGCCGGGAACGTCAGTGCTTTAGGACCACGTGTGATGTCTGAACAGGGAAGGTGAGCTGAAATGGGCTGACTGTAGACAGGAATCCTACGGGGTGTGGGGGAATGAAGCTGGGAACATGACCAGCTCCTAAAGCTGGGACTTCCAGAGCTCCCCCTTGAAATGCTTTGGCCTCTTCTCTGAACTTAAATTTGATTATACAAGGGCCTTCATGACCTGTATTTGTTTTATTATTATTTAGTATAGTATTTAAAAACTACTGCTCTACCCTACACAAACCATAGTGCCAAGTGCGTTTTTTGGTGTTTTTGTTTTGTTTTGTTTTGTTTTGTTTTTGTGATGAGTAAGAAGTAACGATTATCCCCAACAAATGTGGACATTCTGATAGGAGGTAAATGAAAACTGTAGAAACAATATGAGGCAAAACTCAAACATGAAATGTAGTTACAGCTGCATTTGGATTATGCCCGTTTATGGTTTAAGAACTACTCTAACATACATCATTTTATTTGTGCATCACAGCAATCCTTTACAGTAGATCAGGCATCTTGGAAAACCAAAGCTCAGAGAGGTTGAGTGACCTTTCCACAGTCACACAGTTTGTAGGCTGAAGAGCTGGATGTAAATACGATTCTTCTCAAGTCCAGTTTCTGTCCCTCTCACACTGAGGAGTCTTCGTACCCTCATTACATATCTGGCATTCCACTCTCCCTGCATCAAAGCCATGGCCAGACTGCAGAATGGGCAAGAGATGACGGAGGAGTGGGGAGAGAAGGCAGGGAAGGAAAAGTGAGGATACAGAGGTGGGGAGGAGAAGAAAGCAATCTGAAAATCTGAGTGTAGGACAGGAAAGGAGTTTCTCCCCATAAGCCCCAACCACCAAAGTTCCTGGGGCCCCTCCAATTCTACAAGGCTTCTTAATCTGTTTAATTTCATGTTTATTTCCTCCTGGAAAAATTCTTCCCTGGTGCCTGAGATTTCAGAATTTTTAGATGAAGCATTCTTTGTTGTTTGTCTTGGACCAGCTGAGGGTTGAATAAGCCTTCTATCTTATCTCCCTCTCTATCTTTCTAAACACAAATGAATTCTTTTTATCCTCCAGAGTTTATGCCTGCCCTGGAATTAAGTTGCTGAGGAGAAACATATCAACTCCTCCAGGCAGTTAAGAATCCATATCCTTATTTTGAAATTATGAAGTCTCATAGTCTAAATTTCCATGTTTTCGAAGGAAACAATCAATTGTTAAAAAGTTATGATAGTCACGGTTTGTTTATAAGATCAGAAGCTTTGATCACATGAAGTAATTGAGGGTGATGAAAATTGAGTAATTTACTTTCATAAGCCTTTTATTTAATAAATCCATGACTAAAATTAGAAACTATACAATATTAATGCTTCCAACTTATAAAGATAATAATAAATAAAACACTGAAACCTCATTTTAATTCTTAAACAACTTAATGAAGGGAACACACATGCCCCAGTTTTTATTAAACAGATAACAACTTGCTATGAAAATTGGAATCCATATTATAGAAAGTAAATTAATTTCTGAGTCGCAAATTCTCTTTCTGGAAAGCGTTGTTTGTTTGTTTGTTTGTTTGTTTTTAGGATGTCACATAGACCACCAAAGATGCCACTTCCGACTGATATCTTTGGGTTAGGTGCGTGATGCCATGACCTCAAGTCTGAAATCCATCCTTAGGAATAACCTGTCACTGTCTGGAAAGCATTTTCAACTTCTTGAGCTTGTGGAACAGAACCGAAGGGAATTTTCCTTGGTTCCTGGATCACCTTTGAATAAGAAGTAGCTAACTTCTTCTGGGAATTAATATCTCAACCAGGGAATCGAGAACAGTTTAATTAGTCTTCATGGTTCTACTTCATGGTTTCCTAAAAGAGATTCTAAAGTCACATCAGTGGCTCAGTTTACTGCCTGGGTCAGCGTTTTTTGACCTCTAGATCACCACTCATCAATGCCACTTCTTATGCTGTGTGGCAGTCGGTACTACTGAAAAGACAATACGACTGGTATAGTCGTACAAGATTCTGAAGGACAGGCACGTTCACACAGAGGATAGCGACGATAAAACCAGAAGCCTCTTATAATGCTGGGCTCTTGTAGATTGTATTGCTTTGGCTAAGGTTTGCAATCTTTTGCAAATAGTCAGCAGGAATGCTCTAAACATGACAGTCAAGTTAGAACATAGAGAGGCAAAGCCTTCCTCATTTGCCCTTGTGAACAGAGCAGTAGAATTTTCCTTCTTATATTTCCTGTTGCTCTTGCTCAGCTAATATGCATGCGAAGTCATTGCTGGAACATAATGGACATCATTCCACTAGATTGAAACGTGAACTAAAAAATTGTGAATGATAATTTGTTGTCCCTTGTATCCAAGATATGGAAAGGCTTACAACTAAGTTTGCATTTTTTTCAGTTTTTTCAGGAAATATGTCTGGACCCAACACAAAATCTAGACCAAGTCTGAATAATGATGTTGCTAGACCAACAAAAGATGTATTCCTAAACAAGTAAGCACGTTTCTAGAGCAAACCTGTCAACCAATGCTCAGTGGGGGAAAAAAAGAGCATAATCTAGGAAATAAGTTCCCTGACATGATTGTATAAATTGACCTGAAAATAAAACCACACAAAGCAGAGGCACGTTGTAAGAGAAAGTTAAGTTCAAATTACTATTATTTTTAATTTGCACAGCAAATTAAAAGAAATCAATTGTTATTTCTTAAGATTCTGCCAACGTAATTAATATCCCATAAACCTTTTGACAACACACCCAAAACAGACAAACACAAAAGAAAACAGTAAAAGTGTCTGAACGCTCATCAAGCAGATTTATTTAAGAAAACAATAATAATCTGAATAAATGACCGTACTTTTGAGTCTCATGAAATGTTTGACACCCTGTGTTTGAAACCTTTGTTTCTGGCTTATTGCATGTGCTGCATGCTTCTTTCAAATCATACAAGATATTTTCTGGATGGGTGACTTGCAGAAGAGAATATACATGTACTTTTACCTTTTTAATGTTGACTTGATTACTAATGTTCTCGTGCTGAGACAATGTTACAAACCAGAGAAGTTTAAGTGCATCAGGTACAATCGCAGTTTTGCTCAGGTTGTAGCAGAGTAATACAGAACAAAGATCACCAGATCAGTCACTCGCTGCATTCTAAGTGATTGTATTATGCTGTACCAGAGTATGTTATTGTGCTCTTAGGCTGCTAATAGTCGGCTACCATTTCAGTGACAAAGAAAAGCATGAAAGAAAAAGAAAGCAGCTAATTAAAATATCAATACCATTCTCTTTATGAATTTGTTACATATAACATAGTAGAATACAGCAGACATATCAGACTCAATATCCAGATATTTTGTCAATACTTTCTGGAAAGCACACCAAAGAATGGGGTATTGTTTGGGTGACTCATTTTTTACTTGATTTACCCAATGTTTTCATTGGCTTGACAAGACTCCCAAATGAAAATTGTCCAGAGAGAGTAACAGTGTGTCTACCAGCTCTACAGTCTTCAAATTTGGATTGTCAGATATCAAAAGGGTATAGGCAGTCCCTGCTGTTCTATGTGGCTCTTTTTTCCCACTCTGCTCATTCGAAGTGTCTAATTAGCAGCTACACTTATTTCTCATTGCCTTTAGCTCCTCAATCAAGGATTTCTGCTGAAGGAACCCTGCTGCTGGTGCTAGAGTTAAAAAAAACTGAAATATGAAACTCATATTCATGTAATCAGCCTATAAACACCACCCCTTCATCACCAAGGGAAAAAGTATGATCATCTCTCTTCCCTTCCACGTGCACTACTAAGAGCATCCTTTATTTATGTTGCTTTCCCCTTTTATGTCTGATCTTGGCAATTCTTGTGTCAGGATAGACATATGGAAGAGGACAGAAGAAAGAACGAAATGGAAATTCTTTAGGGTCAAGTGTGTTTTCTTTAATGCCTGCGAAGACAGACGAATATCCATATCTTGTTGCCAAGGACATTTTCAGTCTGTAAAAATATAAAATATGTCCAAAAGAATCATCCTGTAGACTTAAAACTCTAAACAAATTTTGATACCAGAAAAATTATATTTGTTGGATAATTAATTGGTTATTTCAGCTACTGCATTTGTAAAACATGTTAAGATGGATCGGTTCATTCACCAATGGTAGGGTCCAATTTACCTTGCACTTTCTTAGATGCTGGAGATAAAAGAACAAGTAGGACATGATCTTTGCTTCTAGAAGTTTTTGGAAGAGACGGATATGAAACAGTCAATTGAGAAACACATGTAAAAAGTACAGGTATTCTGGGAGGTATAGGAGAGACACAAACCAAGAAACTTCCTACAGGAATTGACAACTAATGTGTACCCTGAATGGTGAGTAAAACATAGGAAGACAGAAGACGCAGCACTTGTGGAATGGTGGAGCAAGAAACTCTGAAAACCTACTCTCCCACTAAATCAAAAGGAACACTTGTTAAAGAAAAAAATAGTCAAGACTTACTTTTTCAGAACTCTGGAAATGAACCAAAAGCTTGCAACAATCTGAAGAGCACTATACAAGAACAAAACAGCTGGATCTTGGTAGAAACAATAGCTGTTGTGGTGTTTTAACATGGGATGTCCCAACCCCTCTCCCCTCACCTCTGGGGCACCCTTGAAAACCAACAGCCTCACAACCACTATTGCTGTGGTAGCCTAGCAGTCATCAGTTAGAGCAGAATGGGTGTGTAGTTCAGAGCTCACTTTGTAAAAACATTTGTGGAAGATAATCATCAGCCATTGTTTAACATCACAGCTGCCTGAGTCAGTGATTCCAATTGGAGCCAACAAGAAGCTGGCAAAACACTTAAAAGGAAAAAAACAGTAATGGGATGTTTCTAGAGGGCTTTTAAAACTTCCAACATGTTCTTAGATATTTGGAAGACCAGGCATATATGCAGTACTGTACATATAACCAGGAAAGATCTCAGAAGGTCCTGATTTCTCATCTCCGACTGACCATAATGCTTTTTGAAAGCTAAGTCAGGAGCATCAAAGGTATGCCTTAACAGATATGAAGAACTTCTCTGCCAAGTCTGGGAGATTTATTGGTTCTGTTCACCAACTGACCACTAGGCTAACCAAGCAGAAACAACAATGGCCACAAATAACAAAGAATTCAGATTATACAAAATTAGTCTTGGAAAGTCACTAAACAAAGAAAGAGACACTAAAGAAACAGACAAAAGCCTTAGAGAATGAAGGATAGCGAGAAATCAGATTTCCAGACTTGCCATATTGTATTATTAAAAATACTGAATTTTCAACAAAAACAATTATGAGAAACAGGAAATTATGACACATGAACAGGAAAAACAAAAAAGATCAGTTCATTAAAAAATGTTCCTGAGGAAGTCCAAATTTTGGACTTACTAAACACAGAGTTTAAAACAGGTATTAAAAATATGGTTAAAGAATCAAAGCAATCCATGTGTAAAAAAATTAAGGAAAGTATACAAATTCTTTCTCACCAAATATGGGATATCATTAAGTACATAGAAAGTATAAAAATAACCAGTTAAAACTTCTGGAGTTGAAGATTATAGCAACTGAAAAAAATTCACTAGAGATGTTGACAGATTTGAAATACCAGAAGAAAAAGTTAGCCAAGTTGACTATATTTCAACTGAAATTATGAAGTTGGAAGACCATAAAGAATAAAGAGTGGGGAAAAATGAACAGAGCTTCATAGAGGTGTGGGACATATCAAACCTACCAACCCATGTATAATGAGAGAAGAACAACAAAAAATAATTGAATAAAGACCAGTAACTTCCAAAATATGATGGAAAACTTAAATCTTATCACTTAAAAATCTCAATATATTCTAAGTAGTATAAGCTCAAAAGCTTCCATACTTCATATCTCATTGTTGTCACATTGAGTTGTCACAAGACAAAGAGAGAATCTTGAAAGCAGCAGTGAAAAAAGATTCTTCATGTACAAGAGACTTCTTATCAGAAATAATGGTGGCCAGGAGGAAGTGGGGATACAAAATTAAAAGTGCTGACTGTTAACCAAGCAAAATTATCTTTCAAAAATAAAGGAGGAATTTAAAAACTACCAAGTAAACAAAAATTAAGAAAATTCATCATTAGCTGACAAAAAAAATGCTAAACAGAATCCTTCAAGCCAAAATGAAAAAACAAACAAAAGACAAAAGAAACAAAGAAGCAAACAAAACACTAGAATCTACACAAAGAAATGGAGATCACCAATAAAGTAACCACATAGGTGATTATAAGGACAGTAAAAATATATTTTTGTTTGTAACTCTTTTCATCTACCCAATTCAAAAGATAAGTGGATAAAGTAATAATCTATGCCCTGTGTTAATGGATACAAAATGTATAAGTATGTAATTTGTATGACAATAAAAGCACAAAGAAGCAGGTAGTGAACAGAAGTATATAGCAACAAAGAAAACAGTTTCTGTATACTATGGAAACAAAGAAAACAGAGTTTCTGTATACTATGGAAATAAAGCTTGAATCAATCCAAATTAGATTGTTTTAAATTAAAATATTAATTATGATCCCTTGAGTACCAACTTATAAAACAACTAAAGACAGTATAATTTAAAAAAAAAAAAGAAATTAAAATAGTATACAAGAAAATATGTAATTAACACAAAGAGAGTAATAGTAAAGAAATATCTATCTATGTTTTCCAACCACATTGGAATGACATTAGAAATAAATACCACAATGAATGTTGGGAAATACACAAATAGATAAAAATTAACCAACACATGTAACACTGAGGGGACAACTAAGAACCTAGAAGGTGGATGATTCCAGAATGCAGAAGATTATTCCCAAACCTTGAAACCTTCTGAGTTTGCCTAGCTGGATTTCTAAATTACTTGAGACTGGTGACTTTCTTTTTCCTTCCATTTTCTTCTTTATTAAACCAGAATGTCTATAACTATTATCCCATCCTGTCCCTGCACTGTATCTTGGAAGTAAATAATCTTTATTCTTTGGTTTCACAGGCCCACAGATTGAGAGGAATTGTTTGCAGAGTGGATTTCATGCAGAGTCTCATCTATACTGAAGGTAGATGGTTTAGATGATGAGATTTGGGACTTTTAAACTGATGATAGTTAGATGAGATTTGGGGCTCGAGTTGATTTTGTAATGGTTTGGATTTCCAGGAATATGGGCTGGCATAAATGTATTTTGCATTTGGGATGAATGTGGATCTTCGGAGTGGTATGGATGGAGAGACTGGTAGGCAAAATGACAAACCCACAAAGCTTTCCATGACCTCATCCCCACAACCTGTGAAAAGGGACTTTGTAGATGTGACTGAGGATAGAGTATGTGTTCTATTTGCCTTTCCCAGTAAGCTGAGTTTCTATATAATCAGTATGGATAATATATGTATATCATTTTGTAGGACTTTGAGAATAATTTTGCTAATAAATTGAGGTCCCTAGTTTTTACCTATTGACCCCTGTTTTTAAAACAAATTTCTATAATTTATTTGAGGCTAAATTCTTGATTAAAAGCACAACTAACAATAAACTGCTGGGTTTGAGGAAAGTCCGAGGGTTATCCTCTTAGTAAACACAGTATTTTACATGCTGACTCAATCGTCAAGAGAACTGCAGCTAAAAATTACAGTCAATTTTTAGTACTGTTGCTCATGACATTAAAAAATGTAAAGGTTTCTACAGTATCTTTTTTGAAGTAGATTAATAGATGTCTATTATTAGAGAGGTTACTTGGTCCCAGGAAGATAGAATTCTGGGTTTTGTAAAGGAGATGAATATTGCTTAAGTACACAGTCAAGAGAAAGAACTCTACCAATCTTGAATGGGATGTGTGTCTTCACAATTTCCCTTCCTAAAACCATACTATCAGAAACTTTGAAGGGTCTGAGATTTTGTCATATTTCCAAGCTAGCAAGTTATCCTGCTGCAGCCTCATTGATGCTAGCAGAAGACAGAAATCTCCTGGGTCACAGACAAGCAACTGTGTCCCTCATAGCAATGGTAATAGCCAGAGGGTCAGCCTTTGCATCCGTTCCTGGAGCCCTGTTTCCCAGAAGGTGATATGGAGATGTCCAATTCATGCCTATGCACACCCTGGGTCACATTACAGAAGATCCCAGAGTCTAACCCATTACAGAAGAACCTAAATCTTTTCTAATGGACAATAAGTATGCTTGCCCTTTATTGCAAGAGAAATATTCTATCTTCCAAGGTTGTAAATAAGTCTACTTGCCCTAGAGAGAGATACTGGCTCTATCTTCTGAGTCTGTTCACTATACAAGCATCATCTAAATGAAAATCGAGAACAAAAGTAACCACTGCCTCCTAACATGCTGGTCTCATGACATGCAGGCCATGAGAGACCCATAGAGAATTATTTCCTAACACACAGCAAGTGAAATTTTGTCTCTAAATTTACATTTATTGTTTTCACCCTAACATCAAGTATAGAGGTTTCCTGTAAAATCTATCATTATATGGCTTACACTTATAAAATTGTTTAGTACTAGTAAATTCTGGCTGCTTCTGAGCCCTGCTTCAAACATACCCTCATTGATCTGTGCATATAATCCTTATGGAGCAGCAATGCTAGCGGTCATTGTAGCCAAAGTGACTCCTTCAGGCTCTACTTTAAATGTTCCCTCCTGTGACAAAATCAGATAAGGGTTAAATCTTAATTAAAATAAGGGTTTTTTAACAAAATCAGATAAGGGTTAACTCTTAGTTAAAATAGTGTTTTCAGAGACACCATGTCTCTGAAATGTCTCTCTCTTCCTCCTTTTGCTCCTCCTACTCATGCTCTCTCTCTCTCTCTCTCTCTCTCAAATAAGTAAATTTTTATAAAAAAAATAAAATAATATTGTGTTTTATTCCCTCAAAAGACCACCATCATTTCTGTGTCTCTGAGTGGTCATAGAACATTATTAAGTTGTTGTTACAAATGAATTTGTGTGTATCTCCCCCCCGCTTTGATGAAGGTATCTTCCCTAGACATGGGTAGTCAGGAAATGATGATCTTCCCAATGTATTAGTCTCCTGCAGCTGCTGTAACAAATTACAACATACAAAACTGGCTTAAAACAACAAAAACTTATTCTCGTATTGTTCCCATTTGGGGGAGGTAGAAGTCCCAGGTCATTTTCTCTAGGCTGAAATCAAGGTGCTCCCAGGGTCCTGCTCCCTCTGGCATCTCTAGGGGTATCCTTCCCTGCTTCCTCCAGCTTCTTAGGGCCACTGGCATTCCTTGGATTGTCACCACATCATAACATTCTTACATCCATAAATTTTCACAGAACCCCACCTAATACGCAGTTTAAAAGAATCTTCAATTTCTTATTCTTTTTTTTTTTTCCTATTCTGTACATACTTAGTGTTTCTCAAATTTGAATCAGGCCATTACATAACCACATTTACCTTGATAGTGGAGTTGTCAACAAAATACACCTGATTTCCATGAATCGATTCCAACAATTAATTAATTAACTGGAAAGTAAAAGATGAATAATTATTTTCACATGTAGCATCTTCTGCTCTGATATCATAACTTCAGTGACTGTGACTCAACCTGAAAACCCCATGAGCAAAGAGCTTCAGAAAATAAATTAGCAAGATATTTTAATGGCTAGACCACACATCAGCATCCGTAGGAACAGTCATGAAGTGGTTCTCAGAATGTTTTGACCCTAAAAATCACTGAGGCCACAGAGCTTATTAGAATACAAATTCATACACTTCCCAGCAGATAGTCTAACCCAGCAGATAGGGTCAACAACTATGAAGCTGTATTTGAAACAGTACCACCTGGAAATTCTGATGCAGTTGGTCTATGGTTTGAAAATGAGCAATGAAGTGAGTTTGGATCCTAAGTGAGACTTCCCATTCACTGGAGATGATATTAGGGGTGCAAGGACTCAGGCTACAGCAAGATAAGAATTGCTTAAGTTCGGATAACTTGCAAAGCAAGCTCTTCCTTACCGTGCTCAAGACCCCAGCTACAACTTCACTGCATTTCACACGTAGTAGAAGCACAGGAAAAGCATGAAGACTTCATTCTTGTGTTCATCAGTCCTGCAGTATCATTTTATATCATCAGTAGTTTGGGACATTGGAGCTATTAAGCAAGGTTAGCTTCCCAGAGAAGTTCAACAAAGCTACTCTCTGTTGGTAAGGTTGGTTAGGTCAGAGTTTTATGCAGCTCTGCTGAGGACACAAGAACCCCAGCAGCTAGTGAGAAAACTCTGACTACTTTGAGGAACGTCCATCCGCGTGGGCTATGAACATCAAGAACCACTCAGGGTACTGATCAGGATAAATCACAATAAAACTGTGAAGTGGCTGGGGGAGGGGAGCTGCACAGTGAGGGTCAGCACTTCCCTTTCTAGGTTTACACCAGTCCTAGTCTGTGCTCACATGGAACTAGGAGTAGGTAGCACAGTTTGGAGTGTTTTGAAATGTCTTTCAAATGACCTCAGGGTCACATTGCTTTGCCACTCTCCCTATGTACTACACCAATAAACAGGGCTCTCTCCTGCTGAAAACCTTCAGTTATCTTTCCCCTGAAAAGAAGTCTAAACTCTTTTGGCATAGCAGACAAAACTCCATAGGTTTTGGTCCCTACTAACCTGATTAACTACTCTCCCCGGGCCTCCCTACAGCTCACAGACACAATCTTTCTAGCACTATAGTAAAGCCTTTGGGAGGTGGGCCAACATCAACGTATCTGACAAACCCAGTTCCCCTTACCCCTCTTCAAGCTGAGTAGACTGCACTGAACATCTTCAGAAGCCTCATTCACTTATTATGGAATGTGAACAGTGCCCCCTGGAGGTGGGCAGTGTGGCCCCTTGCTGCTCTCCCACTGTGATATAGGAATGTCTCCTCAGAGATCTCTGGCCCGTTGTTCTTTTCTCTCTCCATCCGGCAGACTTTATTGTAGTCTTCTTCTTATTCGTCTGTCTTCCTCTCGCATCTGTGACCCTCCTGAGTACAACTACTGCGTATCAGACAGTAAGGATTCCATAGACATTTGATGGGGGGGTAGGTGGGTGAAACAATCAATCACCAGGCTTCTCGTTTGCTGAGAACTGAGCCCTCGAGACACTTGAAATTAGTCAAAATGTAGTACAAGGGAGCAATAATAGACCCGAAGAAAGAGTATATCATCATGTAATATCACGGCCCAAGGAAACCTTATACTGAGCTAACAACTATCTTCATTGGCAATAAGAGTAGGAAAGCTGTCACTGGACTCTGTTCCTGCCAAGAATTAGCAGAACTGAGTTTCCAGCAATTGGCAAGGTTGAGAACTGGATAAACAAGCCCACTGTGTTCTCCAGGAGGCTGGCAGAAAGAGCATGAGTGAGGACGTCAAGCTGAAGAGAGAGCTAGTCTGGTGGCCATGTCTTGTCTCCAACACGGCATGGATCCCTAGGTCTGTTGGGCATGTCATACTTGGTTCTACCACTGGTGCTTTTTAGATGCTCACGGTGAAGCCCTAAGCTGGGCTTAAGCCCTTTTTGTCTTTGAATTTGCACCATCTAGCAGATTTGGGACCTGTTTTTTGCAGAGTCCCTGAACGGATGGATGTTGGGATGGCTCAACAAGCCTGAGTTGCTCTATGGTTAGGACCTATCATAATATCAGCGCTTGGCTAAAGGCAGGCTGAAAACCACCTACAAGAATTCCCTGGAAGAATACCCCTGGAAGGGGCCCTCTTTCAAAAGACTTGCAAGTTCTTCTGTACAACTCCACCTTCTGTGCATTCTTTGAAAAAGTAGTAACTCAGAGACACCCTCTTCTTCGCCTCCAAGAACCTGTTACTGAAAAATGTAAGAGTTTAGTTCAAAAAAAACCCTCCATCTTCCCGACCCTATCTTTCTTCCATTTGACTTTAAAACATGAGCCAGAATGTGCTCTGCAGTATTATACATGAAAATACACGGCTTAAAAACAGCATAGAAATGCACAGTTCAAAGCAAAAGGAGCTAATTAATAAGCTGCCTTCTTTTCTCTTTTTCTGCCTTTTCTTCCCACTGAGCAGCTCTAAATACTTGATGTGGAGTTGGATTTTTATTTTTATTTTTTTAAATTACAGCCTATGCATCATGCAGACCTCTCTCTGAGATATATTGGCCTGGTACATAAACAGCTTGTGTGCTCCAGGGGCAGTATATATTTTATTCTGGATGGAACCCATGATAAGAAACTGAATTTAGAAAGCATTTTGTAGGAAACGAAAGTCAGCTACTGAATAAAATACAAAGAAAGGGCTTTAAAATGTGTTCTTATTCATTAGAATTTAATGCCTCAAAAGTTATTTTATGTCTAAAGTGAGAAGGACAAGAGTAAAAGAATAGGCTTCACAAAACTCAATCCCCTAAAGACATTTATATTTTTCTTCCGGAATAAAGTAAATTCTAAGAGATAAATAATTTCACATGAAGTAAGTGCCCTGCATGTTCAAAGAATAAACACGATGTGTTCTCCGTGCCTGTTCCCTCCAACCCACGGCGGCGTCTGTTAGCTCCCTCTTAGAAATATAGTCCTACCAAGTTTTATGTTGGGAAGGAAAATTGAACTTTCACTGATTGGAATTGCCGCTTTATTATACACTTTACCCTGCGGTCCCCTAACAAAGGATACATAGCTACATAAATGTCTAAGTAAATGTTACCTTCTCAGACTTGAACTCCTGAGATCACAGCTTTCCACTTTGCCCAGCACCCTGGGCCTGGGGTGAATTAATACATGAAGGTTAAGAGGAGGTTAATCAATACAGTATAATCCATTAGGAAAATATCTGCACTCCTCTTGTTTGTAAGGGAAAGGTGAGCGAGAAAAGGTGATGCTTTCAACCAAGAAGGACAGCACCTGTGCCTAACACCAGGTCCATGCAGCAGCAGCACCAGCAGGCTTGGAAGTTGCCTCAAAATGCAGAATCTGGTCCCCCGCTCAGATTCGGAGCAACTGAATCAAAACTCAGACTTAACAAGAGTCCCGGGGGAGCCTGCACACGTTCAATTTGAGAAGCGTTGATCTAGGATTCCGTGTTCCCTAGAGGAGCCCAGAGACTCTGGGATGGCAGGGGGCGAGGTATGTAAGGAGAAAGAGCGGGAATGCGAGACTGCGTGTATACTACCTTGAATGGGTGACAAAGATCTTACATGTTTCTGAGATTCAGAAGGAAGAGAGGTCACAGTCAAGGACAAGAAGTTGCAAATACGGAGAAAGGTAAACTTTCACGTGGAAGCTTGAAACGGGGTAGATTTGGCAGCCTGAGGTAAAGAGGAGAGGACATAGCCAGAGAAGAGTAAGCCGGCTCTATGTGAGTGCACAACAGAAGCAAAGTCACAGAGGGACCAGGTAAGACCTGTTTGGGGAGCTGTGAGTTTGAGAAAGACCTTTCCCTCATCCGTTACCACTGGAGGTGCCTATTGCAATCTTTTTATGTGCTGAGTTTAGCACAGAGCTTTCCCTCCATACACTTAGACTTATGCACAGAAATAGTGAATTATAGACTGAATTGTACTACCCCTAAACTCCTGTGTTGATGCCATATTGATGAATAAGTTTGAACTTGAGCCTTCGGTCTGTGAATAATGTTTAGAGTTAATAACCCAAGCAGGATGGACTGAGATTAGATTGGAAATAGGTAAGAGAAAACCTCACCATCTAGTATTTAGGCATTACCAAACCGGCGAGGCGGGAAGGGAGCATAGAAACTATGAGGCAGGATCTGATGCAGAGAAAGCAAGCTGAGAATTACCAAATTTTAGAGCAAAATGGGACGTTACCTACAACAACACTTAGGTCAACCTCTTTGTTTAGCTGGTAGGCAATCCGTGGCCCGGGAGGATAAAGAGCAAGACTGGCATCACAGGCTTTTGCCTGGCAAAGCCACACAGAACCCCATGCTTAGATGTACCCCGCATTTGGCTTAACACTCTGCTGTGGCCACCTTTGAAATTCTTAATAACTTTTGGGGAAGGGTCTGTATTTTCATTTTGCACTGGATACCAGAAATTACCTAGCCATTTCTGATCGATAGTTGGGTCGCAGTCATATCCAAAGTCTTCATCTTCAGAACTCTACCCAGCAAGCCTGACTACTAGCCCATTTCTCTTGCCTTCTTGGGTGGCCTCAGAGGCCTCTTGAGCATGAGGAGAAAGTGGGAAGAAGGAGCCAAACACCACCTCTGTGTGAAGCCTAGTAGACTAAGGAATTACCAACAACAATATCACAAATACGTTAACCTGAAGTGGAGAGCCTCGTTTTGAAGGAAGGGTCAGAAATTCTGTGGAGTGCTTTGCGGGGTGGGTTGTTTGCTTTTATTTTGTTTTGCCTTAGGTCTTTGTTTGCTTGTTTGTTTTGTTTTGTTTGCTTCTTGTTTTTATTTTTGTTTTGCTTTTTGGACTAGAAACAGGCCCTACCCATAAAACAATCCCAAAAGAAGGAGCGAATTCCAAAGGAAGGTCAGGAGATATTATGAAAGTATATATAATAATTTATAATCCATCCTCAGAATGGCTGGTGAATCCTAAAACACAAAACCCTGGAAATGGGTGAGATCTCTAGGGTAAAGAATTGGAAGAAAGAGGAGCAAAGGGCCGAGATGCTGCGATGAAAAAATTAATAGTGTAAGTGGCCACATGTCAGGGCCCCGAGTAGGAGAAGGGGAGAAGAAAATACACAGAGTAAGAGCTGAAGGAAATCAACATAAAACAATGTGGAACTCAACAGTGAAGAATAAGAAAGACAGTCAGTAGGTATCGCGGCAAAGAAAAGAGGAATGAGAAAAATATCAG
The DNA here is from genome assembly GCF_010015895.1 of Lontra canadensis. Taxonomy (NCBI): domain Eukaryota; kingdom Metazoa; phylum Chordata; class Mammalia; order Carnivora; family Mustelidae; genus Lontra; species Lontra canadensis. The sequence goes on along the minus strand of NW_022631086.1, from coordinate 4,717,772 downwards.
AATTGACCAGTAAGAGGTTGTTGGCAAACTTGGCTGCATATCCCATATTATCAGACAGTTTAGACTAACTTGTATGGGATTAAAGTCAAAATTGGACAGTTCAAAAAAAAAAAAGCTAAGGCAGCTTCTGCGGGTCAGCTGGAATAGTCAGAAGAGTCAAGGGAAGACGGAAGAAAAACTATTTTCTAGATGGGGGACAGTGTGTAATTTGGAGGAAGAGAAGAAATAGGCAGTAAGAAAGGAGATCCAAACCATTGGGAGGGAAATGTTCTTGCTAGAACATGGGAGCTCAGAAGAGAGAGAACGCCGGACCCAAACTCACAGCACAGTGCTGGCTCTGGAAAGAAGAAATATTTCTTTCTCTGTGAAAAAACTGAAAAGGAGAAAAGGGTAGATATATAAAAAGAATCATTTTGAAGGACAATGGGGAAGTTTATACCTAAGAGTCTTCATCCGAGCAAAATAGAAATGAAAGCCACTTGCTGACATGTTTGGTTATAATCTACAATTTAAAAGTTTTCTACAAATATCGGGGGCTGAATGGGCAGTCTATGAGAGACATGTTATGAAAATGGAATTTTTAATCATCCCACATAAACCCCTTTCCTAGAAACAATGTTATGCAGCATACTTGCCAGGGGAGCATAAACAAACTGCTTATTCAGCAGTATGAAATATAGCATCTTCTGAATATTTCATGGCAAGGCTTCAGGTATAAAATTTCAGGAGTTGAAATCTGTAGAGTAATAAAAAACTGAAAAAAGAAAAGAAAATTATCAGCAAAAAAATATTGTAGAGGGAGACTAAAACTACTAAACTGACCAAATTATGGAAGGAGAATAGAATCATTTATTATGAGCCCTTGGAGTTAGAGGCTCCAAGGACAGACATGTATGGACACATGGGACTCGCTCTCTCTCTCTCTCTCTCACACACACACACACACACCTTGACATTTCTACTTCAACATAAAGTACCTCATATAGTGTATTTGTTTTGAGAAACACAGATAATCCAGTGTAATTTAAAGTCAATCACTTGCCATTCTCATCAGATACCGAGAATTCAATATATCCTATTAGAGATGGGTTTTAAGTAAAGAAGTTAAAGTGTTTTCTTAAAATTTTGAATTCATTTAATTAGTCATCTAAAATTTTTACTCTTTAATGTAAAAAAAAATAAAAATTTCAGACTGTTTAGCAACTTCTCTAACCTCACCCTAAAACAGCTACACATACGTTGAAAATTTCATGATCTCATAGTATCACAGAGCATCAAGCCCTGAAGAAAATCTGTTGTCAGAATCTTGGAGGAATCTTCAATGGCAGCGAGGTCAAGAGGGCTAGATTGAGAAAAATGTTCAGTGACCTTCATTCACCATATGAAAGGAAGCAGCCCACACAGGAAGAACAAAATATGGTGTGCCCTCTATGCTATTGACTACTCAGATCCCCAGGGTCCGGGTTTGTAAGTTAGCCACATGCCTTCCCCAAGGGGGGGCTCTAAACTGACTCATGTCTCATCTACTTTCCTCCCACCCACCCACCCACCCCCACCCCCACCCCAACCCCCCAGTCTACAACTAACATCTTCACCTCCAAGAAAGGTAGTAGGTGATGTGTGTCACTGGGATTTCAGGTGAAGAATCAACGTGAGAGGACACAGGGATTTTAATGGAAGTAGGGTAGAGTTTGAAACTCTTTTCCCAAGAGAACTTCTTTGGGTTCTTTCTCTTCCTGCTAAATTATTTCACACCTTTTTCCTCCTCTATCCTCTGAAACATGTTAGGGAGCTTTCTAAAAGATCAATGCCAACCTGGGCAGAGTTCTGCAGAGAGAGGGCATGAAGCAGAGTGCTTAAATCTGCTTTACTTGTACTGCTTTACCACAAAGGCAAAATGAGGTCTCTATACATCTCAGCTGTACACTTTACATTTCTGTGAAAGCTGTGGAATTCACTCCCCACTTCCCACACACCCTTTCTGTGATTCCTCTAAATTCCTATTAGTTTTAATTATTTAAATTTAATATGTTAGAGATTTGATAATTAATTTTGAAAGCACATAAATGGAAGCACTTAAATGAATAATAATATATGTTCATAAGATTATAAAAATACATAAGGTAAATTTTAGGAGATAGATATGTTCTATCATTTGAAAAGAGTATCACATGAAACTATACACCTTAACGGTCTTATTCTTTCTTTTCTGATGTCAAAGTCTGACAATTATTTGGCACTAGTAAAAAAGGATGGGTAGAAAGGGTTAGAACCTCACTGCCTCCACAGCCCCAAACTCAGGAAACTGTAGGAAGTAGTGACATGGTTGAACTACCATTTAGCAAAATAGTAGAATGCATGTATAACAGTGTGTCAAATTCTTTATGTTCCTCTCTCCTAAAATCTCTCCAATTAAAAAGAAAGAAGAGGGAAGAAGTTGTACAACTTAAGATAGATGTCTGTAGAAAATATGATCTTCTACAATACAGTTGTAGAACTGTTGTTCAAGTTGTTGTTGGGTTTGTATTCAAATGAGAGAGAGGAAATAGAAAGATCCATCTACAGAAAACTGAATTAGGTGGAAGAAGCATAAACAAAGATGGTTGATTTCATTTGAATGTGGAAGTTCATGAGTATATCTTTGACTATGTCCTCAATCAATGTAATTACAAATGAGGTTCAGGAAAGTCATTCCAGATGCATAATTTAAAAAAAAATTATTCTGGCATGATGATTAGACTTAGTTCCATAAATTAACCATACTCCTAGGATTCTAGCAAGGTGGGAGGTGTTCCTGGGAGAACCTGGACATTGTAAAGAACATGGACACAAATGTCAGGCTGAGCTGGGTTTGAGGTTTGTGCCAATTATGAGTCGTGTAATCTTGGAGAAGTGAAATATCTTCTCCAATCCTCTCATCCTTCTGACCCTCCTGATATGTCAAATGAGGCTAATATAATGCCTTTCTCATCCTATGAATATGAGAATTAAATAGAATAATGAATGCTTAGCCAGTACGTGACACAGAGCGGGTTTTTGGTTAGTGTGGACCATGACCTATGGACTCCTCTTTAGAAGCATTCATGATGCAGATTCATTCACAAATTGCAGGTCAAAGAGTAGTCATACTCACCAGGACATCTGCATGGAGTAGAGTCTTGCTGAAAAGAAGGAACTGGACATCACAAAAAGGACAGGCACAGACCAGAGATTCTGGAAAAATGGTATGGATTGGTGCTGGGCCAGCAAAGAGGGAAATTTCAAGGCCCTCCTGGTTGCTAAAGTAGTTGCTTCTTTTGATGTCCATTTTCTGTAAGAAAAATATCATTGCCCTGCACTGCTGACTACATAGGTGTTTAGGGATAAAGCTGTAATCAGCAATTTAAAATAGTAAATATTTGTGCAGTTATCTTCCTGAAACTCTTATTATTCCTAACCAGATACTTCAATCATGATCGACAAATATCAACAAAAAGGCACCTATAAATCAGCTGTAGAAGGTCATCTTATAGGCCTCAATACTTTTATTGAGTCCCCCTTCCAGCCAACCACAACCATTTTTCTATATCCTTCAGCTACTCCCAGAAACAATATGATAAGTGGGGTTCCTGGAGAGGGGTTAATGATAAGTTACTGTTTCTTGGGATATGTAGACCCCAAAGCATACGGATTGGGTAAGTTGGCAGGGGAATGTGGAGCTAGAAAGAATCCTATGAGAGGAATATGCAGGCTGGCAGGTTTTCCATAGATTTATTCAACTCAGAAGATTCTAAAGAAACACTGAGCTATGGAAGGACATGACTGAGGCCCTGGGGCAGAACACAATGAAGAGAGAGGGGATCCAGATAAAAAGGAGGATGAGCTAAGGAGAGATTCCAATGAAACTAATGATGAGCTACAACATGGTAAAACCCCCAGAACTCAATGTCATAAGATGCAGATTTACGTAATGTAATGTAATGTTACATTACGCTATGTTATGTTATGTTACATTATGTTACGATGTTATGTTGTTATGTCGTGTTATTTCAAGGGGTTCAAAATGCAGAATCCAAATCAATGCCCTCTTAGGTGCTGTTTGGTACCACCTGCTTAGACATGGACGGAGATGATTCTGGATCCGGTAGCTGGCTGAATTCCAAAACCCTGGCAGCAGTTCCAGGAGTCTCCTGGGGAGGGTAGTATTTGTTTTATCTACCCAGTTCACCAAAATGGAGCTAGATAATCGTGAGAACAGGAAACCGCCTCTCTTCGTCTGCCCTTCCTAGAAAGCCTGGGATTTTTTTGTTGGTCTTGCTTTTCTGTCATCCTAAGAAGAGAAGAACTTGAATTATTCCTGCTTGAGAATTTGGCTGCACAGAGGGAAAGTTGAATGTTGTATGAGGATTAGCATTATTATGGATCAAGTTGTTGTTGGGTTTGTATTCAAATGAGAGAGAGGAAATAGAAAGATCCATCTACAGAAAACTGAATTAGTGATATTGAATAAGGTACAAAACTTTTCTAGATTTGAAAGCAAGGAAAAGGACAAAGAGACAGGACCAAGGAGGGAAAAACTGGTGGAAAAATTAATAGACAAAATTGCATAGGTTCAGAAGTAAGTTAGAATTATAGTTGTTTCTGAGGATTACAGAGCAATCCAAACAGAAGAGAAAGTCGAAGATGTATTTAACATACTTATCTTACTAGCGCAATAAACAATTTGTACACAGATTGAAAGAATTCACCATACTTAAGACAGAATCAAAGAATCCCAGTCTTGAAGACAAACTAGAAAAAAATTTTTATCCAAAGGAAAAGGTGGGAATATATCCGTCTTGTATTCAGCCAATGAATACAATTTAGAAAGGTGATATGTTATGCATGGATTATCTAAAATTAGACACTTTAAAACCATCTCGACAATACTATATTTTATAAAAAAAAGGAAGAATTACAGAATTTTGAAAAAAAAAGTGAAAATTCAAGAGTATTATGCCCAGTCAAGGTTTTTCATTTTGTGTGTGTGTTCATAAGTGAAAGCAATAGAAATACACTTCAGATATGTATGGCTCATAAAATATGCCACTCATTCATTCCTCTAAAAAAATACTTAAAGATGTTTTCCATCTGACCAACGTTTGATGTACAAAAGTGGGAAAGTTGTTCTATATAAAGACTGTTGGAAAGAAGTTGATAACCAGTTAAATATAGATTTATGTCTAGGAAATTGTAGCAAATTAGGTTATAAAACTGAATTCACATGACAATAATTATACTCGAGGAGAAATAACTTAGTAAAAATACACATTTGTAAAGCTGGGTTTATATATAAAGTAAAACATGCAAAAATTTGAGGGAGAGCTTATGGGAGCTTTTGCACGTGTGTGCAAAATTCCTATGCAAAGAAGTTACTCCAAAGACACCCATTTATTTCTGAATGTCATAAAGAAAAATGGGAGGAGGAAAAGTAAGAAGTTAATTCCTAGTAGAATTAAAAGCTAAAAAAAGATAAAAGCATAAAAATAAAAGTCATACATCAAAATATAGAAAACAAAGCTAACATTAGAAGCATAAAAAATAGAAAGCAGGAAACAAAATGACAGATGACTTAAAATACAAGTTTTGATATGATAAATGATTTAAGCTCCCCATTAAACAGCAAAGACTCAGATTAGGCTATAAAATAGAATCTGACAATATTTTCCATATGAGGAAAATTCAAAAAGCAGGAAAACACATCAAATTAAAAATATGATTGCTAAATATTTGTAAGAGAAATGCAAATATGAGATAAGAGAGCTTGATACCAGGTGAAATTCAAAGTTTAAAAAGAGACAAGTGTGTAAAAGAGAATCTCATATTGACAAATATGAAATCTTTAGTGAAAATACAAAAGTGAATATGTATGTACTATATATCATTTCATCAAGCTATTTTTTTTAAGATTTTATTTTTAAGTAATCTCTACACCCGATTGATGCGAAGTTGAAACTCACAACCCTGAGATCAAGCACACTCCCTGAACTGAGCCATCCAAGCGCCCCTCATCAAGCTATTTGAAGCAAAAGTTTTAGAAATACAGATTTATAAGTATACTTTAAATTATATTGATTATATAATAAAATATCAAACTATATTTACTATAAACAGACATAAATTATATAAGTAAATAAATTGTATGATGTGCAGAGGAACAAAGGGAGAAACTTCATAAGCTTCTGATGCAATAAAACGAATTAAAAGATTAACAATAAAAATTTGGGTGTTTCTTTAAATCTCCAAAAATAACTCTGTAAATTAGGTGGAAAAAACAAAACTGCAGTAATAGGCTACTTAGAAAATACCTTGGGGTGTCTTGGTGGTTGAGTAGGTTAAGCAGCTGTCTTCAGCCCAGGTCATTATCCCGGGGTCCTGGGATTGAGCGCTGAGTTGGGCTCCTTGCTCCAAGGGGAGCCTGCTTCTCCCTCTGCCTGCTGCTCTTCCTTGTGCTTGTGCTCTCTCTCTCTGTGTCTAATAAATAAAATCTTTTTTTAAAAAAAGTATCTCAAGGATGTATACTATGTATTTCCTCTCAGTGTATATCTCGATCTACAGCCATATACATAGGCAGATTAGATAGAAAAAAATAGATGATAGGTAGTTAGATTTTTAAAAAGCACAAATCTGGGGTTATCCTTACCTCACGCTTATTTTCTGGTTGGAACATAGTAAATGTAGTAATGTAGCAAACTACATTAGTAAGTGAAATGATTAAAAACAAGAGATAATCTGCAAATGACTTTAGATCAAATTAACACTCATTCTTAAATTAAATAAAGAAAAATATACTTCTTAGAAAGTCTTTCTAGGGGCGCCTGGGTGGCTCAGTGGGTTAAAGCCTCTGCCTCTGGCTCTGGTCATGATCCCAGGGTCCTATGGGCTTTCTGCTCAGCAGGGAGCCTACTTCCATTCCTCTCTCTCTGCCTGCCTCTCTGCCTACTTGTGATCTCTGTCTGTCAAATAAATAAATAAAATCTTAAAAAAAAAAAAAGAAAGTCTTTCTTAACATGGTAAAAAGTAACTATTTTAGGCAATAGCCAACATTATATGTAATGGAGGGAACACTAGACACATTCTCATTAAAGTGAGAAGAAAGATAAAGACATCTTCAAGCATTATGATGACTTTCCATCTGTATAGACAATGCGGTTGCACACAGCATAGAAATAGAAGCTATCCCATGAGAAAAAAAACACACATGTATATAAACTATATAAAATATATATTCTTTATTATATATTCTTTATTATATGACTTAGAAAATATACAAGAATCAAATGAAAACTATTATAAACAACATAAAATGAATCTTGGGTGACTGAGAAGAAAACAAACATATTTAAAAATCAATAATTGTCCTATATACTAGCATGTTAACATGTAAGAAAATATAATGTTGAAATAGAGCTCGTTTATAATAGTAAATTCACAGTAAACACACAATGCAGTGAGGTGTGTCAACATTACTGATAGACATAAGAAAATGTATGAATAAATAGAAAAATGATCCATATTCCTTTATTGGATAGCTGAGTGTTTTAAATCTATTCAAATTGCTTATGGAAATTATGTACTTCTAATTACTGTCCTAATGGCATATTAGGGGAGGATCTGTAGTTCTAATGTTCACCTAAAAAATCTTAATGCCAAGAATAACTGAAGAAAAAAAGAAAAACAGAGAATAATAAGGTGGAACATGACAACATATATTAAAAAGTATATAATATAAAGCAGTGATAATCAAAACAGGACAAGAATAGATAGTAATGTATTGATGCTTGAATAAACAATAAAATGATGATGATAGTACAACCCAGAAAGACCATATCAATAAATTATTCTGGAACAATTGATTAACTGAAAATCACAGTACATGAACGAAACCAAAATAAACCTCAGAATGTTTATTTATAATAAAAACCTAGAAGACATTACAGGAACACAGCTATCTGATCTTGCTCAAAAGCAAATGGAATAGATAACCTAGGGAGAAAAATCAGTAGATTTTGCTGTGGAAAATTTAAAAATTTTCTATCTCAAAATACTAACACCAGGAGTCTATTTCCAGAATTATCTCTTTTGGCTTGTCTACTTTTGAGTGTTGCATAAATGGAATGACACAGCATGCACCCTCCTATATGAGGCCTCTTTCGTTTGATGTTGTGTCTGTGAGATCATGACGTAGTGTCATGGACAGTTGCAGTCCCTTAAGCTTTTTGCCATGTCATATCCCATGGTGACTGGAAGGAGATGTGGGGGTATCCTCTGGAGAGCTGGTGCTGATAGAGATGTGTTCATTTTGTAAAATCATATCATGCTATACACTTACAATTTGCTCCCTTTCCGTGTATATATTATTCTTCAATAAAAAGATACAAAAGTGGAGCACCTGGGTGGCTTAGTCAGTTGAGTGACTGACTCTTGTTTGCAGCTCAGGTCATGATCTCAGAGTTGAGAGACAGAACCACAGATTGGGCTCTGTGCTGGGCGGAGCCTGCTTAAGATTCTCTTCCTCCCTTTCCCTTTGCCCAACTCCCCATTCCTGCCCCCACACCAAACTCATGCACAATCCTTCTCTAAAAACAAAACAAAAAAGATACAAAAGTAAGCTTTAAAAATGATTCTTTGAAAACAAGTTTAAGATGTAATAAAATAAATAATTAGAAGTCATAAGTGAATAAGAAAAATTCCACCAGGACCCAAGATGCCCTAAGGAATCCGCCAGTTCCTGTGGCTTACAGCTTGGGTTTAAAAGGTCACATTAGTGGGGGCTAATGTGGAGCCAAAGCAGGGAGTGAGGTCTGGATCAGAAACTTTATAAATCCAACAAGCCTGCAAAGTGATACCTTCAACGATGAAGTAGAGGAAAAACCAAGCCTGGAAAAAGGCTTGGTAATTTCACCCCAGCTCAGAATCAAAGTAAAGAAGGATGCATGTCCCCCAAGAATTCTTAATTCTAAGCTTGTGTTTGGGGCCAGAATTCACACTACTTTTGCGGCCTGAAAAATCCAAATCAAAAAACTGATTTTAGGGGCACATGGGTGGCGCCGTGGGTTAAAGTTTCTGCCTTCAGTTCAGGTCATGATCCCAGGGTCCTGGGATGGAGCCCCGCATTGGGCTCTCTGCTCTTCGGGGAGCCTGCTTTCTCCTCTCTCTCTCTCTCCCTGCCTCTCTGCCTCCTTGCGATCTCTGTCAAATAAAAAAAATAAAATAAAATAAAAAAATAAAAAACCTTAAAAAAAACTGATTTTAGAGTGGTCTCAAGGCACTAGACAGAGCAAATGTAAAGCATTACTAGTGCAATACTTATTAGAATTCAGTTTTCAAGACATTCTACACATAAAGTTCCAACAACCATAATCTCACAACTAGGGGCACCTGGGTGGCTCAGTGGGTTGAGCCTCTGCCTTTGCTCAGGTCATGATCTCAGGGTCCTGGGATCAAGCCCTACATCGGGCTCTCTGCTCAGCAGGGAGTCTGCTTCCCCCTCTCTCTGCCTGCCTCTCTGCCTGCTTATGATTTCTCTCTCTCTCTCTCTCTCTCTCTCTGTCAAATAAATATATTTTTTTTAAAATCTCACAACTAAAAAGATAAATAAATAAGGAAACAAATCACCAGGATTAAAAACATCCAGAGAAAAACATTCTAAAGAATTGCAGCCACATGGATAAAAGATACTGGAATTAGCAGAGACAGAACCTGAGTGGATTAACATGTTCAAAGAAATAAGAGTGGCTTGACAATACAGTTAAGGAAGAAGATACTTGATCGAACTTGACCAGGGGAATATTATAAAGAAATGAGTAGAACACTGAGACATTAAACTATTACTGGAATCAGAAAAATCATTGACTGAAGTAAATAGCACATTGGACTCAGCAGATGAGAGAATTGATGAACTAGAAGAGAGAGAAATATCTAGAATGCAGCACAGAGTCAGTCAGAAAGTATAAAAGAAAGCTTAGGAAATATGGAGAGATTAAGAAAGTCAAAAACACTTTATTCTTTCCAAGAAGAAAAAAAATAATAAAATTTCAAAATTCAAAAATGCAGGTGGTCAAGAATATTCCAGAATTGGTAAAAGACATCTATGAAATTCAGAAATCCCAGTGAAATACAGACAAAATGAATAATACAAAAGCCACCCCTAGAAATATTTCCATGAAATCACAGAACTCCAAAGACAAAGGGAAAAATATTACACCATTACTCATGTCAAAAGAATTCAAATTACAATTAACCTGAGATATTATTTCTCATATATCAGATTAGCAAACCCCAAATGTTTGAGAAAGCACTCTGTTGGGGGAAGCTGTGGGGAGACAGACCTTCTCATATATTGCTGGAGAGATACAAAATGATATAGAATGTATGGAGGGAATTTGGCCGTATCAAACAAAATTAAATATGCACGTTATTTCACCTAGCGAATGCAACTGTAAGAAGCAGCCCTCAAAGATGCACTTGCAAAAATGATAAAAAGGTTTTACACAAAGCTATTCATTAAAAAAAACTAATTAATAGCGGAGACTGGGTAGCTCAGTTGGTTAAGCAACTGCCTTCGGCTCGGGTCCTGATCCCAGGATCCTGGGATCCAGCCCCATGTAAGGGCTCCCTGCTAAGGGGGGATATCCTGCTTCTCCTCCCTGTCCCCCATTCATGCTGTCTCTCAAATAAATAAACAAAATCTTTTTAAAAATTAATTAGTAGGCAAAAATTTCAAATATCCATCCATAGGAGACTAGTTAAATAAACTATGATACATACACACAGTGGAAGGTTGTACAGCTGCTTAAAAGAAAAGGGGGCATCTGTGTACTCCTATAGAATGATACACAGGATATATTGTTAAGAAAAAATAGCAAGATGTAGAAAAGTGAATATAGTATGTTATCATTTAGCTAAGACTATAAGAATTTTTAAAAATAGAAAGATAAACTAAAAGGCATATATGTGGACAGAAGAAGGACATAGATTTCTCCAAATGTTCCTTGTTTTGGAGACTAACCTGGACCCAAGTATATGTCTTAAACAATTAAAAATTATATTAAATTTCATTTAAATTTAAATTTAAAGTAATTCTGCAAAGTTGAAAGTATTATGTGTAGGTCGTATGATCACTTATGAAAAGCCCCCAAGTAGCTCAGATAATGGAATTAATAAGAAACTTTGATAAATTTGCCAAAAGGTAAGGTCAATAGACATAAGCAACAAAAAGAAAAGGACAGCTAAAAAAATGAGATTTATAGTAGCAACAAAATAAAACAAGCCATCTAGGAATAAATCTGACCCAGAAGTTTGTAAGACCTTGAGGCAGAAAACAGGAGACTTAAAGAAAACATAAATGGAAATCAACACATTGTTCACGGGTAAGAAGAGTTACAGTCCATTTTTCCTAAATTGAGCCAAAGGTTCAGCAAGTCATATTAAAATTCCTGCAGGAGGGCACCTGGGTGCCTTAATCTGTTGAGCTTCTGCCTTTGGCTCTAGTCGTGATCCCGAGGTCTTGGGATCCTGCCCCATGACAGGCTTGCTTCTCCGTCTCCCTCTGCCTGCCACTCCCCCTCCCTGTGCTCACTCTCTCTCTCTCTCTGTCAAATGAATAAATAAATAAAATCTTTTTAAAAAAATAAATAGAATAAATAAAATCCCTATAGATGTGGGTGTTTTTGTTTTTTGGAAATTTGACAAGACAATTTATAAATTCATATGGAAGAGTAAAAAAAAAGCCAAGGAAATGCAAGTTGTCCCACCAAATAGCAAAATTAGTTACAAGGTTGTAAAGGTAAACCATGTGGAATTGGAGGGGGTGGGAACGAATAGGCAACAGGAGTGGAACACAGTGCCCAGAAGTAGACATATCCATATATACAAATAGAAATCCAAACTATACTTGAAAAATATGGCAGAAATGTTCATCAGTGGAGAGACTCCTCAGTCAACTGTGTTGGAGCAAATGTTCATCATTGAAAATTTTTTAAATGGATCTCTTCTTCAAACCATACACAAAAATAAGTTCCAGGTGGACTAAAGACTTAACTGTGCAGATCAAAACTATAATATTTGCAGAAGATGATACGGGAAGATATAGTTATAATCTTAGAATAAAGATATTGTAAGCCAAACACAACCGGCATGAATCCTGACAACTGTAATCACAAAGATGGAGAGACTCAGCTATATGAAAATTAAGATTTTCTATTCAGAAAAGGCACATAAAACAAAAAAAAAAAGACATATAGAAAAAGTAAAAAGAGAAGGCTTAAGCTGGAAGAAGATATTTGCAAAACATGTAACAATTAATTAGCTGTGATTATTCAGAATCAGTAGAGATCTTATAGGAATCAATAAGAAAATGTACACAACAGAAGATATTCAAAAGACATGAACACAGAAGAGGAAACATGGATGTCCAACATCTACAGACTGAAATCATAATAAAATACCATTGCAAACCCATTACTTTGACAAAAATGAAATAGTTGGGCTACAGCTCTATAGCAAAGATACAGAGAAACTTAAATCCCGAAACATTGCTGAAAGGAATGTAAATTGGTGCAATTTGCTTGAAGAACAGTGTGGTGTTGTTGAATAAAGCTGTACACAGGCATATATGGGAGAAACCACAATAGCCCATGTTTTGTCATATCCCTAGAAAGATTCCTGGGCATGTACCCCAGATGAACGGCACAAGGATGGCGTGTGTTGACAGCACTGTTTATAATAACATAACAATGTAAATATTCCAAATGTGTGTCAATGAAATAATAAGAAGCAATGGAAATAAATGAACCTCAGCTCCATGTATTAGCATGGATGAATCTTAAAAAAAGATAGTGAAAACTAAATTAATAATAAGCCACAGTACAAACAGTGTCATCTCATGCATATAAAGCATGAATGCAGGCAAAGTGAAACAATATGATGTTTAACATCCAAATATTTTTAAGTTATAAAAAGGCAAGGGAACAAAGTATATAAATTCCAAGTTAATGGATATCCGTGGGGTGGGGAGAAGGGGAAAGTGATATGGAAAGAACCATAAATAGAGCTTTAAGATACTGGCCACTTACTATATTTTAAGGCTGAGTTTGGGAATCATGGATGTTCATTGTATTATTTTTCTTTAAGCTGCATAGTAGACATATATATATGCTATACTATATATATACACAAATATATGTACTATATATATATATACTATATACTATATGTGTATACTATATACACAATATATGTACTGTTTTTAAGTATAACACACATAACAAAAACATTTGTAATGTATAAAACAAATAGTTAATATCTTCAACATATTGAACCCTACAAATCATTAGGAGAAACTCTAAATTGTCATTAGAAAAAGGTGAAAATAATTAATCTTTCCTACTCCTCTAAAACACAAATTAAAACAAATAACAAGGTGTCATTTTTCATTTGCGAAATCAAAGTTTGTTTGGTATTTATTGTTAACGACACTGCCGATGGTTGTTGGGGGAACTGTGTAATACTTTCTCTCACTATTCATGAGAAAATAAATTGGTACAAACATTCCAAAAATAATATATTTCTATGGTTATATTCATTTATTTCTAGGATTATATTCATAGATTCAAGAGTGTTTGTTATTATTCTTACAGCATTATTTATAACATTTATAAGAGCAAAATATTGGAAACAGTGTAAAAGTCCAGAATATATTGGGAAGATTAAATAAATTATGATACAGCAATATGATGGCATCACAAATAACACATAAAAGTCATGACTTTGCAGAATAAAGTAATAGGAAATTCTAATGATATATTAAATTAGAAAAGTCATAAGTCAAATTATTTTTACAACAATACACAGTTAAAAAAATAATTCTCCAATGGTTAACTGTGTTTGTAAGTATGTATTAAGTATATAGAGAAAAAATGGCCAAAAGAAATATCTGTCATAAAATAATCACAATAGTTTTTTCTCTGGGTGGTTAGATCATGAGTCGTTTTACTATTGTCCATTAAAAATTTCTGTTAACTTCTTTTTCTACAAGAGCAGGTATTATTTTTATAATCAGAATTTTTTTTTGTTTTTCTAAGATTTTATTTATTTGAGAAAGAGACAGCTAGTGAGAGAGAGTACAGGAGGGGAGGAAAGGGAGAAGGAGGAGAAGGAGGGTCCCCGCTGAGCCGGGAGTGTGATGCTGGGCTTGATCCCAGGACCTGACCTGAGCAGAAGACAGATGCTTAACCAACTGAGCTACACAGGCGCCCAGAAAAAAAATAATTTACTGAGTTTTAAAGGTTTATGAGTGATTCCCATGTGCAAAGGGCCTTTTAAAATGTGATGAGGGACACAAATATGTTTCAGACCATCTCAAGAAGCCCACAGGCTAGTTGAGGACAAGCATAGTTCCAGGCTGAGCACACCACATACCTCAAGAGACGCAAGTATGGAAATGTTGGAAGGGAGAAAGCTCACTTCTGGCTGAGGAGGCCAGAAGGGTGAGACGACCTGCTCTGTAGACATTTAAGCAGTTGGCATTTATAACTGGGAACACATGTCCTCTAATACCTCCTGCGTTATGTACTTACGTGTCTGTGTGTGCACGTGTGTGTTGTTATTCAAACAGGGAGTGAGGTATCTTGGAAAAAGTAAATAATTATACTGAAGAGCTCCCTTTCCATTAGTATGGGTCTCATTTCATCCATCTAGAGTACCTAACTTTAAATGAATCCTTCAATCAGAATCCTGTGGTTTTTTTTTTAATTGGTAGCCAAATGAACCATTTTTCCTTGAAAAAAAACTAAGCGTTCTACTCTGACAGAAAGAGAAACTGCTACTTAAAGTTTAAAATATTATATGCAGTATTTTTGCACATTAACTATAAAAATCATGTCTTAATTAAATGTGCTAATCAGTCCTGGTGGCTTTGAGAAGTCTAACATATCTTCACAATCTTTATTATAGGGAAAAACCAACTCTGAGGTGACAACAAATACCCTTAGGTTAAACATAGAATCACCTGCTTGTAATTTTTGGGGAATACAATGGAATAATAAATGGAAGACAGCTCCATCGAATGTCAATGACAACATACATCAGTATGTTACTTAACCCCTATAAGTCAGTCCACAGCCAACCTTATGCATTGATCTGCTGTGTTAAGCACAGTGTGCTAGAGTCAGGGCAGGGAAGGAGTTGGGGTCAAATGTTTTAGAGATGGGGGTGGGGAAGGTCAGTTTCTCAGAGGAGGACTCATGAGCAAGTGATTTGCTAAGGAAATGCTCCCAGAAAAATAACAACAGTGAAGGGATAGGACACAGAGAGAGTAAGCAAATGCATATCCCAGACAGTCTTGTCACAGGGTAAATGCTGCCTGAGCCCTCAGAAGGGCTCTGGGATATAAATAATCATCCCAATCTGAAGCAAGAGTGCTGTTCATCTCCTTCCAAAGAGTTCGACTCCCTGGTACTTCTGGCCTTTCCTCCTAGGGCAGAGCTGTTGCAGCAGCTCCAGGCTATGGGTGAAAAATAGCATTCACAGGGGGCTGTTGGAAGCCAAAGGGCACAGGTACAGGGATCTGGGTGAAGGCCAAGCAGGGAGCACTTCAGAAAGCACTTCCTCCAGAAAGGGGAGACAAGAGGAAAAGACAGAGAACGAGATGCACCCTTCTTCCTCAGGTGGATTCCAGTGAGTGGTGGCCAGCAGAGAGGGAAGGCAGCGGCTAAGACTGGAATGATCCCAGCAACAGCAGAAGACAGAAGTCATGCTTCTGGCCCTAGGTTCCAGCTAGGTTGCTCCCTTAAACTTTTTCTCTTCTGCACAATAAGGACTATAAGGATGCCTACCTGAGAGTTTAGACCAGTTTCCAGGTTGATTTGGAAGATAAATCTATCATGCTAGTTTTCAGTGAGATCTTGTTCTTCATGATTTCGGATCTAAAATCATCTAAAATTATACTAATTGTGTAACTATTAAACTTACAAAAAGTATCTGTAAACTTAAAAATGAAATATGATGACACTTCTCAAATTAAGATAACTTAGATTTAATGTAACAAGGCGTATTTTATGTTTAAGTATATTGTATATATGACACACACACAATTAAAACTCATGAGCTGTTTATGATCCCGAGTGGTGGGTATTACAAAAATGTAAAGAATATCGCACATAAACGTTTTCAATTGCAAAGTTATTCAGTTATGGAAATAACGGATACTTGCTTATAAGGATGATGAACATTTGATTAGCACCATGCAAAAGAACTTTCTCGTGATTTAACCCTCAATACAGTCCTGAAGGTATTTATTAACATAAGGGAACTGAAGTGCAGGGCATTCCAATAAAGTGCCAAAGGTTGGGCAGCTAAGTTATGCCAAAATCAGAACATAAACTAAAAGCATTAGATCCCCCTGTCCACCCTGAGCTTCTTAGACCATGTCATACTGTGCCATTTGTAGAAGTTACTTTTAAATATACAGCCATCTCCTAGCAGCTTTATTGATAGTCCATAACCTAAAATATGGAAGGCAAAGATCAGACAGAACTCTGGGAAGCTGTAACCCTCACGTCCTGTACTATGTTGGAAGAGAGAACACTTTCTTCTAGGACATCCTTCATCCTTGACCATCTGCCTCAACATTCTCCATTAGGCTAGTCATCTATGTCAGACATAGCCCTGCTCACCTGTCGTCAGCAACCACTCAGACATGCCTCACATCACAGCATGACTCAAGATTGTCAATTATTTACTCATCGCCTATTTGTCTAGAATTTACAAGAACTGAATTGGAGGTTTCATGACCTTTGTTATGCACTATGGCTCTGACTCTGCCAAATGTTTCCATCCTGATGCCTGATAAAAGACAGATAATGTCCCCTCATTCTCCACCTTCAAATATGCACAAAGTTGAGGGGAGAAGAAGGGGTGAAGAAGCAAATTCAGACAATTATTGCTTCCTAATCACCTCTTCTATACCAGTAAATATTTATTAATGGTTTTACCTATGTTTTCTCATTTCAATCATCAAAATAATCCCATGTATTAAATTGCATTCTTTATTTTACAGGGAGGGAATTTGTAACAAATTTGTGAACCTAGCCCTGTTCAAAGCCAATGTTAATCATCTCTCCTCTAGAGTGTGGCTTTGACTTTAAATTTAGAGTTGTAATGTTTTTAAATTGTCCCTTCCTCTATTCTTTGATAAATATTAGGTATCACTGATATATGATGCCAGTACCAAAATCATAATAATTATAGAACAATTTTGAACTCTGAAGATTGAAAAAAATGTATCGGAAAAAAATAGATAGGGTCATCTCAAAGAAATAGAATGAATTACCAGATTTGTAAAACTTAATTAACATGATTAAATATCTTAACATAAAAAAAGTACTAACCAAAAGGGGAGCTGCTTTGCAAGTCTAGAAAAGTGCTTTCAGTATCCCTGAGTCCTATCCAAGAAGGGGAGTGCTGGCCAAAACAAGTATCTAGCCTCATTCCAATCCTGCTAGCAATCATATTTCTGTTGTGGAAAAGAATATGTTAATATGCCTTAACCTTATGCTATTAAACATTTGAATTGTCTAATTCCTTGTCCTGATTTCTTGTTCAATAAGCAAACTTTTGATTCTTAGGTTGATGTATCAATACAAAGAGAATATGCTGGCCATGCCAATGCAAGTGTTTTCATTTCCATGATAGGTGTAGTTTAACTTCTCAAGCTCTGGCATTCCCATTTAACTCTCAGTCATATGAGATTTGTTACTGTGAATCTTATTTTGAAAGGCAGACACCTCTCAAGGGGTTAACAAGATCGGGTTCCTAAATCTTACGGGATGAAGACAAGGCCATTGCCTGGGACTGAATTCACCAAGATTGTCTCTTGGAATAGTCTTCAGGCAAACCTCTAGAGACTTACAATGATGGTTCATTCTATCCATCAATTTAGCTAGGGTGCGATACCCAGATGTTTGATCAAACACCGTCTGCCTGTGGCTAGAAAGGTGTGATTAACATTTGGTGTGTGTGATTAGGTGTGATTAACATTTAAATCAGTAGACTCTGAAGAAAGCAGATTATCTTTGATAAGATAGTGAGTCGGTGGGCTTCCTTTGACCAGCTGAAGTCCTTAAGAGCAAAGATCAAATGTTCCTGAACAAGAAGAACTTGGCTTCAAAACTGCAATATCAACTTTTACCCAAATTTCCAGCCTGCCAGCTCCCATAGTTGCACAAGCCAATTCACTACACTAATACTCTCTAAATATGTATTCGTATGTATGCATTATATATAATACAAAATAATATAAATATCTATATTATACATACATAATATGTATACATATATATCTGTATATAATACACACATAATATTTATGTATTATATATATTGGATATAGCTATATAAGATGTAGTCATAGATATAAAAATTGATTGTTTCTCTGGAGAACCCTAACTGCCACCCTCAGTCTCCCAAAGTGGCCATCTACATTTTCCACTGAAAATGTCTAAGCAAGTTTATATTTCTTTCGGCTGCTTCATGCAACCATAGCATTTAGGACAAGCACGTACTTTCAGCCCCAGCAGACAAAGTGCCTTCCTTCAATTAAAAATGAATATAACTCATGTCTCTGGACTCCCCAGTCTAGTGGACTTGTAATGATTTTCTTGTTAATTAGTTATCTCCAGTCATATAATTTTTGTTGTTCTTCAAACCATTAATTCTTAGGCCTAAATAAACAATGGTTTTAATATTAACTTGTCCTTTTGGGGTCTTGCGGTCACCAGTCTTTTGGTTGTTGATTTGAACATGAAATTTAATGACCCTTTAGGTACATATGCCCTGATGGGGTGTTTTTACTCAATAGTGCACATTACCTTTAAAAGAAATGTAGGTGGCATTTAAAATATTTTCTTAAATGCCTTTAGGATGCTTCAGGAAGGAATCTACTGCCAGGCCACTGGCTGTGCTCTTTGGTAATTCTCCATTCAGTGTGGAATCTTTTTTAGGCAGTGGGGTTTGCTAACTAATCTGCTAATTGGACTGGATAAAAAAAAAAAGAAGAAGAAAGTTTAAAAGCCTTCGAATTTTAAGAGTGCCCTGTGAGGGGATCCAATAGGGTCAGGATTTTCTCCAGCCTCTGTTGACATATCAATGGTTAGTCACACATCCTTCATTAGGCAGTGATCTTTTCCAGCTGTCTCCATTAAGCCAAATCAAATGATGTTTCCTTTGTGTTTACTGCTATGAGGTTGCCACAACCATATGGAGTCCAGACTTATAGACCCTTATGTTAAAACATAACTTGTGCTTCAAACCTGGATTTTGAAATAATTTAATGGATAATCTTTCTTTGAAAGGGAATCAAAAAGAGAAACAGTGACTCTTCCTAGAACCAGGATCTCACACTTCCTTGCCAAGTCCATGTCCTTAACTGCAAATATTTATTTCAGAAACGAAACATCCCGCAACCTACGTCAGGTGACCTGAGCGTCACTTGGCTTTGTTTACTTTCAGTAGCTATGAGCAAGTGACATGGAACTTCTCCCCCTACTGTCATCAAATGTTCATATCAGCAAAAGTAGCTTTAGCTTGGAATCTCATAATACTTATAAGGAGATTGGGCACTGTTAATTTATTCACTCATTCACTCATCCGGCTTTTGGTGATGATACCAAGCAATCTATGTCCATTGAATAAATGCTAGCTTCTTGGAGCTAAAGGTCTATCTGATGATGTCAATGACATTCTGCCTGAGAGATACAAAGGACCCAAGTTAAAATCTGGACCACCCTGTCAGTCACTAACAACATTTTCATTTGGATGAAGATAAAATTTCTAAAGAAGCAGAGGATATTCGAATTAGGTTTGTTGTCAAGCATTCATTACTAGTTTGAGACTACATTATGTTTAA
Source organism: Lontra canadensis (assembly GCF_010015895.1). Taxonomy (NCBI): domain Eukaryota; kingdom Metazoa; phylum Chordata; class Mammalia; order Carnivora; family Mustelidae; genus Lontra; species Lontra canadensis. The sequence continues at coordinate 4,697,848 of NW_022631086.1, read as the reverse complement.
TCTTTTTGGTAGAAAAATATAGTCTCCTGGCTACGTTTAGTGAAGTCTGACCCAAACTCATTCTCAATGGACAATAGACACTTCATTGAAAACAACTACCCTGTGTTCGGTGAACATTTATAAGTTATTAATCTTGTGTTCAATAACATTTACCATGTATGGCTGCATAAAAATTATAACATAACTATATGGTGCTCCCCCAAAGAGTTCACAATCAAAATTTCATTCAGACATATAGCACAGACTCCATTCATTAAAGAGGGGATAAAAGGTTGATTAAATGCATTCCCAGAAGCCATCTCTGGAATATCCTCTGACACAAGACAGTACTTAAAACCACACAATTCCCTAGTCAGTTTCCTAGATTTAGCTGGGGCTGCTCCTATAGTTCACTTGTGTTTACAGGAGAGTTAACCTGAATTCACAATTTCCTGGATGCCTCCTACACTGGGGCAAACTTGAGCATTTGAGAGGTCAAGGCTTACCAATACAATCGGGGCTCATTAGAGCTGTATGAAAAATGTTGGCTTGCACAAGACTCCTCACCCAGGTTTAATGCTAATCTGTATGTTTAACAGCTGGTGAACCCAGACTGTTGGAGCCTCTTTTCCCAATACAGGGAAAATCAGCTTCTTGCCATGCAAATGTGAGTTGTTGGTAGTATTACAGGTGGATGTAGACAGGATCTTTCACCAAGAAAATTTTAAGAGTTTCACTCAGCAAAAATGTTCCTGGAGATGTTGCCATAAGTGACTCCACTTCTCCCTGTAAGGTACTGACGGCTGGAGGACAGACGTCATCCCATTCAGTGATCCCAGCCAAGGTTTAAGAAGATGTGGTAGTCAGCAAGGTAGAGTAAGAAATCTCATTCTTACTGTATATTAATCTCATTCTCTCTATATATTAATAAGCCAAATTAAAATACAACATTATTTGGAAAATAAAAACAAATACTGCAACTCTTCAAAAAAAAAAATCTCTAGAGCAGCACTTAGTAAAATAACACCACATCTCAAAGTCAAATGGTATTGTTTAAATCACTTATTATATATTGACCCAGCCACACGGTCTTCAGCGCTACATGGATAAAAGAAAGGCATCCTTACCAATCTCCTATTAAAAAGTCAATTTCTGTATTCATTGCTGCAAGAAGTCCCACACCACTCCACTTTGTGTCTGGACATTAGAAAGGGAATAAAATACCAATATATACGCCATTTCAAGTCATATATATGCCATTTTCAATTCTTATTTTATTTGGAACAAAATGGATGAATACCAATGGGACATCTTTTTCTCTTTTTCACTTATGTATTATATGGTGCCTAAGAGCCTTATTCTGAGTATAAATGGATAGCAACTTCCTTATACCTTCCAAGTCTTTTAATTCTGTCTCTAAGAAGATCATGTTCTCATAAATGAAAAGGAAATATGTCATCATTTACATTATTTATCTGGAAATAATTTAACTGTGGAATTTCTGATGAGACCATCACAACATTTTTGCTTATGACTGTGCAGTGTTATATTTTTTTAAAAATAATGATGCAATAGCAAGCATTAAATCCAATACCATTAAAAAACCCTCCAAAGGCTCCTGGAAATAACCCCTTTTCAGATTAGTAGGATATTCTTTTGTGATAGGGAATTAATGAAAAAGGTAGAGAATTTTAACTCACTAATATTTATCTGGGTAGAACAAATCTTAATGCCTGGTAGTCCAGCAAACCTTAAAGTGTAAGTCATCAAAACAATGATTCAAATGAAGCCAGGTGCTGAGTTTTTGCACTGCTTGCATATAAATTGCTGTCACTGGGACAATAGGCAAGGTCTCTGGGGCAGGACAATCTTACTATGCCCTTGGAGATCTCTAGAATGTTAACAAGATCACTATTGTCCTCTTTTCAATGAATGTTCTGGTCTTTTGTGTGTCAGGGCCAGAAAATCCCATGACATTTTGTGAAGGTTGCTGGGAGTTTGTGTGTGTGTGTGTGTGTGTGTGTGTGTGCACGTTCATTTACCACTGACTTTATTTAGACAGGTGACTGCCATTACCTGTAGACACTATTGACATATAAAGAAATTTAGGAGAAGCATACCACTAAGAATGAATTTTGTTGTGTATAAATTTAAAGTACATTGAGTTAAAAGACCAGGAGAATCAAGCTAACATTTCTATAAACATATGCATCCTCTTTCAAAGCATTTTCTGAAGTCTATTCCTTGTTGCCTTTCTACACCAGCTTCTCTCTGCCAGTATCTGTTTGTTGAGCCTTTATTAGGTGATGATGCTGCTTCCTCCATTCTCTTCCTTTGTCTCCTTGCTCTGTATAACTGCTTTACGCATTGTGTCTTCACTTAAAAATCTCTTCCTCAGCCCACTCCTTGCTTGAGACTTTGATGGTTACCTTCTCACTCTCATTGGGTCTTGTTTGCACTAAATAGGTCCCAAGGTACTTCTTCAGAAGAAAAAAGAAATCTCTGTCACAAACATTACAGTGGCCTTGGCTAAAGGAGGGGAAATTAAAATTATGTAAACCTTTCATTAATGGAGGAAACTGAAGTTCTTTGAAATTTTGCTTTTTGTTTAGCATGTGAGTTTGAATTTTTACAAGATCAACAATGAATTTGTTCCAATTCTATATCTCATTCTGCCTGTAGCCTGATGTGGAACAACAAGTTTAGAATGCAGCATAAAAGTATTGATATCTAAAGCTTTTATAAACACTTGGAACTTTCTCTGTTGTTAGGGACTTTGACCATCAAAGGCATTGGGAATCTATTTCATGGGAATCTATTTCATGCCTACATTAGGCATAATGTGGGTTTATAGACCATAGGAAATGTGGATTTGTGGCCCTTCAGGAATTAGTAATCTAAAAAGAATATTAGATAACCTGGCAAATATTCATAAAGTAGGTTTGTAAGGATGCTATAACAGAGTATTAAAATCGAGCATTTTTTGAACCGTAAGGCTGATAAGACTATGTGCGGAAGAAGGTGAGTGTGTGTGAGTGAGCTTAAATTGTTGGTTACCAAAATTCCTTTCATTTCATAGTCAGTTGTGCCGCAGTTACTTGCACACATTTCTAGTTTCATAATTTCGTAGGTATGTTATACTGGAATAACTTTGCATCAAAAGGAATATCAATAAACCCTGAGTCAACAATGTAAAACATAGGAATTTTACTTTAAATTGGAAGAGAGGAGCATGAAAGCAAATTTGTAAAAGTCCTTTGAACCAGAGAAGCTCAGGTACATCTTCTGCATCGGAGAAGCAATAAAATGTGTTCTGTCAAGAATGTCGAAATTCTGTCCCCTCTTCCCATAACCTTCTGCTAAGCCACTGTGCTTTCTGTAGGAGTTTAGTGCTTTAATATGGAGTATGGATTTTGAGATTTCACATCTAAGGCCATATGTGTGGTACACATAAAAGTCAACCTCTGGCCACCTTAGAAAATGAGAGCCATTGCTACTGCCTGATAAATGTCAGTGTTACTTTTTTGCAGGAGGTTGGCCACTGTGTTCTTCACTTTAGCCATTATTAGTGCTCTAAACATTCACGTTTCAGATGAGGTGAAAAATACCAGCTGCCCTTCTGAATATGTGTGAGTTCTACCAGCTCTCTAATTAGGTGCTAGTAGTCTGGAGTCAAATATATGTTGGCAAGCATATCTCGTCATCCCTCCCCTGCTTTAGACACTGCAACAGCCCTCTAGCCACTTTGCTTGAGAAGGTTTTATAACTGAACAAACACGAGTTCAGTCCTTGGTGAATTGTAGATAGGAGCTGCACCGCAAGGGTGAATGGGTTCCTTTTATTTAGGTTGAGGATGAATATTCAGAAAAGGGAGCCTTGTCATTATAGGTAGAGGCGGGCATAAGGTCACTCATGTACCTTAAGGAAACATGGTTATACATATATTGTATGTAATGTCAATGAGGCTTGTGCTCCTCCTTGGGCAGAGATTTTAGCATTATAATGAGGTAAACCTATGTCAGTCACTCCGTGGTCCATCTGCACAGGTGTGAGTTGGAGGTTGAGCTCAAATTGGTCTGGGTGGTTGGTTTGGCCCACCCAGAACTCTTTATCAGGAGGCTCATTGTCTCTTGGTTTCCAGCACAGGATGCTATGCCTGCTAAAACATAAGCTAGAAAGAAAAGTTTATGGAAAACGTGGGACAAAGACCAGTGGGTACAGTGCAGATGGGCTTTTCAAGGTCAGGTTTTGGTATCTAGCTGGTGATAGTTTCATCTAGTGTCACGGCGTTTCCTCCAATATTGGCATGCTTTGCTCTTCTCTTTCCCTCAGATGATAGTTACATGTGGTAATTTACTAATATGTGCTGCAACAACAACAATAATAAAATATTTAAAAATAAATGAAACAGGGGCACCAGGGTGGCTCAGTGGGTTAAGTGTCTGACTCCTGGTTTGGGCTCAGGTCATGATCTTGGGGTCCTGGGATCAAGTCCTGCATTGGACTCCCTGCTCAGCGGGGAGTCTGCTTCTTCCTCTCCCTCTGTCCCTATACCCCTCTCATCTCTCTCTCTCTGTCTCTCAAATAAATAAATAAATAAATAAATAAATAAATAATCTTTTTTTAAAAGGTAGTAAAACTATCAAATATTTACCATAACTTTATGACATTACAGTAGAAATTATTTCTTAAGCAAGGCATAAAACATATCTAATGAAGACCCTTATGTTAAAAAAGACTTCACTGAAATTAAAATCTTGAATTTGTAAAATGATAACCAACGAAAAGGAAAGTCATTTATGGAAAAAAAGTATTTGTAACCAATATAATTAGTGAACCATTTGAATATAGAAAGTAAAAGAATACCTACTAATTATTAAGAAAAATGCTGAGATCTGTAGGAAAATTAACAAAGGAATTGGTAGGCAATGGGCAGAACAAGAAATCTGGGTGGAAATTTAAAATGTTAGCAAAATTTGGGACACATGGCTGACTCAGTATAGCATGTGACTCTTGATCTCAGGGTTGTAAGTTTGAACACCACATTGGGTATAGAGATTACTTAAAAATTAAATCTTTAAAAAAAAAAAAGGTTAGCAAAATTTAGAGTGACAACATCGGATGCTGGTGAGAGTATAAGATAATGGGAATTGCTGGTGGAAGTATAAACTGATAAAACTTCTTGAGGAAAATTTCATGATATTGAATACATTTTAAGGAATACATTTATTTCTGAATTAAAATTCCTTTGTATTTAAGTTATTGTTCACTTTCTGTCATCTTTAATTGAGTATTTATTTCATTTATTATCACTCAATTTTAAAATTGAGTGATAAATAATAATAAAAGCAGAAAAGAATTACATGCAAAGGCGAAGAAAAGCAGACTTTCCTAACAACACTAAAAGTTTTATTTCAAAACTCAAAAGAACAATACAATAATCCAAACTCTGGCAAATGTAACCAGGAGAAAAAAAGAGTTTAAAAAAGAAAAAAAAAATGTAGGGGTTGCCTGGGTGGCTCGGTGGGTTAAGCCTCTGCCTTCAGCTCAGGTCACGGTCTCAGGGTCCTGGGATCAAGCCCTACATTGGGCTCTCTGCTCAGCGGGGAGCCTGCTTCCCCTGTTTTCTCTGCCTACTTATGATCTCTCTCTCTCTCTCTCTGTCAAGTAAATAAATAAAATCTTTTAAAAAAGTACATATTCACACAATAAGAGTGAGGAAAGTGATATAAGGAAGGATTGGGGAAAACCTTTTTTTAATTCAAAATTCAACTTTATAAACAATTATTATTATAATAATAATTATTATTATATATAAACAATAATTTTTTTAATTATAAATAAACAACTTTATAAAAATAAGTTGTTAAATAATACAATTGGGTAGAAAGAAGGTTCTCACTTCCAGAACATAGAAACATGTACAGTATCTTCAACTTATTCTGCAGACCCTGGAAAGCATAGAGCATAGCCTTATTACCAGAAGTCAGCAAAGTGAACAATCACAAATATACACACACCAATTCCACTTTACGTAGTATAGAAATCAAAATCCTAAATAAAGTATAAACGAAATATATCCAGCAATGTATTGAAAGAATATTTATTACATCATAACCAGCACAATTTATCTCAGGACAGAAGGGCATCCATCATTTGCCCATTTGCTCTCAGCTATGTCCTTCCCCTCCCCTGATCTGTTCTACATCCCACACCATCCCTCTCAGCTCTCCCAAAACATTTGTAACCAGTTACCCATTTAAATTCTCACTTTTGCAATTGGGACAAATTTCCCAACTCTAGCCTGATTGATACAAAAAGAAAGTGTAGCTCAGATGATCTCTATTATTTTAATTTACTTGTTCATTGACTGTAGGAGTAAATCTTCATGACCATCTTATTAGAGGTCTAAAGCATATTTGACAAAACTGAACATTTGCTTCTGATAAAATAAAAGTAAAACCAACACTTAGAAATAAAGTCTAAAGAAGGGGGAAAAAAAACCTGTAAATATTTTTTAAAATGATTGAAGTGCTTCTGGCAGGAGTAAAAATTTACACTGACCAGCCGTGAAAGAGGTCTGCTCTTTATAGTCTCAGGACTAGAATATATTACCAAATATAGGTGTTTAAAGTGCTCTAATAGGAAAAAAGAAAACAACAACACATTAGTGTAGTTTGATTCCTATTTCCTTATTAAGATTGACACTGACATCATATGTTGGTAAGGCTTCTTTGTAAACTGATTCTATGTATTTTCTTTATTCTATTGATTCATGGAGTTTTCTATATCCCTTCATTGTTATATAAGCTGAAAATGGGTTTTTCCCCGTGAGTCATTTGTCTTTTAGCTTTACTTACATTCATTTTTCAGCAATGTACAGTGTCTTTTATTTTTATGCAAGTTTATCAATATTTTCTGTTTTACCTCCTAAATTTTGAGTTATAGTTAGGAGAATTTCTCCCACTCCATTTTCAAGGAATTATTCTGGGTTTTCTTCTGGAACTTTTATATTTTAATTTTTCACATGTAATTATTTCATTTATTTTAAAGTTATCCTAATTAAAAATCTGAAATATAGATTCATTCTCATTTTTTCCCCCAGATGACCACTCAGTGGTCACAAGTCCTTATGTTGAAAAATACGTAAGGTCACTGGTTTGTGACGCCATTCTCTGTTATTTCCTGCATACCCTATGTATTTGGTGTCTACATCTTGACCATTCTATTCTTCTTTCTGTTCTATATGATTTAATTAAGGAAGCATTATAATACACTTTTATGCTTCTGTACTGCTGCTCAGGTCTAGAATCAAATATTCTTATGGAAAAATTTGAAACCAGAATGATAATTTTCCCTTAAAATCAGGTTGTACAGAGGTTTCTTTTCTCATCTTAAAGATCAACAACTTTAGGCTATATCTCAGTGTTGACCATTCTGGGGTTCTTTCCCTTGGCACGGATAATGTCTTTACATATATATAAGACATACACAAGTCTCTTTGAATTATATTTTTAAGTATTTGTTCCACTCCATCATTCTTTTCTTTTTTCAGACTCCAATTATGTATATGTAGCACCTCCTTTGCTTTATATTATATTTAGAGACTTTTTTCCCCTATCTTTTTAAAATTTTCTATTTTATTTTATTTTGGAGCCCTTAGGTAGGTCTCTCTGTACTTAACTGCAGTGTATGCTCTCCTTTGGTCTCCTTACTATTTCCTGTCTGAATGTCTAGCAGTTTATTTTTATTCTACTGTTTTTGCTCTATGTTCTGCCAGATCATGTTTCAACTCTCCCCTCTCCCTATTTTTCTCACCGTCTTTTCTTTTAGTTATTGTGTTTCTTCTTTGTGGTGGGTGTTTTGTTTTTTTTCCAGTCCTTTTTTAAAGGTTTTTTTGTTTTTTGTTTTTGTTTGTTTTTTATTTTTTTTTTAATGGTAAAATCACAGTATTTTAATGTGGCCCATGACATTACTTTCCAGGGAGTGTTCCTTGGTGGTAAGTGATGCTGTCCTTTTCCACCTGCTTCCCTACAGTATCTGTGGATCCATGCAGTGACAACTCCTTTTCAGAAATCTTGCCCCAGCTTTATGCTAGTATGTTCTTAGACCTGCCATCTCATACTGTGAACTTCCTCCCCGGTACACCTTCTGTTCGGTCTCCTTGTGATTCTTTCCAGTTGTGCTGCTTTTTTTATATGCAAATGACATTGTCTTAGGGTTTTAAAGTGATGCTTCTGCTCACTTACAGGAAATATACTTTTTGTGATTGGTTCTTTTTTTCAAGTCTACCATCATGGCCAGATCTCACACTTTACTTCCTCCAGAATGATTTAAGAAGCACTTCACTTCCTGTGATCTGTACTAGTTTTGATTACTTTTGGTAACTTAAGATTACTTTTGGTAATCTTTGTGCATTTAAAAATGATATATTTAAGCTTGATATAAAATATAATAATATAATACTATTCTATCTCTTAGTTTTGATGGAGATAGAATTTACAGATGTGTTTATTATTATTATCACTAACCTTCTGCTTTTGTGTAATACCATGACAGAAACTGATGCATCAAGCTGTCATACTCTTATAGGAGTTTAATCAGGACTCTAGAGTCAAACTACATGGTTTGAATCCAAACTCTGACATTTATTAGCTACGTGATCTTCTTTGTTACTAATTTTCTCTTTGCCCTAGTATTTTCCCTTGTAAAGTATCTTCCTTTGTAATGTGATGGTAATACTACTATTTATCTTGTTAAGGCCTGTAATATTACCATTTGTAGGTAAGTTATTCCACTAGAACCAGTGTCAGCAGAAATGGGGGTCATTACTGTCACTTCCTTGTACTAATATTGTACATCCACACACTTACCATGGTATCATGGAAGACAGTGTATACTTTCCTACCCCCATGACTTTGGTCTTAGCCATTTGATTTGCTTTGGTAAGTAAGAAGTTAGTGACATGAGAGACCAGAGGCTTAGATGTAGTGATACCCATGAACATTCTTCATTTGGCTCTATTGCTTCTATGAAAACATACACCAGACAGTTAATATAATTTCTACATGAGCTTCAACACAAACCATATCCAAACCAGATTTAGAGCATGACACTTCCCTAGCCAACTTACAGACCTGCAGTCATCCCAGCCAACTAAGGGAAAGAAAGGAAAATATGAATTTCTAAATTTCTACTATTTTAGCTTCTTAGGCACAAAAATCACATGTGGGTATCAGGATTTGATATATATAATTTAACATACCTCTCCCATTGTTAAATTTTATGTATTTTATGATAAAATATAAAGATTGATAATGCATTAAAAGAAGGTTCATGTTTCAAGAGTCAGATTCATGATGGATTTGGAATAATTTGGAAACTTTTGTCAGTTAGTTCTGGTTTGTATTTAGAGATAAGATTAACCCACTTTCATAATTCTTTTGGAAACTAAAAAAATGAATTATAATGAAAAAAATCAAGGGATGTCCTCTAAGATATGTGAAAGCTGAGGATGAAATCTCCCCCAAAATGTCTTGAAGTTCTTCATTCAACCTACAATTACCACAAAAAGGAGGGAAGGGGTAATATTTGGAAAGGGTTTGATAATTTGAAAATAGGAAGTATTGGATAACTTACTTAGAGCTACCTGCTGACCGCTGCTTGCCTTGTCAACTATTTCTGTATCTGAATCTTTGGGAGATTAGAAAAGTATACAGAGAAAAACATTTGTATCCGACAGTGACATAGTAGAGCTAGTCAAACAAATAAAAATATAATATAAAAGTGTAGCTTTGTTCAATAATCTAAATTTTATGAGTTGCATTGTTTAAAAAATGGTTTCTTTTCCTTAAGGAAACCATAAAGCAGACTGTGAATCTGAACATTTAGAGTTGTAACAACACTCATCTTCAACATCCTGTACTATTCTGTCTTTACACATACAAGATGCAGCAAGACCTCTTGACACCCACATAGGCATTGTTAATTATCAGTGTTAACAGCATGGAATAAAAGAAACAGCAATCTGTCTGAACAAGAATCAAAATAGACAAGTATGCTCAAATTTTAAAAAGATTACTACGATATGAACATACAATACCTATGTGCATCTTACTTGAAAAGAATGGTGATCAGCCATAATTCATAACTCTACAAAATAGAGTTGCCTTGTAGCATTTTTATTTCATGTAGGAAAAAGCATGGAAGTGCTGGCTGAGTTAAGATCAGACCCTGCTTTCCTTCACACAGCAACACAAAACTCCATTGGCATCCGATAGAAGTTTCACATTTGGAACAATGGTGGGTTCAAGACAATGCAGACAGTATAATGCACTTCCTATGAAAAGCACACAACCTCTTACTCTGTCAGTATTCAGGGCTACACTAAAGGTTATGTTTGCTGCTGCTCTCTGTTGTCCTTAACCACTGACATTTTAAAAAGTCTAAATGCACTGTGCCTTGGGACTCCTTTGTAAAGGGGGCTTTATAAGTGTAAATGGTTGTTGGTACAACCTCTATTTGACTTCTGACTATCACCTCCAGTTCCAAGTGGAGCCAGTTTTGCTGCCTTTGCAGAGTCCTTAGCAGCCCTCACATTTCCTTGGGGAGTCTATATTCCATCTGGCAAAACCATCATTGTAATTTGTCAAAGTAAGAATTGTGCCACAAAAGCACGTGTTCTGAAGAAATAGTATTTTCTGCCTGCCCTCTCTTGCATAAGCACATTCCAAAGCCTTCAGTAAATGAATGATCAGCTGGACACAAATAATGGTTTGGGTTAAATATGAACTTGTTGTGTTGTAGGAGGATCCATTAGAACTGGAAATGGACGGGGCTCTTGCCAAGAGACGTGTTTCATGAAGTATTATTCATGCAGACACTAGTGGACTGTCTTAACTCAGGATGGGAGTATGTGCTGATAAGGCAAGGGTCAAGGAGCCTGATCTGCAGCACTAATTTGAACCTTTTCTTTATACGAGCCACAACGAAGGAGCAACAAAGTCACAGTAACTCAGAATGCTGAAGTGAACAGGGCTCTGTGCATTTCTACGCCCTTGATACAATCCAGCAAGTTGATCTGTTTTTGCAGTTGAGAATTTTCAATGAATAAGCCCAGAGATAATATCTGAGGAAGTTCCAGGTAGCAGCTCTCGGCCACTAACGTCACTACGCTGTCAACTTTGGTGACAGATCAGTCCAGATGTTAGTCCTGGTTCTGCTACTTACAGGCTCTCTGGGCCTTGGGCGAACTCTGTATCCTTTCTAAGCCTACATTCTCTCATCTGTAAAATGCCCTTTGCCTCATAGGACTGTAACACACATCAATATTTAGCCCTTAAACATTTAGCACTTAGTAGGCTTCCAATAAATGTTAGCAATTATTACATTTATTCACATCCCTTGAGAGAATTGGAGGTCCTGCATAATGAAAAACATATAGGCAACAAAAATAAAAGAATAAATATCTTATAAAGCAGAGGAAGAAATAATTATACCAGAAATATAGTAAAAAGATAGTTTCTGCCAGCAAGGGCAAAGCAAAGTGGGGTAAGTTATGCAGTTCTCGGTCCCTCTATAAGGCAAGATGCCTGTCTTGGCCACAGGGACTCCCTGACCTCCCTGCCACCCTATCCCCACTGTAACTCCCATCCCAGCAGCTACTAAAACTTCGTGGCGCTTTGCTGTTAACACTTCTCTTGATACCAAAAGACAAATTGATCACCCAGGATCAATATGGCAGCACCAAAATGTAATTTTGCTTCTCTTAGAAAGCTTGAAGGAAAAATAGTACACTTCTGGGTAAAGAAAAAGATATTAAGCCTTTTCTTTGCATATATAGTCTGAAAAAGAAAAACAGGAATTCTTTCAGGAAAATTTCAATATAATTTTCACAGACTAATACTCTTAACTATAGAAAATTATTAGTCTCTTTTTATACAATTTCTCAAAATTCTAGCTTTAGAGTCTGCACTCTTGACTCTGGCTTGTTCTTGCCTTCTGGCCACTGAATCAAGACCTACAGCTCCTGAGTTTAAAATTATGTAACTGTCCCCCACAACAACAAATAGGTCTATTCTGTCTATGAAGTAGACTTTTCTCTGTATGTGCTGAGCAGGTGGGAGGGCTTTATACATGTCTGGTGGATTGTAGGGGCAACCTTATATCAAAGTTCTGCTCAGTGATTACTTTCTACATTGCCCACACCACTATCCACGGTGAAGAGAATTTTCTGTCATTGAAAATTTATTTATACAATTCCATACAAAGATGATACATTAAACTAACTGGCCATGGAGGATAACAGATCAGAAGTTTACATCACAGGACAGTCATGTTAGAGTGTGTTCAGGAAGCATAAGACAGACCACAACAAATCATTAAGTTCTAAGTCTAGAAAAAATGTATTTCATATATATATACACACATATACATATGTGTGTATATATATATATATATATATGTCAGTCTATTTAAGCTGCCATTACAAAATATCATAGAATGGGTGGTTTAAACAACAGAAATTTATTTTCTCACAGTTCTAGAAGGTGGGAAGTCTAAGATTAAGGTGCCAGCCCATTTGGTTCCTGGTGAGAACCTTCTTCCTGCCCTGCAGATGGCTGCCTTCTTGCTGTGTCCTCACATGGGGAGGAGTAGGGACATGGAGAGAAGTGACAGAGAGAGAGAGAGAGACATCAGTCTGATGTCTCTTTTTGTGGGTATCCTAATCCCATTGAATCAGGGTCCTACCCTTATGCCCAAATTTAATCTTTATCAACTTTTTATAGGCCCCATCTCCAAATATAGTCACACTGGGTGTTAGAGTTTCAATATATGAATTTGTAGGGGGGGGGAGACAAGACTCAGTCCATAGCATTCCCCTGACTCAAAAGAGAAAATTACCCAATTGAGTCTGATCCCCTTTTGTGGCAGGTAAGACCATCAACTGAACTGTAAGTTGGCCTAGCTGGTCAGTTTAGCTGTAACGAGGGAAAGTCAGAGGACCCAGAGCTAGGAGTCTCTTATCTGAAGTTAAACTGTCAGTCAGTCAATATGAGATGGCACCCAAAAGGAAATCCCTGTCCATCATACTGAGAGAAATCCAAGGATACTAGAAACACGTATTTTCAGATAAATTACAATGCAGAATGGAAGTCCAAGCCTCTTGGAAGAGCAAGTGTGTGGAGGGGCAGGGAAGGATGTAGGACCAACAGATTAAATAGAAAGTGACCCAGATGGATTCCAAAGACCAGGCAGTACCCTCAGCTAGAATTGCACACATTTCTCGGTTAGAGCAGCCTCAGGGTACCAGATAGAAGCAGGCACAGAGACAGATTGCTGTTACTTTCAGGGTTAAAGTCAATTCCAGCACAGAAAGGCAATTCTGTGGAATTGTCCTTAAAACATCTTAGGTAAATAAGATCATGTGCATTTAAAGCAGAAGAAACCTCCTGACTTTTCTGTTTAAGGGGACAGTGTATTTATGGGGTGAACGTTGCCCTTCACAGAGTTGGTGCAAAATAGTTCTGCACTGCATTAAAGGTAAATAAGGACCCCAAATGATAGCAGTTGAAAGCAAGAACAAAACACATTTATTTTGGCAAAATAAAATTTCCACAGCACCAACCACATTTTCATAATATAACATTTAACTTTCACCACATTAGAAGAACCCCAAGAGAGGGACTAATTTCTAAGAAAAATAAAAATTTTAAAAACGAAACATTCCCATCCTTTTTCAATTCCCTCTTTGCCATCTTAATGGTTTAATGAATGAATATTTATAGGAATAATGAAACCGGTTTCAAATTTTGGGAGTAGTATATTCCTTCCCCATTAGGTTTTTTTTCCCCCTCAAGTTTTCTGTATTCATTTTCTACATTGCTCCTTTTTTTTTAAATACAAATATCAGTGGAAGACTTTTATACTAAGACTCTGCCTAAAATTTGTCAGTGTCATCAGTGAAAGTTAAACCTGCCACCTTTGGTGATTAATCAAATTTGCTCTAAATGGGATTAATTCGGGTGTACGTATGAAAAGTTTGTGAGGGTACATGTCCCTCTACTTGTCTGTCCCCGGGTCTTTTTTTTTTTCCCTTGCTGAATTGGAAATGAAGCTGAGCTATAATCTTGTGTGGCAGATACTGGATCCCTCCTTTGATAAACATCTAAAATGCTAATGAATGTGGGCTGCATTCTAAAGGAGCAAGCAAACGAATTTGACAAGAATCTGGAGGGTAAAAAAATGAACTTTCTGACTTAAAAGAACTCTTTTTGTTCACATTTGGTATTGTTTCCTGGAGAAAAAAAATTTGCTCCCCAGAAAAACAGAAAAAATTCTGCTACATCAAAATGCGGAAGCATGAAAAACTGATGAGCTTTCAGATTGTCCTCTTTTGCATGCAAATCATATCAGAAGTTCTCATTAGCATAAATGCATGAGCAACTCTAAATGCTTTTAATTTCCAATCTCAGCCAGCAGAGGAGTAATTTGTCACTGTCAGGGTGGAAATCTAAAAAGAAAAAAAGAGAGAGAGAAGGACTCCATGCTAAATTGGAATCATATAAATTTTTGATTTGCTAATTGCTTGATGCTACAGTTCAATCAGCTGCCTTGAAGGTGTAAATAATTCAATGTACAGTCAGAAATAAAAGCATAATGTGCCTCTACCGAAGGTATATTAGTATTCAGTGCAGCAGGACATACCTGACCATGTCTTTTTCAGATACCCTCTTTAGTCAAATTAGAAATCTTCTGAAAGCAATTGCACTTGTACAAACCAATAAAAACACCTCTCCTATCCCCCAAGCATTTCAAGGAAGAAACATTAGGACCCCGGCAACAGAGCTCAGCAATCTTTTAACCGGGAGTATCCCAGCAGGTTACAACCAAGGCTGCATGGACCACTCAGTTGGTAGCTCCCTAATGCAATCATAAAGAGAAAAGAGAAAAAGTGCCAAATAAAAATCTTATCTCCATTCCTGCTAACTTTCCATCTTTCCTTTCCTTTAATCAACTGCTTTAAATGTCACATGCAAAATGTATTTATTACAAAAATATCTCATTAGTGCTGGTCTGATATGGTATTTTAAAAGCTGCTCTCCGTGTCTTATTTTTATCTTGTAGTTTTCTAATATTAATGTCCCTACCTTGAGATGTTTTAATTTGATCATCCAAAAGTTCGTTTATAAATATTTTAGGAAATATAGCTTAATTTCAAGTCAATGGGAATAAATCCGATTACAGTTCCAACTTATTGGAACTATATTTTATCTAGTAATCTGTATTTTATTTAGTCATAATCTTAAAACAGGAAGATCAAGGAAATATACTATAAACATGCTCAGTCACTTTCATTACAAAAAGTAAACCTGATGCTAAAATAAAAATGCCAGAGCCCTGTGAGAATTGCAAGTAGAAATTAACTTCAGACTAATCACCCTGATGAGAAATTACAGAGGGTGTATGTACCGACATTCAAGTAAATTAATTCGAACTATTTTTCAGTTTTAGAATACAGATACCAGCCTTAATTAATGTACACACTCAATGATCTATAACAAATACCAGAGCTATTGGAAAACTGGCCTGTACATCCTGACAAGTATACCTAGAAAGAAAAAAGATAAAAACTAAGTTAAGTCAGCAATTAACTTCTGGCATTAAAAAGAGAGAAAAGATGATCTTTACCTCCACCCATTTATCTCCAGGCCTCATGTCGGACTCTGCCCCAAATCCTGCCTCGAAAAGCTCGTTCTTCCACAATCCTCCCACACTGACATTCTGGGTTTGTTGGGGAGTACAGAGAAAACAGCTCAATATGGGATGGTGCAATTATCATAAGTCTTACATAATATGCGTTATAGGATTTTCTTTCTTCATAAAGAATCTCCTGATTCTTTATGGTTACCTCTAGAAAGATAGAATAAGGTGAAAAGAAGAGTTCGATTCTAAGCTTTTGAATTTAAAGTCTTAAGACCCGGAGTGTCAAAATACTTAGCCCTTTACGTGATAAAACTTCTGTCAGAATCAATAAACTTGAATGAATACATCATCAGTTCAAGCCAGAATTTTTCTGCCCCCAGACCAGATACAATAATTAGAGCTTTGAAAGGACGAGATGACCAAATGAAAAGCAAAATAGGAAACTAGTCTGAAGATACAAATGGACAACAGCCAGACCACACATAAAAGTAGATCCTGATCTGCAGCTACAGCTATCTGTTCAGGAGATGGAGCCCCTTCTCTACAATAAACCACCCAAGAAGCCAGCCTTCTCCAAGCCAGATTTCTAGGAACCCATATTGCTATCCTTAGGAACAATTCAAGAAGCTAATCAAAAATGTCTGTAATATTGGCCCAAAATATCTAGGACTCAATAAATATCGGACAGCTTCTCTAATCTTTGTCCCTGCTTCCAACTTAAGACCAACCAGAGAAAGTCAAATATGCACCCCTAAACTAACATATGGAAGTCCCCTTCCAGTCAGCTACCTACAGCTTCCTGAGCCAACAACCTCCATTAGGGGCCACCTGAAGCCTCCCCACCCCTCTACCAGCCTTGGAGTCTTTGCCAAATGCAAGTAGCTGACTCCCCTGATAAGCAAGTTCTGAACAAAAAGCCTTTTTTCCTTCCATTTGTTTTGTCTTCATTTATTTCCACAAAAAAGAGCCAAGGTGCCCAATGGGGTGCAGTTGAGGATCTAGGTCAGTTCGGGGGATCCAAGAGCATAGAAGACTTCGGCCTCTTTTCCTAATGGCTTCTGGAGGTGGGAACTTTACAGAGAGTCTCCCTAGGATGGGAGAAGTACACCATGACACCAACAAAAGCATTTATTGGGCACGTTCTATAACCAGTGAAAGAGCCCCCCAGAGGACTAGATAACTTCTCTCCTGGCCCTCAGGGGACCCCACCCCAGCACCTTCTCCTCCCTCTTCCTTTTGATAAAACCTGAACTGCCCAGCCAACCACTGACAGTCCAAAAAAGCAACTCCTTCCCCCTCTGAGGATCTCTTTTGAGAACTAGTCTCTGAACTCACTGAACTTCGGCTGACCTCTCTTTGCGAAAGCGCTATAAAAATTCTGCCCCTCTTCCCCAAGGCAGAACGTTCCTTCAGTGCCTCCTCTTGATGTGGCATTTTTGAATAAAGACTCACTCTTCACAGAGCTCTACTCGATTTTCTTCCACACTGGTCTAAGTGCTTTACATGTTTTATTTAATCTAATTTTCATAACAACTCTCCAGGTAGGTGCTATTACTATTCCCATTTTATAGAGAGGGAAACTCTGGCATGAAAAATTTACTTGGCAATTTCCAGGACACATGGTATGCAGAGAAATATGTTGAATATGTAAATACGATGTGGGGCGTTCTTAACCTCAGGACTGTTGACATTTTGGGTGGATAATTCTTTGTTGTGAGGGGGCCAAAAACAAGAAAGGATTAGCATTACCCTTCTCCACCCTTTTAAAATTTTATTTTGGTTTCAGTTTTTAAAACAAGCATTTATTAGTTTTGTAATTTGAAAAGCATCAGGAAGGAAATTTTCCAGAGAAAAGAAAGATCAGTTTTGTTTTCTAAGCAGCCACATCACATTACCAGTTAATATTGAGCTCATGATTAATTAAACTCTACAAGCCTTCTTTTACATAAATCGTTTTGTCTCCTCCAACCTGTACTCACAAAATTGATTTTTCAAACAAAATTCAGAGCTTTATATTTAATCTGTGATAAATTCCCCATTCTTTGTTTTGGTCTTTCACGACAAACTGGCAATTATTTAATTTTGATTCCTTCCTCCAGCTTACAAGCTACCTCTCCCAGTTATTTTTCACCTGCAATTTTGGTCTCTGCATTTCAGTGCTAAAACAATGCTGCCAAAGACAGGACCAGGAGCTTCACCAAAACGCTCCTGCCTGGGAGTGGTTACGCATTCATAAATATTATTCTAAATTGCTCCACCAGCCCACTGTCTCTGCACCAAACCATGTCGTCTGTGGGGGCCTAGGACCCGGTGATGGGGACTCTCTGGAGTGGGGTACACTTCATAAGGCCAAAGGACGTGGTGCAGGTTACCCAACTCACAATCCTCTAAACATCCCCCAGAACAAATAAATGCTATAAAGCAATTCCATCCGGAGAGAGACAAATTCCGAACCCAGAAACATCCTTACCTAGAACCAAATGTGGAGAAATAAGGAGATGCATGACTGGGACCTCTTCCTTTTTAGTTAGTACCCATCTGGTAAATAGGCCTCTCTTTTTCACCTAAGTAACATCTGGTATAAGGAAGATTAAATCAGATCCATATGGATGAGTAAAACAGTTGAGATTTGGAGCAGTTATACCCTATATGACCCTAATTTTATCATCTCCAGCTTCGTGGAACATCTTCCTTTCACCATGGTTTCTCAAAGATTGCCCACAGGGGGGATGGCCACACCAGGAGATCCCCTCAGGAGCCCATAACATAATTGTTGGCTCTTGAGCATGCATTTTCCTGCTTTTCCAACCCTAGTGTTCTTTTTTCCACCTTATAAAAACCTCCTCATTGTTCAGGACTCTGAGAAGTCTGGATCCTAAGCCCTCCCCCCACCCCGGCTTCTTCACCCCAAGTTAGGTCCCCACTGAATTGCATATAATCCCACTAAAGGATCGAGTCCTTGAATGCAGGAACTGAGAATGACCATTTTTCCCTTGCTCAGCCTAGGGCGTGGCATGCGTTATACTGCCAGCTAATATTTGACAGATGAACATAGAGATAAAACCATTTTAAAACATTTAAAACAGGTTCTTTGCAGCTTCTTCAACTTCTTGTACTTTGATTTCTTTCAAAATATTTGCTCTAAAATATCTTCCCCTTTGGAACACAATTTGCCTTGACGGAGTAGGCTTAGCAGAATCGAAGCTGAAGAGCTGCGCATCCCTCTGTCATCTGTTAGCATGGTACCATCTGCTCCAAGCAGAGGGCCTCTCTGTTTCTTTCTTGCTCCCAACATAGCTTTAAAGGGTCTTTTTGTTGTCTTTGGCATTTTTTTGCAAGCCTCAGCTTATTCTGGGAATCGCCCTCCAGAAATCATTTTTATAAATTCGCACCATGCATCATCATTCCCGTTCAATTCCTTCCCATCTTCTGGGTGTCCTTTTCCAACAGGAGCTCATCAGAGAGATCCTAGGCAGTTACACAGCCACATGAAGCTGTGTAGACAATCCCTTTTCCTTGCTATGAGGATCCTTTGCAACGTGTTGTTAGAATTTTGTTAATGGAAAAAAACTGAACTTTATTTTCTTTTATATGGTCTTTGGCCAAAAAAATAATATCCATCTTTCTAGTAAATGTTTAAAATTGATTTCTGACAACCCGTGGTCAATGTTGTTCTAAGCTATTAACAATTTTTTTCTCCCAAAGTTTGTGTCACTTCTAGCCCCCAAAATGTTTTTATCTGTTTGTCCAATTTTAGAATTATCTGTGGAACCAAGAAGACATGAGTGATGATCCTACTTTGACTACTTGAAAGGTGTCTACCTGAGTAATTTTTTACTGAGTGCCTCAGTTTCTCCATCTGTAAAAGAGATCACAATTATACCTATTTAAGTGTTGGTTTCTCTCATACATAACAGGTGTTTATAACAGGGATTCTCAACCAGGCCAATTTTGTTCCACAAGGGACATTTGGCTATGTCTGGAGACATTTTTCATTTTCACAACTGGGGGGAGTTGCTACTGACATCTAGTGGATAGAGGCCAGGGATGCGGCTAAACATCCCACAACAAAGAAATGTCAGTCCAAAATGTCAATAGTACCAAGGTTGAGAACCTCCAGAGATGTAAACCCTACGAAGACAAGAGTCATGTTGATCATAATCACTATCGCACCCCTGACTCTTAACACAGCACTTGGCACATTGTGCGTGTGCAGTAAATATGAAATGAATATTAGTGCTAAACAAAGTTCTGTTGGCTGCCTAAATTCAAATCTTAGCAGGAGAGTTACAAATGGCTAAATAAATAAATAAATAAAAGAAGAGGAGGAGGGGGAGGGGGAGAGGGAAGGGGGGAAAAAGGAAGAGGTAGAGGAAGAAGAAAAAGAAGAAGAAGAAGGGGAAGGGAAAGAAGAAGAGGAAGAGAAGGAAGGGGATGGGGAAGGAGAAGGGGGATGAGGAGGAAGAAGAAGAAGAAGACTCATAGATTAAAGCATGTATTCATCAACCAATCACTGTCCAGTTCCCTGTGCATTAAAAGAAGAGAAGCAACAAGGTAACTTCCAACACACTTACCCAGGGTCTGCTGGTAAAGTTTTCATAGTATCTCTTGGACTGGTTGTGGGGGAAGGGTGGGAGAAACCCTGATCTGCAGTGTCTTCCATGTCCTCTAGTATAAATACTTCCAACATGGATGTTTTCAAGTTACCAGTGTGATATCACTAAAGTGGGAGTTGGGAAAATTTGCTCACAATGAGCTCATGTGAGCAAGTTCAAGTCATTTCCAGTAGGCACTGTATTTATCCTGAGTTTTCCCTCTTCCCTCTTGTCAGCGTCATACCCACCTTTACTTTTGAAATTTTTGAAATTTTGAAAATTTTGAAAATTTGAAATTTTGAAAATTTTTCAGCCAACAAGAATATATTTAAACCATTCCTTAAAGCCATGTTAAACCTGTAAATATGAACCATTAAAAGTAAAATTATAATAATGGATTAAATAATAAGTCAGTGCATTAAAAGAACCAACATGGTTCATAAAGATCCTCCATTTCCTCTCCATCGTGACTAGTTCAAGTCCGCACAATGAGAGAATTTGATTTGAGGAGTCAGTGGATGGAAATTCAGGAAAATATGAAATTCATGCCTTGATGAACCACATACATAAACATCTCCTTGTCCTTGACACACACTACACTTTATCAAATAAAAACTCAGTTATCAAACACCATGAGAAATTAGCTAAATATCTTTGTCAAAATAAAGATAAACAGAGGATTATTTTACTCAAGTATGTCTAAATTTCTAAAAGCTTTTAAGTTTTAGAGCTGAAATAATTTCAGAAACTATCAAGTTTGTCTCCTAGATTTTACAAATATCTATGTACATTTCACTAGCCCTTCTCAGGAAATAGAATTTAACCAATAGAACATGGATGTCATGGCTTTGCACCATCTCACTTGAGTGGAATGACACAAAATCCTTCTCTTCATTGCTTGGAGTAAGGAGTGACCACAAGAGAGATTTTCCTGAGATCTGGAATGCAGAAGACAAGTACCACCATCATTCTGAAGGGAACTGTGCACAGTTGATTTACCCACCTCCTCACTGATCTTCTGCCCCACCTCATTGGCAGGATCCAGTGGTTATGCCCACAGGTCCCTGAACTTTGGCCATCACCTCCTTTAGGTTATCTGATCTGGGGCCAGATAGGTGTGCTGCTCTTTGGCAAAGACTGCCAGCTTCTTCCACAGATCGCCTTTGTTGTCGAGTTTGGAAGCAGAGTTCCCAGTTTGTCCTCATGAGTTCCAATGTGTCCTTGACATTTGACTTGCCCTTTCTCACTCCCACTTTATGTCTAGATTTTCTTCCTGCCTACCATCCCTATTAACCTATAACAAACTCAAGTCCTCCACCACAGAATCTTCCACATTTTTCTCCAGTGTTCCCTGTTCCACACAATGTATAACGGTGTGTCTTCCTGATTGAGCCATAACCTATACAATAAATTGAGATGATTATTACTTCATAGGTGTTATCTCCCTCTAATAATGCATAGCAATCCATACCTGGGGGTGCCTTACCCATATCCCTTCACCTTATGCCAGAGCTAACTCAAACACAGTTCTTGTACATACCATGGCTTCATGCATCCATTTACCAGAGTGGTTTCTTTGGCCACAGAAGTATGCTTGGATCACAGCTGGGGAAGCGTGGAAGTGTTAGCAAGTCAGCATCACCCACAGGAGTAACTCTCAAACATACAGAGTTGGAACTTGATAGATAATCCTTCAGCTTCCTCACCCTATCACAGTATAATTCTGAGGTGTGTTCCTCGGCTTTTATGAGAGTCCCCACAGAATTTATGCCCCGACTGTCCACCGGAGGGATGTGCTCACTTTGCATTCCTGCCTCACCGCTCCACTACTTCACAGCACTTTTGTATCACTTCCCAAACTATCCACTCCCAAATCTTTCCTTCAGGGTCTGATTTTGGTGAAACTCAAACTCATACAACATCTAAATTTCTTTATATTCTGCTTTAAAAGGGGGAATACTACCTTGTGAAATGAAGAAGTGAAAGAGCCATCTTTCAGTATCTCAAGGTCATCATTTTATTATAACTCCTTATGGAAAAGGAAAGGCAAAGTTCCCAACATTTTCCAAAGCAGAGCTCATTTGTTTTTCTCCCAAGGCTCATAGTCAATGCATTTCCCTCTTATACAGATGCTAGAGTTACAGGCAATGAAGGTGTAGGCACCACACCCTCTTCCACGTGTGGAATAATCAAGTTACAAAATCAGCTTGTTGTCAAGGTGGTGAAAATCTGCTTCACAATGAAGCCATACATGTCCAGATCTCCTGCTCCATCAGAACCAAATTGTGAAAAGGCTAAGTAGACAAAAACACCCTGAATTTCTACTTTCCCCATAACACCCTATACAATGTTTTTATAAACACATTTACTTGCTTTTCCTACCTTTAAAAAAAAAAAAAAACAAAACACCAGGTATCATGGAAATCTATGTTGCGTCTGCAAGTAGCTGAGGTATTGCTCTAAATATATAACAGAAATCAGAATTATTTTAACTTAGTTATTTCAATATAAAATATTACCAGGTGCAGGCTAGGTTTGAGAGAAACACTTAACAACAGCCAAGTTAGATGCTTAAATTATTCTGTTATGTATTCCTATTTTCTTCCTGGTTTCTCTTTTCGAGCCCATGACAATCCTAACAATTTTGTAAAGCCAATAAAGGGTGACTGAGAGAAAAGCAGCCAAGTGGTAGCCGATGACCCAGAAAATACGCAGGACAAGGCTTTTGGCCCAGCACTGCAGAATCCTCTGTTTCAGTGGACACGTAACATCCTGGCCCAAATAAGACAGACTTTTGAGCCAACACTCAATTATACAAAAAAGATGGAAGTCGTCATTTAATAACCCATCACACTTCCCAAGTAATTTCTATAGAAGTAGAAGGAAAGTGTTTTTATTTTAGTTTAGTTTAGTTTTATTTTTTAAAGATCTTATTTATTTATTTGTCAGAAAGAGAGAGAGAGGGGGACATAAGCAGGGAGGGTGGCATGCAATGGAAGAAGCAGCCTCCTGAGGAGCAAGGAACCCAATACAGGACTCGTTCCCAGGAGGCTGGGATCATGACCTGAGCTGAAGGCAGACACTTAACCAAGGTGCCTCAGGAAGTGTTTTTATAATCACATTCCAGCAGAGTCAAAGCAAGTTTGGATTGGAAAGTTGAAATTTATAAGAACTATCAATACGTTTGTTTCTCTGTTTAAAAAAAAAAAAAAAAAAAGTGATTGCAAAAATTTGGTTCCAATTCCCAAGAAAGAGTCTAACATTACTTAAGCAAATTCCCCCCTGGGTAAATAATTTGACAGAAGAGTTCAGAAAAGATAAATTTTCTTTATTGAAGCTGTATATGCCATATTGGTCATCTACAAAGACTGAGTAAACATGGGTTAAAATTCATGGCCAAGAGTCATCTAAATGTGTTTAGATTAAATGAACTGATATTAACTTCTTTGATAACTATACAGGTGTTTCACACTTCTTTGACTTCTTTTTAACAAACAATGTAACAATTACATTCTTTCCCTCTATGAAATCCAACTATACTTTCTAACCACAATAAGAATAGTATAAATGTCATAATGAGTATGGGCTTAAGTGTATCACTGGGAAATCATTTGAATGTACAAAAAGAGAACCATGTATAATAAAAGAAATTCAGCTTTATTGTATTAGATTGTGTCATATTAGGAATATTCAGATTTCTCTACTTTACAAAGGATTTAGAATCTTAATTCAACATTCTGTTATAATTATACACATCAAAAATATTTTCCTTAATTTAGACAGTGAAATTTGTTTTGCAAAACAAAAAAGAGAACTTCCAGTATAACTGGAATGCACTGCACATAGACAAATTATTTTGGGATGCCCCCTTGTAATTGCACCAGTTTTAATTTATAGTATCCATTTATTATTTCCACTGTTTTGATTTCTGAGAAAAGTCTTATGCTCTGCAGAATTCCAGTGCAATGAGGCAGGTCTAGTATTATATTCTGTTGTTACTATGTTACATCCGATCTTTTTTATTTATGTTAAACTATCGTTTGAGATGAGTCTTAGTTTTCTTCAATACTATGGCTCACTCTTGCAGAAGTGTATGCAAATTTTTTTTATTTTGTGAAAAATGGAAGGCAAAATTATGCATTGTGCTGCTCTTGCAAAAAAAAAAAATCATTAGCTCTTGCCAAAAGCAAAGCAGTTGATCTCTTGCCATGCTACTGTGTATGATTACTAATTTTCTATCAAGCACTGTCCTATGATAAACAAAATGATCCTTCAGTGATGCCAAAAGGCAGACAATGCTTTGATAACTCAGCAAGACTACCTCTAACTACTTCCCAAAAGGGTCTTTTCAAGGAAACCACATCTATGGCTTTCTCAGAAATGCCAAGGATATAAGCATACCTCAGGCAGATTTAATTGTAACATTAATTAAATGATCCTCTCAATCACTAATTAATTATAGAATCGTAGAATGATAGGGTTGAAAGGGACCTTGAGAGATCAACGGAGTCAGCACATCCAGCCTCTGTAGGGACCACATATAAACTATTCTAGACCCAGGGAAACTATCATTTTTCAAATCTTAGTGAGAAGATTGTGTCTGCCACCTCCTTTCATGATCTAGTGCAGGGATGAATGCACATGTCATGAGAAAATCCTTCTGGTACATCTTTTAGTTGCCATTTTCAGAGTCGTCTGAGCACATAACTGGGGTCCATCCTCTCAGTCAGCCAGTATTGTTTGCTTCCCCAGGAATTGTCCCTTGTCCAGGCTAACATGCCCATTGACTCTAACTTATAAGAAGCACCTTCTTTGTCAAACTTCTCAATCATCACTGGTTAGTCTAAATTCTCTTAAAATCTTCCACGGTTTTCTTTATTTCTGGAACTTTTACTGGGAAAATGTAAAGATCTGACCAATGCAGGCCAAAAAAACCAAACTTGCTCTAGGCCCAATTTTGCAGCAAAAGAAATTCATTTTAATGGTCCATTCTGCTTACTATGAACAGTGGAGAAGAGTAGCTGTACATGCTACTTTCATCTCAAAAGAAGAGAAGAAAGAAAAAATGGGACAGAAAAAAGTTTTAATTTTAATTTGTCAAACAATTCCCAAAGTGTGTGAATATTTTAAATTTACAAATTTAGGAAAGTATAAAAAAAAAAAATCCCCCAAAAGGGAAAATTCAGAGAAAATAATATCTACATCATAGAAGGTTGGAACAACCATACCAACCACATTCATCTAGTTGACACTTATAAAACACTATATTCTAATAATCGTTTTACTGCAGAATATAATCTTTTCAAGTTTACATGGCATATTTACCAAGATTGGCCATAAAACAATTCTCAATAAATTTAACAGGATGGAGATGATATAGTTGAGGTTTTCTGGACAGAATGGAATTAAATTAGAAATCAATAATAATAAAATCCTAGGAAAACCTCAAATATTTGGAAAGCAAACACCATCTCCTAAATAATTCATGGATTAATAAAGATATAACAGCCTGGGTGGCTCAGTCCATTGAGCATCTGACCCTTAATCTCAGCTCAGGTCTTGATCTCAGAGTTGAGAGGTCAAGCCCCATGTTGGGCATGGAGCCTATTTAAAAAGAAATCAAAAATAAAATCTTAATCTGTGTTAAACCGAATAACAAAAATATAGCAGACCAAAATATGTGGGGTAGAACTAAAGCAATGTTGAGAGGGAAACATATTGCTTTAAATGTTTATACTTGAAAAGAAAAAAGACCTACATCAATGACCTAAGATTTTAACCAAAAGTTTAGAAAAAAATAAGGAGAATAAAAGACAAAGTATTTAGAAAGAATAAAATAATAAAAATAGGATTAAAAGCAGTACAACAGAAAAAGGCAACAGAAGCGGGAAAAAAACTAGTTTCTGAAAAAAATTAACAAAATAAACAAAGTCTTGGATTGATCAAGAAATGAAAGAACACAAACTATTAATATTGGGAATTAAAAATGAATTATCAATACAGATCTTACAGATATTAAAAAGAATTTTTAACGTGCAGTCAAATGTTCTACCACTGAGATATATTCCCCCAAGAATTTTTTTAATGTGAGTAAATTCAACAACTTAAATGAAATGGAAAAATGACTTAGAAAAAATAAATATTTATAAAATATTAAATGTGTCTTATAGTACTTACTATACTTATAAGACATTTATAAAGTGATACTTACAAAAATGACAAAAAAATACAGAAAATCTGAATATCCCTATATCAATTAAAGTAATTGAATTCATTATAAGAACACTTCAACAACCAAAAAAAGAAAAAGGCAAAAGTTGTTTTACTGGTGAATCCTATCAAACATCAAGGAAGAAAAATAATACCTATCTT
This sequence comes from Lontra canadensis, assembly GCF_010015895.1. NCBI lineage: Eukaryota > Metazoa > Chordata > Mammalia > Carnivora > Mustelidae > Lontra > Lontra canadensis. The sequence goes on along the minus strand of NW_022631086.1, from coordinate 4,671,197 downwards.
ATACATTTTCAAAAAACAAGAGGAAAAAAACACTGACAAACTCATTTTCTGGGGCTATAAACCTAAAATATTACAGACCAATATCCCTTATGAATAGAGAGACAAATATCCTTTGCAAAATATTAGCAAGTAGAACCCAATAATATATAAAAATTATAATATATTATTGCAAGTAGGCTTATCTCAGGAATTCAAGGCTGGTTGAATATTTTTTAAAAATGTAACTTACTCTACTAAATAACAAAGGGGAAAATTCATTATTATTCAATAAATGCAGAAAAACAATGAACAGAATTCAACACAATTAAAAGTTTTAGCAAAATGGGAATATAAAGGTATTCTGTCAATCTGATTTTTTTAAAAAGCAGACATAGCTAATATCATATTTAACAGCAAAAATACTGAACATTTTCCCCTCAATTCAGTAATAAGGTAAGAATGCTCAGATTCACCACTTCTATTCAGTATCATAGTTGAAGTTTTAGCCATTGCAGTTAGTCAAGAAACAGATATAGAAGGCATAAAAATTCAAAAGGAAGAAGTGAAATCATTCCTATTTGCAAAAATCCCAATGAAACTAAGAAAACACTTACAGACCTAAGTGGAAAGATATAACATGTTCATGGTTAGAAAACTCTGTATCACTAAAATGGCAGTTATAACTAAAATCATCTATGAATTTGATACAATTTTGATCAATACTTAATTTTTCTAGAAATTGTCAAGCTAATTTAAAAATATATATGGAAATAAAAGAACCTAGAATAGCTTGGGATATTATTTATAGGAAGAACAAAATTGGAGTGCCTGGGTGGCTCAGTTGGTAAAGCAACTGACTCTTGATTTTGGCCCAAGATCTAGCTCCAAGTTGGGCTCTGTGCTCAGCAGGGAGTCTGCCTGGGATTCTCTCTCTTCCTCTTCCTCTCTGCCCACTCACAAGCACTCTTATTCACTCACTCATTCAATCAATCAATCAATAAAATCTTTAAAAAAAAAGAAAGAAAGAAATGGGGTGCCTGGGTGGCTCAGTCGTTGGGCATCTGCCTTCGGCTCAGGTCATGATCCCAGGGTCTTGGAATCCCAGGTCCCTCTGCCACTCCCCTTGCTTGTGTTCTCTCTCTTGCTGTGTCTCTTTCTGTCAAATAAACAAATAAAATCTTTTTAAAAAATTAAAAAGTAAAAACAAAATTTTTCAAAGGAAAGAGCAAAATTGGAAGACTTACTCAATATGATAAGAAAAGCTTTTTATAAAGCTACAATAACCGAGGCAGTTTGGAATTAGTAAACAGATGAATAGAGAGATAATAAAATATAACAGAGTGTATAGGTATATCCAGAGACATATTGTCATTAATTTTTTTAAAGGTGACAGGGCAATTCAGTGGAGAAAGGGGAATCTTTTTATTAAATGTTGTTGGAACAACTGGATAATCCATATTTTAAAGATTTTTATTTATTTGACAGACAGATCACAAGTAGGCAGAGAGCCAGGCAGAGAGAGAGGAGGAGGAGGAGGCAGGCTCCCTGCTGAGCAGAGAGCCCGACGTGAGGCTCGATCCCAGGACCCTGGGATCATGACCTGAGCCGAAGGCAGAGGCTGATAATCCATATTTTAAAAACAAACATTGGACTTTGCTTTCCACAATGCATAAGAATCCATTTAAAATGACTCATAGACTTAAATGTAAAACCTAATAATGTGAAATGTCTACAAAACACGTGGGAGAAGATCTTTATGACCTTAGGAGAGATAAAAATTTCTTAGGTCACAAACTCCACAATCCACAAACAATTTTTGAAACTTTTTAACTCATCAAACTAAAAGCTTTTGATCTTTGAATGAATGATACTATCAAGCAAACAAAAAGGTAAGCCACGGTTTTGGAAAAAATACTTAGAAAACAGACTGAAGACAAAGGCACTATTCTTATGTTTAGAGCACTGTACAGAAAGAATGCTTACAGTCAATGATAAATCATACAACCCAGTCAAAAAATAAAATAAAATAAAAATAAAATAAAAATTTAAAAAAAAAAAGGATTTGAAAACATTCTCCAAAGATAATGTAGGAATGGCCAAGAAGCACATGAAAAGATACATAAAATCTTTAGTCATGAGGGAAATTTAAATTAAAATCAAAATGTGAGTCTGACTGTAACTGAAGAGACTGACAATGTAAAGTGAAGGCAGTTGTGCAGAAAGACTGGAAGTTGCACAGTCTAAATATGTAAAGTTCTGGGCCCCTGAGTGGCTCAGTCTGTTAAGTGTCTGCCTTTGGCTCAGGTCATGATCCTGCAGTCCTAGGATTGAGCCCCACCCCCGTTGGGCTCCCCGCTCAGTGGAGAGTCCGCTTCTCCCTCTCCTGCTCCCTCTGCTCGTCCTTTCTCTCTCTATCAAGTAAAATAATAAAATCATAAATAAATAAGTAAGTAAATAAAGGTCAGAGGCTCCTGGGTGGCTCAGTTGTTTAAGCATCAGACTCTCGATTTCAGTGCAGGTCATGATTTTAGGTGAGAGGGAACCACGTCAGGCTTTGTGCTGGGCATGGAGCCTGCTTAAGATTCCCTCACTCTCCCTCTGCACCCTCGCCCCTCTCTCACTCCCTCTGGTGGGGGATATATATATGTATATAGATGTGTGTGTGTGTGTGTGTGTATAAAGCTCATTGTATGTGAATTATCTTTCAACTAATTGCCATTATCTTTCAATTAGCTTAACACCCGTAAGCTACCTTGTCCTGGGCAAATAATAATCCAGTATGACCAAGATTACAAAATATATACTTAGGAGCCTAAAAGAGTAACCAAAACAAATCATTGTAAACAGGAGGTGTTCTAACTTTGCTCAGCTATGCAAACAAAATAAAGCCACAGGGCTGAAACATTCACATCAGTAGTTACACTGTTTTGGCTCAGAAGGTCCATTCCCTTCATATTTCCAATAGGAACTCTCCAAACCGTGACTCAGTCTGCTGTCAGGATCCTCAATGTCACTGTAGTAAAGCTGAAGGCCTTGGCATCATTCTACTGCAGGAGAGTCTCTGACAAAAACAGCTCTTCTTTTTATTGTACAGATGTTAACTTCATTATTCTGAAAACATTCTCCTCCCTCTTCACATTTTGTGAGCAACACGGTAGCCCTAATAAATGACTTATTTGATACTTGCAACCAGACAATTACATGGATCAAAAACCTGTAATAACATAACAATTATGATGGCGAATTCCAGCTCCCTTTGGAGGTTTTTTTTTTTTTTAAAGAATTCGTAATTTCTTCTCTTTGCCTCACAGATACAAAATTGTTTCATATAAACAAAATATATTCATACAAAATATTTTAACCCATATTAAGGAAGATAAAAGGCCTGAGAAAACAGTGGCCAAGGATCAAGCAACTTGGAATTTATTTTAATTTATATTCTTCTGGAAAAGACAGAAGAAAGATTTTCTCATTTCCATATCAGCTAAGATTCAGTATTCACTGGTCAGACAAACAAATTACTCTATATTGATATACTAATTAAGTCCTCAGTACATATTACTTACACCTAGTGTGATATATAAATCTTATTAATGAAGAGGACAGAAAGCTTTAAGATTGAGAATAAAGTAACAAAAATATTGTGACAGTGAGTTTGCCATAGTAAAATATATCATGCGGATCTAAAGCCATTAGCTAGCGGCTTTCTACCTCTAATGTCATCTACCAATAATCACCATGGACCTCCCAGATAAGGCTTCAAGATGTTTCCATCTGATTTTGTGATTTGAGCAAACGCTGCATTATAGGAACAGTGGGGGTGAAATCAGAGCAATAGACATGCCACATAGTGACAGTAGATATGGTCCCACAAGCCAGGGGTGGTGGCACAGATACGGAGGAGAAAAAATATGAAAAAGCCTACACCCTTCAAATCTGAGAATCTTTACTCAGGTGTGAGAGTACATGAAAGTGAACAGAAGAAAAACCACTAGGTCCTGTTCACTGAGCCTAGACCTCAGCCCTACACAGCTAGTGAAGACTCCTTTTAAAATCCAGCTTTAGTATAGCAATAATTCAGAGCCAAGAAGAAGGCAATTTACAGAAAATGCAGTCTTCCAAAGTGCTTGATATTTGGAATTTCTTTAGCTGGAACGTTGTTTTTATTTCACAGTTAGAATTTTAAAGCGTGGCACAGAGACTCCTAATTCTCTCCCAATATCTGCTTTTCTTTATCTTCTGTTATAATATAAAATCTCTGGTTTTCAGCAGGCATGCCTCCCTTACAGTTAGGTGTGTCCATTAAACTACGTTCTGGGACAGATGGAAACCGTGTGCAACATCAGGAAGCTCCTAGAAGAAAGAAGTGTGTTCTTCTCTTCCCCTTTCTTCTTCCCTGCTGGCTGGAATGGACACATGACAGCAGGACATGGAAGAGCTGTCTTGCACAGCACATGCCCTTGGAAATGGCCACGTGCAACAGCAGAGTGAGTATGAGGGAACCTGTGTGCCTGCGGCTTCCATGGAGCAGAACCATTGAAGCAGCCCTCGTGCCTACATCTAGCCTTACAGCAAAAGAGAAATAAACTCCTATCTTCTTTCAGCCTCTTTTATTTGGGAGATTACTCTGATTTGCAGTGGAATCTAGTTCTAAATCTGGAAGGGTGGGGGGGAGGGAGGCCTAGAAGGTCAAATTACTCTAATGAGTTAAGAGTAGGAATAAGTTTCAGAAAATAACAGTTGATATTTTTACTCTTTGGGCTGGAAGAGGGCATGAGAAGAAATAAGGGCACTGGGCATTGTAATGAAAATTCAAATGACAAGGAGAGAAAAGGAAGGATATAAAATGAAAGGTAAAAATTTTCAAGACAAATTTCTGGGCTCTTAAAGTATATTGAGACAAGAAGTAGCTATGAACCCGTGTCCATTCTCGTGCCCCTTCCTTCTCTCCTGAGGGTGCTTTAAACATTTTTCTGATGAGGTTGTGTTCATTCAATTTAGTACCAGTGATGACCACAGGTATGAATGACGATGGACAATTGTAAATTCTCATCAATACAGTTGTATATGTTATGGAAGTGACATGATACTGGAATTAAGTATCTGGATTCTGTGGTCAGACTGGCAAAGTTTGAATCATGGCTCTATCATGCACATCTATGTGATCCTGGCAAGTTACTTAACCTCTCTGATCCTTGGTTTCCTCATTGTAAATGAGATTAATAATAGTACCAGCTATTAACAAAATAAGACAAACTGTTACCTATTAAGTGCTTTAGAAATATCTGGTATAAAGTGTTTTTAAAATGTCTCAGCATTATTTGTTCATAATGGTATTGAATTACCAGTACATTTCCGAGCTTTCAGGGAAGAATTAAACTCCTAGAATCCAATTTTTCCTCAATTAAATATAACTTTTCTCCCTTCTACCCTACTTCTCTCTCAGCCACAGCCATGTGGTACAGAGGACCTGGGAAAAGACTCAAGGCCCTATGCACTGGGGAAGCTGTAGGATGGGGACAATCTGAATAAATCTGGGTCTCTGACTGTGTGGAAGCCTGTCCACCAAAGTCACTGGATTCTGCATGAGCAAGAAACAACCATTCTTTGTGTTTATCTTGAGATTTGGAGGAATGCTTATTATACCAAATGACCTTACCTGCTTTAACTAATTGCATTAATTTTCTAGGACTGCTGGCACAAAGTATCCAAGTAGCTTATCAACAAGAATGTATTTGCTTACAGTTCTGGAGGCTGGAAGTCCAAGGTCAAGGTAACGGCAGGGCCATGTTTCCTCTGAACTCTCTAGGGAAGGATATGTTCTAGACATGTCTCCCAGTGTCTGATAGTTTTTGGCTTAGGGCAACATCACTCCAATCTTCCCATGAACTCTTAGCTTCACAGTGCTAGAACTGTGTGTTCCTGTCTCAAGTTTACCTTTTTATAAGGACAACAATCATATTGCGTATTGCAGTAGAAGTTACCTTGATAACCTCATTTGGACTTCATTACTTCTTAAGGACCCTATTTCCAAATAAGGTCACATTCTGAGATACTAAGGGTTAGGACTCCAACTTTTCTTTTCCAGGGGACACAATTCCATCCATAAAAATATTATAAATAGCTAATTTTGCATTCTCATCTGTCCCCTACAAATCAGCAGAATTGAGGTGCCAGTGGTGAAACCTACCACATTCTTCCCAAGTTATTGTTAAACTAAAGAAAATCTAAAACTACTTGCTCTCCTACCAAAGTCACTATTCACCTATGTTTTATTCTATGCATTGGTACATATGCATAGCTTTCTCTTCACGCTACAGATATATGTAATGCTATGAGTCTTTCAGTGGTATGGACCAGTCATTTACTGGTCACTCCAAGCTCAAAGAATTATAATAAGGCTCTGAGAAATAGCTCAGGAAATGTTTTTGTAACCATAATTAGAATGTCTTTTATATCTGTTTCAGGAAAGAAGTCAGACAACTAGCAATTTCTATATAAAAATAATATTAAATGTGTATAGTCCTAATAAAAATATTTCACGTCATAAGAATAAAAGTAAATATTCGAATGGATAAAAACTGAGTCAACATAATCACTCAAAATCAAGGAGGCCGCAATGATAAGTGGCATTGGCTAACTTTCATATCCATACCATGTGTCATCTCCAATATACATTGTAAGGAGGGGGGATAAATAGAGTGTCTGGAGAATAGGCACATATGTTTATGTACTTACTTTCTCTTGCTTTCACCAATAACTTTAGAGCCAACTTTCTTCTCCAGGAGCTTGTCTTTCTTGCAATCTGTTCATAGTCTCATGATAGTTTACTGTTCAAATGTTCATATTTGAAATATTTAATACTCCCCAGAAAGCTTTATTTTATCTTTATCTTAACATATAATGAAAATCAAAACAGCTCAAATAACTACTTTACCTACCCGGAAACCAAAGAGGCTGACAGCCAACTTATTCCTGTAATTCATTTTAGAAAAGACCAACTGAAGAAAATTCAGGCCTTAGGCAGGCTATTGCATGGATCCCTCACATTTTAAGTCTAATAACTTTTTCAGAAGCACAATAAAAGAATAGCAAACCGTTTTTATTTGAATAGAATCTACTTCCACAAAACATGGTATTACCAAACTACTTCAAAGGCCATTCACTAAATACCCCAAGGATGGTTTTAAGTTAAGAATTTGAGAAAGACTTGAATCAATGGTTCAGAAAGAAAAGCAAAGAGAATTTTACTTACAATGAGAAACATGTTGAAGAAAGGAAGGAAGAAACAATCATCTTCCCCATTTCCGGAAAGGAGGTCGGAGAACCCAGGGCACCACATAGATGAGAATTTGCTGAATTTACATGTTGAGGAGATAAAGGCACAACATGTTCTAAAATCCTCTCCTTGTTCCACAGATTTCTTGAGTGTAAATTAACTTTTAATATATTAAGGCAACTACTAATTAGCACCTCTCTTGATCAAAGATCTGGGTTGGTTACCACAATGGTCACTCAGATTGGGTTAGAAGTTTGGAGAGAACAGTGTGATGGGGGGACATCACCAGTGTTCAGTCACAGAGTGGGACAGATGAAATGAGAGAAAATATGAAAATGTTGCTAGCTATGGGAAATCTCCCCTTCTGAGTACAGTGACTCAATGTGTCACCCTGCTGCCATATATTTTAGTTCCTAGACCATATAAGAGAAGATATTATTTTGAGAATGAACACAGGATAACCCTAATATAAATAACAACAAAAGTTTCAAGAATATATCACTTGAAATTATTTCAAGGTCGTCATTTCGTGGCAAAAGAGGAAAACGTTTCAGAAGCTGAATGGATGCAGAGATAAAAATGAGAATTGTTCAGGTATTTACAACTCTTTTTCATACAACACAAATAAGGACTTGAAAAAGCAAAATTATTAATACACAGAACTGCTTTTGTTTGTAAGATGGGTCTTTAGATTCTCTCTATATACTTACTGCCTCCTTCCCTTGTACGTACAGCCATCCTCATCTTTTCTATTCTAAACATATCTTCCCTCTTCAATGAGATTACTTTGGTTTTCATACCAGCTTTCACTCTGTTTATTGTCATTTCCAAATGAGATGGCCACACTTGCTTGATCCACATCTGATTCTGCCTTCATCATTTGTAAGCAAATCTTTGCTGCGACTCTAATCTTGGCAGCCTCAAAGAGAGCCACCATTCCCATCAGTGCTCCCTTGGAGGGGACACCCTCTCCTTGACTCCTTGACTTTGAAGCATTTTACTCAGTAGCTCTACTCCTCTCACCTTCTTCCCCCTTCCTCTCTGCTTTTAAAATTTCCCATTCTCTCAATAGGTCTCTGATTATACTCTTTCAGCTTCCCCCACTGGCACATATTTATCTTCTTATTCTTAATGCAGCCATTTCTTCCTGCCCTTTACACGTATCTTCTTCCAGTCTCTCCAAGATGATGACAAGCTTTCCCAGATCTTTATCTCTGCCTTCTAGGATTCAAATTCCTCTTTATCAACTGCTGGCTGCACGTGTATCTCCATGTAAATATTCTGCCAACCCTCAAACTTGTTATGGAAGCAGCCATATCTCATTGAACACCTGCTTTGCCAGTACTTCCATATAATCTTGTAGTTTCTGTGGTTGATTTTCTTTTCCCCAACCAGTAGGGGCCAGCTTTGGTTTACTAGCTCCCTAGATAGACATTACCTTCCTCAGCAGGTAACTATGCAGTGTCTACCATGAACCAAGTATTCCAGGCATTGCAGTACAATGTGAAAAACACCAGGCATGGTCTTTCTCATGATCTCTTTGTGATTGTTTAAAGTCTGGAAGGAGTTTAAAAATAAGGTTTATAACTGTGATGTATAGCGTAGAGGATATGCTCTGTGATGCTGTTAGAAAAATTAAGATATTGATCTCATCCAGAAAGTCAAGGAAGGTATCCCTGAAAGATGACTGAAGGAAAAGCAGATCATGAGGTAGATGCTGAAGAAAGGGGAAGTCCAGGTAGGCTTGCTGACTTCCTACACCCACAGAAGCCTTAAACATGACTCAGGGGATTTTTGCTCCTCTGATAGTAACATTTAGGGTAAAAAGATTAGAACTGCCTTCATTCTCTCTTTCAGTTCTCTGAAAGTTTACAAGCAGTAGGTTATTGTGTGCTGGGCTATGCAACACCCACATATTTGGTCCAACATTATTCTGGGTGGCTTCTGGAAGGGTGTTTTAGGATCAGGCTAATATTTAAATCAGTGGGCTGAGCAAAGCAGATTGCCCTTCCTAATGTGGATTGACCTCATTCAATTAAAGGGATGAATATAACGAGTAAGGCTGACCCTCTCGAAGTAAGAGAGTTCCTTCTGACAGCCTTCAAACTGGGACACCAGTTTTTCCTGCCTTCGGACTCGAAACATGAGATCTTCCTGAGTCTCAAGCCAGTTGGCCTTTGGACTGGAACCCTACACCGTTGGCTGTCCTGGGTTTCCAACTTGCCAGCTCAGCCCACAGATCATGGAACTTGCCTGCCCCCATAATAGTGTAAGCCAAAGCCTTAGAAGAAATCAAGAGAGCCAATTCCTTATGTATATGAGGTTCTGTTTCTATGGAGAACCCTGACTAACACAGTTACAAAGATTTCTAATGAAATTTCCTAATGCAATTTCTCATTCGTTTTTATGGTAACCCACTGCGTATAGAATGAGAAAAGTGAGTTACTGTACCGACTTAACACTGATTATTACACTTTCCGGAAGCATTGTTTTTGTTTGGGAAAACACCTTGATGAATTTCCAAAGCTAGAAAGTGAAACCCTATAGGAAAATAGCTAGGTAACAAGTCATTATGGGTACACTGCTTCACACGAAAAGAGATTATTTTTCCTTCTGAGAAGGAACGGTAGGGAAGAAGCAGAAAAAGGAAGAGGGGGAGAGAAGAATCAATGAATAATGAGGGAAGGGAGGCTGGGCACTGCAAGAAATGAGGAGACTAGGAAGAGTCTGGGCCAGGAACTGGAGAGATTTTAAGAACCATATGTCCAGGGTTGACTATTAAGTATTTATGTGAATTCATGGCTAACCCCGGGATAGTTCCTTCTCTTCCCAATAGAGCCCTATTTTGTTCTTATATCTAGTAATAGAGCACTGCATTTCATGGGCCACTCCCAAGGCTCACACAGGGAACACTGATCAGCCTAAACCAGTCACCGTAATTGTTTTCTTTGTTCCTGACTAAGTTAGGCATGACAGGTGCAAAAGCCAGGAGTCATGAAAAAGTAGGTTCTTAAAGAGAGGCTTACCACAGGGCTTTCCCCCTTCTTGCCTCAGTGGAGTTTGGACTTGGACAACCTTAGCGGAAAATTCACCAATCCTGGAACTACTCTGCCACGGGCTTCATTATGTGAGAAAAGAATTTCTTCCAGTTTTTCATTTTCATTCAGCTTTCCTGTTATTTGTGCCAAAGAGAACATAACTGAATCAGGTACTTAATGAAAGATAAGTTTAAGAACTTATGAAAATAAACTCGCTTACTATATCCTAGACTGAAACTTTTATGACTCATAACACATTTTTTCAAGCAACTCTCATGTTATCCATCAAGACATAATTTGTTAATCTATTTAACTATCCATTAGATAGTAAAACTTCAAGAAAATTATTATGTCTGTTTTTTAATGTCCCTAAAAAGTAAATAGCGAATGGTATAAAAATCATCTTATATTGGCAACATTATGATATTCTGTGTAATGCTAGCTATTAAAATCTGTAGGACATAAGACTTGTCTAACCCATTTTACTCCTAAAACTGAGTAGTCTGTAAGACTTCCCAGAATTCCCAAAGTACTCAATCATTTTATACCTCTAAATACTACTTCTCATTTTCTTTATTAGGAGCAGAGTATTATTCACATTCTATTAACAATGCATATTTTCAAGTTTTTTGGGGTCTTATAAAGTTATAATTAGAAAAGTAATAACATCACTGTGTTTTAGATACTAAACTAAATAACCTCCTTACACTATTTCATGTCAACCTTGGACCTTCCAGTTTTTCAGATGGAAAACCAAGGTTCAAATTTAGAGTATCTACTCCCAGATTCTGAAAGTACAACCGAGATCTATCTGTGCAGAGTTAATAGTTATTAAAATGTTAAAAGCCTCATAACACCAATGTCACTCATTTTCTCCCACATTGTTTTGGGAGGGAAGGAGGCTGGGCACATTATTTTCACTTATTTTAGAAAAATAATAATTTAAAAAATATAACTTTGTAAATCTGTGTTACTAACATTGATATGTTTGTAGAATAAATGTAGAACAAAAATATTTGAAAGTTTATTTAATAACACAATTAAGATAGAAAAATACTACTGAACTATGAGGTAAGTTTGTTATATTTATAGTAACAAAACACTATTTAGTTCCTCTGTATATCAGAAAATTCCATAATGTTCAAATTTGGTATTGGTGTATAGAACTTCAGTAGGTATTTGGTTTACCATTCATTCAGAAGTTTTTCAACATTTTCTATGAAATCTTTAGAGACTATGCTCTTCCAAATGAGAGGACTCTCATGTAGAATAAAAAAAAAAGAAAGAAAAAACTCTCAGCCATCCTGTGAATTCTTAAGACAACATATTACTGAGCTGTTTTAATGCAAGCCACACCTATTGTCTTCTACTGAGATTTTCCTCTAATTATCAAACTGATGATAACAAAATTGAATTCTGCAGGAACATATTTATTACCAAGTCTGTAGCTCTTACATCAATGGGTTCTGAACTATTTGTGTTGATGAAGTATGAATGTTCCATATGCAAGAATTGTCTCTCTCTGCAATAGCAAAACCTATTCTGTTCCTCAAATTCAAAATAATTTTTATGGTTAATGCATAAAATTCAAAGTCAAAATTAAGGAGCCTCTAATTCTTAGTTCAATAGTTTTGATAAAAGGAGCAGTGCAATCTTAATAGGAATAGAAAAATGTGACCTCTCCCAAAAAAAGGCAATGAAATTGCTTTGATATGAGTTGCATTTAGTATGTGCATGCAGGTTATTAAGGATCACTCTTTCCTTGCTAGGTTTTCATATTTAATGCCTTTACTTACTTTGAATGTAAAATCTTGTCAATATATAACTGCTGACCAAAATAATTATAAGAAACTATAACATATAATGTATAAATTAACAAAAAGAAATTTGAAAATGGAGAGAAAATAGAAAGAAAAACTGATGATATCAAAATAATTGACCAGAGACTAGAAAACTAACATCCATATTTTGGAAGAATATCTGGGACTCCATACTTCCAACTCTTCTTCCTCACAGAAACTCAATAATAGGACAGTCAAAGGCATAAAAAGACTATAAAACTATAAGAACTAAGAGAACAAGAGAAGACACAACAGTAAATAAAACTACCATTTGGAAGGTGAAAAAGAGATGACTAAGTAAAATTTAGGAATCTGTAACCTAAAATCTTAAAGAAAAGATGGGGCACCTGGACGGCTCAGTTGTTTGAGCATCTGGCTCTTGATTTCAGCTCAGGTCATGATCTCAGGGTCTTGAGAAGGAGCCCTTTGTCAGCTCTGTGCCCAGTTTGGTATCTGCTTGAGATTCTCTCTCTCCTTCTCCCTCTGCTCCTCCCCCCCAATCATGGTCTTGCCCTCTCTTGCTCTTTCTCTCTCTCTAAAATAAATAAATAAAAACTTTTTTTAAAAAAATGAACTTACAGGGGCGCCTGGGTGGCTCAGTTGTTAAGCGTCTGCCTTCGGCTCAGGTCATGATCCCAGGGTCCTGGGATGGAGCCCCACATCGGGCTCCCTGCTTGGTGGGAAGCCTGCTTCTACCTCTCCCACTCCCCCTGCTTGTGTTCCCTCCTTTGCTGTGTCTCTCTCTATCAAATAAATAAATAGAATCTTTTAAAAAAATGAGCTTATAGAATAGAATAGCAATGACAAGTGTACCATTATGCCTCATAGGAACCTGGAAAATCTCAGGGTGTAGAAGAACCAGGAATTATAAAAAGTAAAGATTCCTGTTTATTAAAACAAGAGCATTAGTGAAAAGTGTATATATAGAACAGTTAGAACCCCCAAGTGTCTTACCCTGCATAACCAGGTATACCCCTTTTCTCTACAGGCACAGAGGCACTGAGGAAACTAAAATTAAATTAAGTTTGATGTAGAAAAAAAATTTTGAGGGAAACTATCTCTGTATACCAGGCACAGAAGAAAAAAAAAAAAAAAGGAGGGAGGAGTAGAGAGCAAAATAGGAAGATTAAGTAAAATTCAAAACATAAGATAGTAGAAATTTAATCCCTATCTCCCACACTATTCCAAGAAATAAAACAAGAAAGAACACTTGGAAATTAAAAAATTTACTGAAATTATATTTGATATACTGAAAATAAGTTTGATAGAATAAAAGTAAAGTTTTGAGAATCTGCCATAAAGAAAAACAAAAAGGCATAGCTAAAAGTTGGAGGATTAGACCAAAGAGTTAAAAAATCTGATTGGTAAAAGTTCTAAAAATAAACAGCAGAGCAAATGCAAAGGTTGAAATTATTAAAAGAAAAAATACAAGAAAGTTTCTTAGGGCCACACAGTCAAAGGAAATAACTGCCTAATATAAAGAAAATTAAGAAGCCCACCTTGAAGACACTTCATAAAATTATATAATACTGAAGTAAAAAAACAAATATCCTAGAAGTTTCCAGAGAGTGAAACAAAGACACAATGAATCAAGAATTTTAAAATGTGCACAAGAATGTTCATAACATCTTTATTCATAAAAGCAACTACAAACAGTTCTAATTATGTCCATTATGTCCAACAATAGTATTAAATCCAGCAAATAAAAAATTGAGTTCCTGCTACATATAACATAGATGGATCTCAGAGACATAATGTAGAGCTTAGTAGGCCAAATAGAGAAGGCTGTGTACTGTATTATTTCATTTATGTGATAGTCAAACAGGCAAAAGTCAGAATAGCAGTTAGGTTTAGGGGTCAAGAATGATTTACTATTAAAAACACAGACATCCTTCTGTGAGGGACTAGAAATGTTCTGTGTAAATTTGATCTTTGTAGGCAGTTCTTTCCATATGTAAAAATCCATCAAGTTCTATGTTTAAGTATACTAGATATAGAATATAGCTACATAAATTTTGTTTTAAAAATGAACAAAACAATAAGAATAGCATTGAACTTCTTGACAACATCACCAAAAACAAGAACATGGACTGATGTAGTCAAAACCCTGAGGGAAAGCAATTTCCAACTTAGAATTCTATACTCATCAAGACTATCAATATAAATTAAGGAAAGCCTCAAAGATTACTTCCTATGTATCCTCACTTAGAAAAATTCAGGAGGATGTGCCTCAGAAAAATTAAGTAATGAACCAAAAAAGAGAAAGACTCGGGATCCAAGAAAGAGGATCAACATAGAAAAAAGTTAAGGGATTTCTCAAAATGAAAGAAAAGTAAAGTATCAAGATGATAGCTATGTTTCAGGTCCAAGTTATGCTATGGTCCTGGTTGGAACAGGAAGATCTGGAACTTTCCAGAGAAAGGAAATAAAAAAAATAATTATGGACATGTTGATCATAAAGCATTAGAGAATTGGCAGTAGGTAAACAGAAAATTATGCAAAAAAAAAAAAAAGTCATTTCAACGAGGCAATCATCATAATCTCCTTCCTTCTTCACAAGAACCTGAGAAGGAAAAGGAGAAAATATACTATACAACTGGCTTAAGAATGAAAAACATTTAAATCATCATAATATAAATATTAAAGAGTGATTTTTTAAAAAGAGCCATAACTACATTAGTAAGATAAGTAATTAAAGATCAGAGAAAGTATGAGAGTTAAATCCTCATATACCCATTGACTGCACACAAACTAAATAAATGAGTAAAAGTAGCAGCTTAGACATCATATTATTTTGAAATATTAACATAAAATAGAAAAATCAAAAGTAGTCACCTTAGGGAACATGTTTTAAAATTGTGTAAAGAATTGCTATTTTTGGTTATTGGTATTCTTTGACTCTTAAAATATGTTAATATAATAATTAGAAAATAAAAATAGAAGATGAAAAGTTAAAACCAATTTTTTGAAAGAGATAGAGTTTCACTAGATGGTTTTATGGCTGAGTCATATGTAACTTACTTAGGACAAAATTTTTTTTTATTTGAACTATTTCAAATACAGTAAACTTTCTAATTCATCATGATAACAAAACCTCCAAAAGAAAATTATAGAAAATTTTGCTTATTAAGAGATACAAATTTGAAATAAAAATATTAACAAATTAAATCCAGAACTATGTAACAATAGAAGAATATAGAATAAAGGATTTATTCCAAGATGATTCAACAACAGCATTTGATGCTATTTATTATTTTTAGAACTGTAAAGAAAAACTAGTATAATTAGAACATGAAGAAAATGTGTTAGATAAAATTTAGCCACCCCTTCTCAATAAAATCAAGTAAAGTAAATGTTGAAGAATACTTTCTAAACACAATAAAATATATTCTCCAGAAATAATAACAAATCTATTAAAAGAAGCACACGGCTGTGAAATCAGAAATCAGAACAGCAAAACCCATTAACCAACATTATGATTTAACATTGACCTAGGAGTGCTAACTAATTCAATAAGATGAGAAAAAGAAAATCCCCATAAATATAGCTAGAGGAAAGAAATCATCATTATTTGCAGCGATGACTATATCTAGGAAATCTAAAAACCTCAAAATCTATTAAATTTTTAAAGATTGATTTATTTGAGAGAAAGAGAGTAGGTGGAAGGACAGAACGAAAGCATCTCAAGCAGACTCATTGGAGAATGTGGAGCCCTACATGGGTTGATCCACGTAGGTTGTTGGTGGTGGGTTGATCCCACCACTGACAGCTCAAACCAAGAATCTGACACTCAACCGACTGAACTACCCAGGTGCCCCAGAAATCTGTTAATATTAATGATATGATTAATACAGTGGTAGTGGGAGACAAATCTTCACAGGTCTTATGTTTCTGCATGCCTTGCAAACAGAGGCACTGACGGCTTTTGTTCCAGACTAGCTTTTCAAGGATGGGTGAGTAGCAAACAACTTTGGAAGGTGGAAATGGTATCTCTCTCTGGAGCAGAGAAGCAAGCAGGTTTGCTTACTGTCCAGTAAAATAAAAATAACATCTCTCTCCAGAGCAAAGGTCAGGCAGGTTTGCTTTCTGCTCATTATAAAAGCTCAGGCTGGCTCAGCTCTGATGCAAACCCACTACGTGCAGCACGCACCCGGGCTACTCCAGGTCTCCCCTGTGGCACTTGGGGAGAAAGGAGAACAGATGTGAATGGGAATTTCATGCTGCCTGCTGTGCTGTGAGTGATAAAGTCCTTCACCTCTAATCCAGCAGCTAAAGTTGGAGAGATAATTAGTGTCTGCAGTAGTGGTGATTCCTGAAACAGGGACCACCCATGACTAGCCATCAAGACCTCCAGCAAGGCACCTTTTTCTCCCTCCTTCTGAAGATGTTTCAGCAAAACTCAATACACTTCCCTGCCTGCCAGCAGTGTGTGAAAACTGATAGAGCAAAGGTCTGGCAGGGACTCTCCGAAAAGTTGAGCAAGTAGCAAGATCACCAAACAATTTATGAAAACCAGCTCCATTACAAGAGACATCAATTTCAAGAAAATGAAAAAGTATGGCCAGAAAACATTTTGTAAGGCAAACAGAATAGGCCTTTAGAGCAAATGTACTGAAAAGCCTCATATTTGTGAGACTATTTTTTTAAAAATCAAGTCATTTGAATTAAATTTAAAATTCAGTCATGAAGAGATAAAATTCATTTGGGCTCAATAGTTAAACAATCAGTTGAAAAGGAAAAGTATTAAATTGGGAGACTGGGACAACAAATTATTTAAGGTTGCCAAACATAAGGATTAAGGGATTGAAATTATGAAGAGGCAAGAGACATGGGAAATGGCCCAGAAGGCCTTATGGATAGCTCATAGGACTTCTGAAAGGGAAGGATGGAAAGAGCAGAGAACAAATATTCTAAGAAATAATGAAGAAAATTCCTAGTTCTAAAGGAAAACATAAATCTTCAGATTAAAATAATGCATCCAATCTTGAATAGAATTTAAGCATACCCACACATGCACATACCCTAGACACATTGTCATTGAATTCAGGTTATTATGCATGAACAGAAAATCTTAAATGCTCTAAGAAAAACAAAACATTTTTTTAAAATCAGACTGACGATGTCTTCTCATCGGCACTATAGGAAAATAGTAAAATATTTCAAACTCTTAGGGAAAAATAACTTAGAAACTAGGAATCTACATCAGATAGGCTAGGAATCGTATGAAGGAAGGGATAAAGATAAAAATTTACAACAGTCAAAAATAAAAATTGTCCAGTAAAGCTCAAATCTGGATGGAAGATACAGTATTTGGCATAGGTTTGGTTTTTTATAGTCCCAAATCACCATGAAAACGGAACAAAACCAAAGATGCTTAAAGCTAGGTGGCAAATTATCCCACAAACCCCCCAAATTTAAAGTGAAAGGGACAAGACTCTGGCAGCTATAAGACCACAGATTTATGTGAAAGGAAGCAGTGGGATTCTGGGCTTTCTTTTCACAGACCTCAAAAGCCAAAAGACACTCCCCGTATAGCTCCACATTGCAGCCTGAGAACAACAGCAGAAAGTAGGTGACCTGCTGGACCTAGGGCATGCAAGCAACCATTTTGCAACAGGTGTAACAGTGCTGGGACCATTTGGACCTTAAAACCAGCAAATCGGAGCTCCATTCCAAGACAAAGCCTTCTGTTAGAGAGAAAGGGTTGGGAGTGAGATTCAAATGAGCAGGGCAAGGATAATAGAAACAAAGGAAAATGAAGGTCCATGTAAAAGTTGGGGAGGCAAACACTGACAGCAGATCTCAAAGAGTGTGAGCCTTTACTTTCCTTCAACATTTTTAGAAGACAAAACATTTCCAGAGCTGCACAGCTAAAGCAAACAAAAAACAAAAACAACAACAAAAACAAAAATGAATCCTGTCCTGACTCATTTCTCCATTTCCCTTCTATAAGGAAAAAAATACTTATGTTTGTTTGTTTTGCTTTGTTTTAGGAATACTTACGTTTTATAATAAGTGAGGAACAGAAAATAATCCGTCAAATGCCATATGAAGTTACTATAAGCAAAAAAAAAAAAAAAAGGAAATCACACAGGGTAGTATATTCATAAGCAATGCAAACATGTCAGAAAGACAAGCCCTACAAATAAAACCATAACCTCATAATTTAACACAAGCTACATCATAAACTATGAAAGAATATTATAAATCCAAATTAGGAAAAAAAACTCAGCAGTAAAATATTTAAGAAAATAGCATTGCAAAGAAGTGACATAGTTCATGATGGAATCTTTTTTTAATTTCTTTAAATTATATCCAAACTGAAGAACAAACTAAAAAGAACATAAGAGCTAGTGAACATAACAGACAAGGCTTAAGAGAAAATAGATGGAAAGAAGGAAATTCTTTAAAAGATGTGATGAGAGAGATCAATAGAAGTTGAAAGAAATGAATAGATTTGGACTATGGATAGAGAAAATGTAACATACACATAGTAAGAATCCCCAGAGACTAAAACTCACACTAAAATGAATTCAAGAAAAGTTTTCTGAAATATAAGAGGGCTTGAAACTATACATTAAAGAACCACCACAGGTCTTTGAAGACTGGCCCAGAATGGCCAATATCAAGACATGTTCTAGTAAAACCATCATATTAAAAAAAAAAAAAAAAAAAAAAAGCTACCATCAGAGCATCGTTGCAAAAAGGCCAAATCATTTATATGAAAAGATGTCAGACTTTTCACATTATCTATTTATCTGTAGAACTAAGGCTAAATAATGCTTATAAAGAATATAACTTAGCACATACTGGCTTTACTTCCTTTAATATATCTTTTTTTAGTTCTGATGTTGAAACCACCTGGTTAAATTTTAACTTCAAAGTATCATTACAAACTTCTAATGAGAATATATTTAAAATTTTGTTTTCTTAGCTTTTTTCGCTGAGAAGGTGTAGAAATAATCACCATCTCAGTAGCAAAGAGCATCCCTAACACCAAACTGACTTTGGTATGTATTTCTCATAAAAACAAAAGCAAAACCAAAAACAACAGGGTTCCCTGGACAAACGGCTGGCTCCAGGTCAGGGGCATGAAACACACAAGATGAGTGATCCTTGTCGTACTGGAAAGAACGGTATCAACCGCCACAAGGGTCACGTCAAGAGGATTTAGACTTTGACCTGCATGAGCTCCCTCCAGCTGAAGGTGGGACAATTAGAGTATCAATAATGACAACTACAATCCACTGAACACAAATATGCTTAAATCTATAAACGTAAAATGATATTTTTAAGTGCATTGTTCGCTTTCACAAACTCATTATTTTGAAAACTGGTAAATAAAGAGAAAATATCAAATATTTATCTTGCTTTTCCTATGGGATCTAACCTAAGGGCAGTTATATGGCACCACTCATCAGCAACTGGTAAGGACACATAAAGAGAAGAGGCAGGACCAGCAGAAGAATACGCTAATCTAAAGTAGGCTTGCTGAAGCTTTCAAAAAAGGGGAGTGGGGGGTGGAGACAAAACCAGCTTGGTCAATTCAAGCTCCTAGATCTCACTACTACTTACAGGATATAAAAAGGACAGAGAAACGTTAAATGGGAAAGTAATCAAAATCCAAAACTTGAGAAACTGTATAGGTCAAATCATTGTAGGCATATAATGGACAAATTGGAGAAAAAGAGAGAGAAGGAAAGAATCTATAGATTAAAGATTTAAGGAACATGTCAAGCAATTGTACTGATGAATTTATTCAGATTCTGTTGAATCAAACTGTGCATGTGTGTGTGTGTGCACGCAAGTGTGCATGTGCACATACATGGGCATGTGAAATGCTGTAAAAACATGAACACTGTTAATATTTCTTAGCAATAAATCTTACCAACATTTGGATGTGATAGCATTGTTGCTGTTTATTTTTTAATGTAACTACTATTTAGGAATATAAACTGAAATATTTACATTAGATATTTATATTTGAAATAATAGAATGTCTAAAATTTGCTTAAAATAACCTAGGGAGTATGGCAAGGGGACATGGGTAGATATATGAATTAAATAAGACTGTCTATTTGATAGTTGTTGAAGCTGGATGCTGAGTACACTGGATTCATTAACTGTTCTTTTGACATTTATATTATATATTTGAAAATTTTTCCCCAAGAAAAAAATTATATAAAGCTGCTTTTTGGAAAAACTAGTAAACATAATGAAGAGCGTGTTTTTTTTTTTTTCAAAAACACAAAGAGAACAAATTAAAAATGGAAAATATATATATAACAGGACTTTTAAAACTATAAGAACAAATGAATATTTAAAAATTTTGTAAATAACTTATATGAAATCAATTTCTCAAAAATGGTCAAGAATTGAGTCTCAAGTAGGCTATTTCTATTGAAGGGATTAAAACCATAGATAAAGATATAACTCCTGGAACATAAATAGCTTTATGGTGGAATTCTAACAAATTTTCAAGAAACAGAAGTTCCCCATCTTATAAAATCTCTCCTAAAGCAAAGACACATGTAAACAATTTCCCAAATCAGTACCTTTCCTACCATAAATGTGCTTCATTATAAAACACTGAAACTCCAGTTAAATCAAAGATGAGACTTAGTTGTCCCATCATTGCTACTATTTAGCCGCAGATTGAAGTTTTTGCAAGTAAAAAAAAAAAAAAACCCTAAAGGCATGAATATTAAAAAGTAGAACAAATGTCACCATTTGACAATGATATGAAAATCTTATCAAATTAACTCTCAATTAGAATAAAACATTCAGAAGTATAGACAACTGAAAATCTGCATGGCAAAATAAACGTCTTCTCACTGTGGGGTAAAATTGGAGAGATGGGGGAAATACCTACTTTCAACAGTTCACATTGAATATTGTTCACAGAGTATGTGTTTTTTACTAATACAAAAAACCTGAATTTTTTATTTAAAAAATAAAGCATCCAGTGATGTCATAATTGAAAACTAAGAAGTCCAGAGCAGAAGAAGAAGAAAAAAAGAAGAAACTTTGGTGACATTGATAAAATCAGTGGTATATATTTATGAAATATGCTCCCACCTGGCTTTGAAAATCAGAGCTATAGTTAACCACAGCTACTTAACTACTTTAAAAATTTTCCCCCAAAAAACAGTATAAAGGACCACTGAGATGTGTCACATTAACCCTGTAGCTTTCTGTACCCATTTGCGAATCCCAGGGTCGGAAGCCCTGTTTTTCTTTTTCTTCCTAGAGCTGAACTTCTTTTATCAAACAGCATATCCTGTTTCCTTCCACAGTCTCCCATTTCCAATCTTCTCTCTCTAATTTTTTTTTTTAAATTGGTGTTAAATAAATGTTGGGTTTAATTTAGCAGAATTTCTTTTCCTTGCTTTTAGTGCTCCCAACAGCCTAATTATCCCAGCCTGTAAGAAACTGAGAAAGCATATTTAGTCTGATTTTTAATTTTTTTATTTAAATTTAAATTTTTGATTAAAATTAAAAATTTTAATTTTTCTGATTTTTAATGTTTTGAGGGGGGTTATCCCCATCCTAGAAATGGCCTCACTGATAGTTAATTAAATGGTATGCCAAGGCTAGAATCCAGATCTTCTAACTTCCAGTCTAGTACACAGAATGGCCTCCAAAACCATTTTAAAAGGGTCAGAGCATGACTTGGTAGAAAAGAGCAATTTCTTTGAGCACCTCTGGATAAGTCAAGCAAAGAGAATTATTAGAAGGACATTAAGAGCTCACAGAATTGACAGGAGGGATGAGGGTCCATGCTTGAAAATCAGAAAGGTAAAGGAAGCCCCTGGGTGTTGGATGTGAGAACCCCAGTTCTAACTCAGGGTGACAATAGACTGACAGGTCTTTGCCTGAATGAACAGGCATGACAACTGCTTTTGGTCAGCATGCTTCAGCTGGTCTGGAGGTGTCACATGTTTACTTGCTTAGCAAAGGCCAATGCACCTGATTCAGGGTCATAACCCACAGTATCCAAAAGGGAAAAGGGCAATTTCCCACAAAGAAATCAAAGTGCTGGTAACAAGATAGAGACTTAAAAGTGCTGTAAAGAAAAAAAAAAAAAATCACCCCGTCTATCTCACAGAATTACTGTAATGAGGGAGTTAGGTAATGTATGTAAAAATGCCTTGTAAACTATGACAAGCTCTACAAAGGCATTATGATTAAATGTTACTTCTTCAAGGTAACATTCTAATAACTCCATTTAATACTTCCTCTCTCAGGGGGAAATTTTCAGGCAGGGTAAAGAAAGAAATGTTTTCCTAGGAAGAGGAAAATTCCATTCTGCTCTTCTCAGATCATGCTACATGCATATTTTAACTTCTGGTCCTCTCACTACCAAGATAGACTTTGAATACCACCCCCTGAAGAGTGTTGCCCAAATAGTGGATTACAAATGTGTTCTACAGGTGAGACTTTCATCACGATAAGGTCTTATCAGTCTTTTAGTTCAGAAGTCTTTCTAAATAGCATTGAAAGTCTACTTGAATTTTAAGCCAAATTTTCTCTAAATAGAGCATATTAAAGCAAAGCTTGGATGAGTCATCCACAGATCACCATAAATGTCAGCATGGTGCCTAGAAGGGCCCAACATGAAAGGAGTTAAAGTTTCCCCTAGAGAAAAGAAAGATTAAAACAACCCTTGTTTGTCTTTGATATGTGTATTAGTATTCTATTGCCACTGGAAAAATTACCACAAATTGAGCAGCTTAAAATAGCACCCATTTATTATCTCTTGATTCTATACTTAAGCAGCCATGTTGCTGGAACTGGTGATTCTACTCCTGGCTTCACAAGATCAAATCAAGGAGTTAGTTGTCCAGAATCTTACCAGGATTCTCTGGAAAGAATCTGCTTCCACACTGATCCAGGCAGTGGACAGAATCCAGTTCCTTGGGTTGTAGGACTGAAGATCCTGCTTCCTTGTGGGTTGTGAGTGGGGAGTCCCTCTTAGCTTCAAGAGGTCCATCTCAGAAGCAGAAATAGCAAGTAGAATCCTTCTCCTGCTTGGAATCCTCCAGGTTTCCTCTCTTCCTTATCTCTCTGGCCTTATCTCCCTTCTGCCTTCCTCTTCTAGTTTTAAACGTGCGGGTGATTACTTACCTTGGGCCCACCAGGGGAATCCAGGATCCTCTTTCTCAAGCTCAGCAAATTTGTAACCTTAATTATACCTAAAAAGGGCCTTCACAAGAGCACCTAGTAAATGATTGAATAGCCAGAGACAGGAATCATGGGGGCACATTTTTAGAATTCTACCCACCACAATGTGTCTTCAGGGAGTGAACAGAGAATTTTTGAAAAATTGGAATGATAAAAGCCATTAAATTTCTGCAAAGCATCATGAGCAACTCAGGGTGACGTTTTTATGAATCAGAATCAGCCAAAGTTGTTTATAATTTTCAAAGGCCATCATGAGACCAATGTCATAATTTAAAGTCCCTAGCTATATCAAAAATTGGTGTGACCAGTGAGGAAAAGTTCCAAATATTTCTTTATATTTCTAATATATCAGAAAACTCCTTAAGGATTGCAAATAGACATAACTCATACCTATTTCTTAGATACTAGCTTATATCTAAATTCCCTTCCATCAGGTTTTATAAAATGTAGTTTCTAAGGGTTTGAGTAGACTCAAAATATTTGTAACACAAATCCAATTACATTTGCATTCTAGTCATAAACAACAACTAGCACATAGGGCAAAGTCTAGACTCCTCACTTTTCCCACATGGAATCCCCAATACAGTTACAAACACACAGATTAATCACCAAATCACCAAATATTTACTGAAGACCCATAGAGAAACACTATCATTTCTCAGTGCATAGTGCATAGAAATAGAGAAATTGTTCCTGTCCTAAAGCAGGAAAATCTATGATCAATATGCATAGTGTGTTCAAATAAGTATCATAATTTCTAAATCAAGTAAGAAGGGTTTTGGGTGTTGAGGAGTGTTACTGTAGGTTACAAAAGAAAAATGTTTAATAGTTAAAATTTCTTTGAGAAGGTTAAGTCCACAAATGCTTCTGAAACAGATGACTTCTGGCATTGTTAATCTGAAGCTGTTTTTGTTATGTTGAGGGCTTACTAAGAAGAGGAGAACCAGGGAGAGGTAGACAGTCACAGTTGATTTACAACTCTACAAATGCTGGTCTGGAGAAGGAGCCTTGATGGAAAACTTTCAAGCCTATTATTAGAAGATTGTATTTGATTCAGAAGACAGTAGGACTCTCCAACAGAGTTGGAAGAAACAAGGAGTTGTAATCAAGGCAGCAGGCCTGAAATAGAGATTTATCACACAGTGCAAAATAGTTTTAAAAACTGGGCTCTGCAAGTGAGCAAGGAGGAAGATAGAATACACTAGTAATAGTTTATCCGTGGTTAAGAGATTCTGCTATAATGATGGTGGTAAGTAATCTGATGGTTCTACGTGGAAACAGTCAAGGCAAATAGACTTCAAAAGGTGACGATGGAATTTAAATGCAACACTAGCAAAATGTCTTGATCGCTCTGTGGTTCCAGGGATGTTCATTCTGTAAGACGTTCAACAACTTATACTAACTCTGAGATAAGTTCCATTTGCTTATTTAATAGGTCAGACATATAAAGGGCTTTAGCATCGCAATCCTCCTATGCACGATCCATATTTTCATGTTAAAAACAACAACAACACCTCTTTCCATGTAGAAGTCACACCTTTTATATCCAACCCACAAGGAATCAGACAAGTCTTGAAGTAAGTGATTGCCAATCCTAGACGGAAGCACAGATAGAAAGCATTGCCTCTTAGAGGAAGGGCATAATCAGATCTGTGTTTTAGAGTAATCCTCCAGGCTGAATAGTGGACAGAAATGAAGAAATCCAGATTGGTAGCTGCTGACCTATTCAGAATAATCAAGAAAAAGAGAGGTAGCAGCTTGAGCTATGGTGGCAGCCATAAGAATGGGGAGAGGGCACTGAATTGGGAGATGTTTAGGGGAGAGTAAAATAAATAGAACTCGATGACTGGCTGGAACTGCAGGATGAGTGAGGAAGAGGGAACAAACTAGAATAAGCCTCGGGTTTCTTGATTTCGTGACTGAAGTCTGTTTTGTTGAAGAGGAACTTTGGGGGAATCAAAGAATGAGCTTTGAGAAATGTTGAATTTGAGAGGCCTGCGAGACGTGCAAGTGAAGCTGTCTTAATTGGATAGATGGTGGGCAGTTGGCAGGAATTCCAGAGAGAGGCCCAGAGCCCTGAGCTTAGAGACTATGACTGATGCCAAAGGAGTACATGCAGTCAACGCAGGAGACCATCATAAGCAAGAGGACAAGAGAACCCAAGGGACTAGTGCTTACATACACCAGCTCTGTCTGGACAAGAAGAGCAACAGGACGGATAATGGTTCTCTCAGAGCAGAGTCATTGGCTTCCTCAGACGACTTTCCCTGGGGTTCCCAGAAAATGGAGTTAGTTAATGCATTCATTCAATACCTACTTTTGTTCCAGACACCATATGAGGCCCCGAGGGACAGGCTCAGAACCCCTAAACTGAAGAGAAGCCTCCAGACAGTTGCCCTCAAGTTCCATTTTATGAAACTGTAGGTTAATCACGCAGCAATCCTAAATCAGAAGTTCTGTTTGGGACAGATATTCTTCAAAGCCATTCTGAATAATAAAGCACCTCCATTGTGGACATAAATATGCCATGTACTTCAAGGTATATTTTGTAGCTAATTTATGAGGAGACAGTATCTTTAAAAATTAATTATTCTGTGGAGGATTCTTTGCAGCTGAGGGAACCTACCGGTAAAATTTCATCCTAAAAATGTCCAGGCCACTTTGGCTCCTTTTTTTTTATTTATTTAATTTAATTTTTTTTATTTTTTTTAATTGCTTTTCAGTGTACCAGAATTCATTGTTTATACACCACACCCAGTGTTCCATGCAATACGTGCCCTCCGTAATACCCACCACCAGCCTCACCCAACCTTCCACCCATCTCCCCTCCAAACCCTTAGTTTGTTTTTCAGAGTCCACAGTCTCTCATGGTTTGTTTTCCCCTCCAATTTCCCCAACATCCTTCTCCTCTCCATCTCCCCATGTCCTCTGTGTTATTCCTTATGCTCCACAAATAAGTGAAACCATATGATAATTGCCTCTCTCTGCTTGACTTATTTCACTCAGCACAATCTCTTCCAGTCCCATCCATGTTGATACAAAAATTGAGTATTCATCCTTTCTGATGGAGGCATAATACTCCATAATGTATATGGACCACATCTTCCTTATCCATTCGTCCATTGAAGGGCATCTTGGTTCTTTCCACAGTTTGGCGACTGTGTCCATTGCTGCTATGAACATTGGGGTACAGATGGCTCTTCTTTTCACTCCATCTGTATCTTTGGGGTAAATACCCAGTAGTGCAATCACAGGGTCATAGGGTAGCTCTATTTTTAATTTCTTAAGGAAACTCCACACA
This sequence comes from Lontra canadensis, assembly GCF_010015895.1. Taxonomy (NCBI): domain Eukaryota; kingdom Metazoa; phylum Chordata; class Mammalia; order Carnivora; family Mustelidae; genus Lontra; species Lontra canadensis. The sequence goes on along the minus strand of NW_022631086.1, from coordinate 4,644,575 downwards.
GTTTTCCAAAGTGGCTGTACCAACTTGCATTTCCACCAACAGTGTAAGAGGGTTCGCCTTTCTCCACATCTTCTCCAACACTTGTTGTTTACTGTATTGTTGATGTTGGCCATTCGAACTGGTATAAGGTGGTATCTCAATGTGGTTTTGATTTGAATCTCCCTGATGGCTAGTGATGATGAACATTTTTTCATGTGTCTGTTAGCCATTTGTATGTCTTCATTGGAGAAGTGTCTGTTCATGTCTTCTGCCCATTTTTTGACATGATTATCTGTTTTGTGTGTGTTGAGTTTGAGAAGTTCTTTATAGATCCTGGATATCAGCCTTTTGTCTGTACTGTCATTTGCGAATATCTTCTCCCATTCCGTGGATTGCCTCTTTGTTTTGTGAACTGTTTCCTTTGCTGTGCAGAAGCTTTTGATCTTGATGAGTCACTTTGGCTCTTTTATGTCCTGTAGCACTGAATTTTGAAGTTTCAGCCAAATATTTACCAATTTTTTTTTTTTTTAGGACATCTGAACATAGCCACCCCTGCAGTCTTCCTGGGAACATTGGTTTATGACTACAGTTGAGGGGAAATATGAATTAACCTCTTCATAATTAAATACCAATTGTATTACCCACATATTTAATATGACTAACATATGGATATTGTCTCCCTTATAGTGACATCTCAGATGTGTACAGTGTCTTTACAGAACATGTACATGTACAAAAGTTCTTTTAATCCTCACAGTGACATACTAATATCTACCTCTACTTTACAGTGAGAAAATTGAAACTCTAGAAAGGTGATGGCCAGGGCCACACAGCTAGTATATGGCAGACAGGGAAACTGACTCTTGGTATGTAGATCTCAAACCAATTATTTTTCTAACTAAATAAGTATTTTAGGCACCCAACATATGGCACTCAACTATTTCACTTGCCACCATAACCATACTCTTCTAATTTGGGTTATAGATCTTTTCCTTACCTTTTATATGTTTCTAATCCCTCTTCCTGGTCTTTTTGTCAATCTTTTATGTGACTTAATTATGTTTGCTTTAAGTCACTTTTTGAAAAAGGTGAGGTATCATAAATAAATGAATAAATAGATTCATAAATAGATTTTAAATCCAAGTCTTGCGGATTCCCCTGGCAATAACACAATTTAGATCATATTTAGGTGACAAGAAAAGAAAGCAAAAATGTAGACATGAACCATATTTCCACATATTTCCAATCAAATGCTTGTTAATTTCTACTAATGAGGATAATTCCCCAATTAAAATTAATCTTACTCAAGAAAACAGTCCCAGGGTGCCTGGGTGGCTCAGCCAGTTAAGTGGCTGCCTTCTGCTGGGGTCATGATCCCGGGGACCTGGGATGAAGCCTCACATCAGGCTCCCTGCTCCATAGGGAGTCTGCTTCTCCCTCTCCCTCTGCCCCTGCGTCCTACTTATGCACCTTCTCTCTCTCTTTCTCTCTCTCTCCCTCTCTCTCAAATAAATAAATATAATCTTAAAAAGGAAGGAAGGGAGGAAGGAAGGAAAGGAGAGAGGAAGGGAGAGAGGGAGAAAGAAAGAAAGAGGAAGAAAAGAAGGAAGGAAGAAAGAAAGGGAGGAAGGAAGGAACAATGAAAGGAAGTTACGGAAGGAAGGAAGAGAGAGAGGCAGGGAAGGAGGAAGAAAGGAAGGGATAGAGAGAGAGAGGGAGGGAGGAATGAAGGAACGAAGGGAGAAAGAGAGAGGGAGGGAAGAAGGAAAGAAGGAAGGAAGGAAGGAAGGAAGGAAGGAAGGAAGGAAGGAAGGAAAGAAAAAAGAAAGAAAGAATGAAAGAAAGAAAACAGTCCCTAATGCTCCTGCTTATAACCCCAGGCCCAAAGTATCCATCCATCTACTTTCTCTATTCAGAAACAATTTGGAGGGTCTAGTGAATCTGTAATTTCAAGAGACAAGAACATGGTATGAAAGCAGAGACAAGATCCCAATGAAACACCCACCCTCCCATTAATAAAACAAATTATTTTCTTGTCCAGAATCATCTTCCTAAATATACTGTATGTCTTGTTCTATGTCCTTTGCTGTCTCACTTGCTTTCACCATCTAAAATTCTACCACTTAACAGATATTAGTATTAGTTAATACCTCTTTGTTATAAATGTAAATGTTTCTGGGATTTATTCATTCAATGAATATTGATTGAAATCCACTATATACCAGGAGCTGTGCTATTAACTGGCAATATTGAACAACAACAACAACAATAAAACCAGACACGTTTGGGGATGATGGTTGTGATAAGTCATTCACAATTAGTAAAAATTATTTCAACTGATCTGCTTTTTCTTTGCTGGCATTCATATGAAATTATTTTCACTGAGGAAAAAGACTGTTGTGTGGATGGATGAAGTGGCAAATAGGTGATTTGAGAACATGATTTTCCACCCTCATGATTAGAAGTGAGCTGGTTAACAATTTACTGCTTCTCAGCTCCAGATTCACCCTGCACTACCCACGTGGTGGTAATAAGCTGGGTTCTAAACACTTCTCCTCCGCAGTGGGCATGATCCTAAGCTTTGTCAGTAGACGGCACTGCAGGGATGTTGAAGAATGAGATCCCTGTTCTAATTCAGTGTGCTGTGCTCACCATTACTATTATTGTTGTTCCCACAGTGTTGTGGGAATGTGTAAGACAGATGGAGCTGGCCCTGCGCTGATCTCACAGACCCTCAGTGACCTCCCAGCCCTGACCTGGGGCCGGCAACTACCTTCCTGTGGTCCTTCCAATGCAAACACTACATACGTCTGGCCCCATGCCTATAACAGCACTCCACCTACCAGCTTTGGCTCACCTATACTCAAAGTTACAGAGCCCTGCTTGCCTCTATCCATACAAGGTTGCTTCCTGGCTTTCCAATGAATGCACAAGCTCTGGCCTGGATAATCCAACAAACTTCTCCACCATCCAGCAGTGTCAACCATACCTTTTCTGACAATATCTAAACCCCAGCCTGGGGGAGGGTCATCTCTTTCCAAGTTTGCTCTTTGCTATTATTCTCCTGCCATCCTGGACACCTTTTAGAGTTCTCTCTACATATTTATCATTACTTTCATATCATAGCTTCATAATATTTTAAATTAAATTTTTCTTTTTAAATGACTGTTGGTTTTTGTGTCCTGGCTGGACCCAGACTGATACAAAGGGCTTTTGAGACAAGACACTAGGAAGAGTGGCCTATGGTAAAAGAAGAAAATAAAAATGCCAACAAAAAGCTTCACTTTACACTGAGCTAAGTTCAACCTCAGGAAATGAAAAGAGGACTCAGTTATTGTCTTCTTTGTTTTTTTCCTTTTCCAGTGGTAGATATTCTATTTTTTTTTAATTTAATTTAATTTTTTTCAGTGTTCCAGAATTCATTGCTTATGCACCACACCCAGTGCTCCATGCAATACGTGCCCTCCGTAATACCCACCACCAGGCTCACCATCCCCCCACCCTCTTCCCCTCCAAAACCCTCAGTTTGTTTCTCAGAGTCCACAGTCTCTCATGGTTTTTCTCCCCTCTGATTTCCCCCAACTCACTTCTCCTCTCCATCTCTCAGTGTCCTCCGTGTTATTCCTTATGCTCCACAAATAAGTGAAACCATATGATAATTGCCTCTCTCTGCTTGACTTATTTCACTCAGCACAATCTCTTCCAGTCCCGTCCATGTTGATACAAAAATTGGGTATTCATCCTTTCTGATGGAGGCATAATACTCCATTGTATATATGGACCATATCTTCTTTATTCATTCATCCATTGAAGGGCATCTTAGTTCTTTCCACAGTTTGGTGACTATGGCCATTGCTGCTATGAACATTGGGGTACAGATCGCTCTTCTTTTCACTCCATCTGTATCTTTGGGGTAAATATCCAGTAGTGCAATTACAGGGCCATAGGATAGCTCTATTTTTAATTTCTTAAGGAATCTCCACACAGTTTTCCAAAGTGGCTGCACCAACTTGCATTCCCACCAACAGTGTAAGAGTGTTCCCCTTTCCCTACATCCCCTCCAACACTTGTTGTTTACTGTATTGTTGATGTTGGCCATTCGAACTGGTATAAGGTGGTATCTCAATGTGGTTTTGATTTGAATCTCCCTGATGGCTAATGCACTTTCAGGAGGGAAGAGACATTAAAATGTGGATATTCTGTTACCATGACCACATTTGGAAAATTAAGATTATATATTAAATACCTAAAAAATCAAAGCAAAAGAAAATTGATAGGACAGAATTGGCCAGTAAAAAGAACATGGGTTTTGCATCTGGTCAAAAGTTTTGAATCCTGATTCCACTGCGTACCAGCATTTCCAGCGATTCCCACCTGACCCCTGGGAATCTCAGTTCCCCCAACTGTAAAAAGGGAAGAATACCATCCACCGTATGGGTTTGCCATGGGAATTACATAATATCGTGTATACAAAGTGCATCACACACAGCCGGTGCTACTCAGTAAACATTATTTGCCTTTCCTCTTTATCTTTCTTTCTTTTTTTTTTTTTTTAATGAAATTCATTGTTTTTGATCCGAAAGAGGATATTTCTTTTCGCTGGGATCTACTGAAACACAGTGGCTGCTTGAGACAGGATTTCCACCTTTGCAAGTCTGCCCTGTGAGCTTCCCTCTTGAAGAGCAGTGAGTTAAAAGAGGAGAGTGGCTTTCATGTGGCTGCTTCACTCCCAGCCTGAGCCAGGGAGCGCTGCGGATGTGGGTTCTCTGAGCACCTAAAAGGCTTGTATCAAGGTCCCTCTTCCACAGGGTTTTTGATCTGATATTATTTCAGTGCTCTAATCACAGCATTATATATGTTTTCTTTAATTGTTCTGAGTTTAATAAAATGTTTGTTGCATATGGGATTATGTAATATATGTAAGTGATAACGAAGTTCTGGGCTTTCCTATAGGAAATCTATCTATCTATCTATTTATTTATTTATTTATTTTAAAGATTTTATTTATTTATTTGACAGAGATCACAAGCAGGCAGAGAAGCAGGCTGAGAGAGAGGAGGAAGCAGGCTCCCCGCTGAGCAGAGAGCCCGATGTGGGGATCGATCCCACGACCTGGGATCATGACCTGAGCCAAAGGCAGAGGCTTTAACCCACTGAGCCACCCAGGCGCCCCGGGAAATCTATTTAAAGGAGAGCTCATTCTTTCAGGGTAGAAAGAAAGGCATGGAGGAGTTACAGTGAAGTGCAATAAAAAATACGTCAGAAATGTTAGTCAAGCAATGCTCGGAGACCTGGCTCAGAGCCCAATTAAGATGGAACAAAGATATATATACAACCTAGTTAAGCTAAAGAATCTTTAATTAAGCTCGTGGAAAGCCAAGGGTTTTAAAGTTCAAAGAATATGTAGACTTCTGTCAAATTCCTTTCAGAGAAGGGAACAAGAGAACTTTGTAGTGCTCACAGATAGTGACAGATGTAAATAAAGTTCTGAAGGAAACTTAAACATAACTAAATTAGGGGGAAAAAAAGAATAGGATTTTGTAGAATATTCTTCTGTATTTGCACATTATGCTGAAAGAGGCTGCACTGGATATTTCTGCTTTAAAAGCACACAGGGATATTACTTATTAATTATGATGTTTAGGGACGCCTGGGTGGCTCAGTTGGTTAAGCATCTTCCTTTGGCTCAGGTCATGATCCCAGGGTCCTAGGATGGAGTCCCAGGTTGGGCTCTTTGCTCGGTGGGAAGCTTTCTTCTTCCTCTCCCTCTGCCTGTTGTTCCCTCTGCTTATGCGCTCTGTCTGATAAATAAATAAAATCTCTAAAAAAAAAAAAAATAGTGATGTTTAGGCTTAAGGAGCTCTGAATAATTACGTTTTTGAATGACAACAGTCCATAATTGATTCGAGCTCTTTCAGGAACTGGCATCCCTTGGAATACCCAAGCACCAAGACTGCCCTGATGTGGCCGAAACTGTTCCTGGTTTCCATTCACAGACTCAAATCCTGTTTGGGCTAGGGCTTTGTGCCTTGCTTATGGGTATTTGCTTTTTTTACAGTAAATAAAAAATAACGGTAATAAAACAAACACTTCCTGTATCTATCTGGTCACCAAGATCTCTAACGGCTGACTTCTCTCCAACCTCGGGTCCAATCCCTGCACTTCCCCAACCACAGACTGATTTCAGGTTCTCATTCTTCAGCTCTTGGGCTATTTCAAAAGCCTCTGATACTACCTCCTTACTTCCAGCTTGCTTAATCTATTTATGTCAGCCTGAGCTTCTGTCCCACCAATGGCTATCCATTGCCTAAAGGATCAAACCTAGACTCTCCAACAGGTGCCTGAGGCCCTTCCCCTGTGACCCTGTCCATCTTCCCATCATCCCCTCCTCCTGCTCTTACTCCCCCACATTGGCTTGGGCTTCCCAGCTGTACCGAGGCTCCTCACTGCCCAGGATAACCATATAAGCTTACTTCAGGGCAAGCTAGCAATTGGCACTGTGTCAAATTGATATTAATCTGGGGAAAAGATTGAAAGCTTTGCGGGTAAGAGTTCATCCAAATAACCATGTAGCCATTACGCAGACATTCTCCTAGGAAGCCACTTAGTGACCATCTGTTGTTACATGAGCATCGCCCTTGGGACTCCCTCTCCTCCACTCCAATCAGTTTTCATAGCATTCCTTAGAACTATAATCAGTGCTCTCCCTGGGAGGAGCTCTGATAAATATAATTGCACCATCTTTTAATTGTCAAGTAATGTTTTAGCACCCCATCTAGAGTGGCACCCTCGAAAGTCACCCATCTGATCAACCCCCTTATGTACAATGACAAATCTCCACCCATCCTTCAAGATTCAATTAACACATCACCTCTGGGAAAATCTCCCTACATAGCCCCCAACTCCAGCAGAATTAATAAAGCAGACACTTTAAATCCACAGAGTACCACCAGGGCTTTATGATTTCCATCCTAAGGTGCTTTTCAAATATTATCTCACTTTTTCCTTCCAACAATCCCTCCACAAGTTCTATGCCATTTTTTGTGCCTCATTTATAGGTTAAATGGAAGGTAAATGGTGCCATTATAGGTAAGTGATAGGTAAATGGTAAAGCTGAGATTCAGAGCCCAGCAGACTGGCTCCAGAGTCTTTGCTCTTAGCCTGGGGCTTAGCTGTATGCTTAGTTATTTTAAACTCCACTGACAATGTCTCTTGTGATTATCTCCACTACAGCAGGCGTGTAATTGTACATTAAGTATTTGCTTACATGTCGGTGTTCCCTCTAGATTTTGAGATCCCTACAAGTAGGGCTCTTACCCATATATACATCTCTAAGAACTTGCTTAGACTTAGTAAATATTAGGCAGTTTCTGAGTATTTGTCATATAACTAATCAATCAGTTGTCATAAGCAAAGCCTGTGTTGGATCTCTGTTAAGAACCCAAGAAACGAGGGTGCCTGGGTGGCTCCGTGGGTTAAAGCCTCTGCCTTCAGCTCAGATCACGATCCCAGGGTCCTGGGATGGAGCCCGGCATCGGCATCAGGCTCTCTGCTCAGCAGGGAGCCTGCTTCCTCCTCTCTCTCTCTCTCTGCCTGCCTCTCTACCTACTTGTGATCTCTGTCTGTCAAATAAATAAATAAAATATTTTAAAAAAGAAAGAGAGAGAACCCAAGAAATGAAAGCCTGAATATTCTAAAAGACCTGCATTTCACACGGGGTACTTGAGAAGAACATAGTATTTGGTCACTTACCTCCTCAAAATCGATGCAAATGGAGAAATTATACTTGCTAATGATAAATTCATTTACCAAGTTGCGTGTGCAATAATAGGACATTTTCAAAAGCAACTTTTATAATGTAGCCTAAAAGCATATTAGTAAAAAATGTTTTTGGTGTCATCAATATAATGAAAAAAATTAAGATGATTTTCTGATAATCGCTTCTAAAAGAATTACTATAATGCAAGGATAATTAAGGCCAACCAGGGAGATGAAAACCTTCAGATTCAAGATGTGAAGAAATGTCAGAGGGTGTGAAACAATTGTTCTCATTTTTTCTCATTTGTAAATTCATTTTATGCCTCCGAGCGCAATATAAATTATTTACCAAAATTAGCTGTAATCACTTACAGGGACAAGTGCAAGCAGATTCACACATAAACTGTATAGTTGCTTTATTTGCATGTAAACTGTGCTAATGTCTAATTAGAAAGGTAACTATAGAAGTAAACAATGCTTAATGTTGTAAAAAAAATCTCTACTCCCCCTTCTTCTGATTTAAGGAAGAAATAACAAAGAAAAGAACCAGTGGCACAAGGGAAAAAATATATTCTTGTTTGAAAATCTCTCCGGAAACTGTATTTTGAGATAGAATTACGTCTTTTTATCCAGTTCCTAATTCTCTGCACCAATTATCATACACGTTATGAAATGTGCTAGAAATGTTCTTTTAGCTTTGAATACACACTCTGAAACGTCTGGCCAAAGGCACACACACTTTAACTGAGGTTGAGGTCTTCCCTTTTCCTCTGCCTGAACTGTTGGCCCCAACTCTCCCCTTCAACGTTAGGCATGGTCTCAGACCTTATGTGATGCTCTTGGACAAGGACAACTTGAAAGCTAGCCAATAAGGTACCATGAAAAGCATCTGAAATTAACCAGCTGAGCACACCACTCAGTTATTTGCTAATTATTATCTTTCCTGCTCTATCTGCTTCCAAAGCACCCTTCCCCCTTTTCTCAACCCAGGGCAGATAGCAACAGTACTCTGATGGCACCTCAGCATCCAGATCAGTCCCTATTTAATTGTTAGTGTCTGTTGTACGTGAACATAAATGCAAGGGACTTCGAGTCATGGAGCATTGTCCATATGGTGTCGGAGGCAGATCTATGATAAGACAGTGCTTTCTGAAATCAAACTGGCATCTGAATGCCTCACTCCATGGCCACATCTGTAAATGGCCCTGAGAAACAAGACCCAGGTACTGTGGTCAAACCATGAAAGTCTCCTATTACAACGGAAGCAACTCCCTTGCCTTTTTCTCAGGGCAATGTCCTACCAGAACGGAATCATTCGGGATGGCTCACTTTGGAGAGATTGTCAGCACACCCAATGCACTTCTGCGGAAGAGAAACTGAAGGTGTCTGATGTAGTCTTGGCAAAGCCTAATTTCTAATCTCAGCTGCAAATACAGATATCTGACCCTTATCCTACATTATATATGCCTCACACGCACCAGAAGTTGGTAAAGATTGCGTTCAATGAGACAATTAATAGAACTATGGTTATTTTTCATTTGTACCCTTGAATGTCCCTTTTCTGTAGCCATCATGTCTTCATGTGTACGCATGTATACACGCACACATAAACATGTACTCGGGATATATATAAAGGCACAGTTTATGTTGGTGATCTTTTGGTTGTTAAGCTGCTCCTGGTAACTCTCATTCTCTGTATAACCTCAAGTTCAGCAAACCACCTACACGCAAGGATGGTAGACCCGGCATGCAGCCAGTGTTAAAACCCAAGTCAATTTATAAGCACTGCCATGCCTGCGTCTTTAACTTTGCCTGTAGCTGTAGGCTAGACTGCATTTCAATCAGTTCGAGTTCAGCTGTCTGTTTTATTACACCCAGGCCAGGAACACTTTGGGGATTTTTAGTCCCTTCAATGACAAATGTATATTCAACTACTGCTGTGAGCAGCAGCCCACAATGCAGGTCACCAAAGGACAACAACCTGAGTAGGTATGTCAGAGAAATGTTCGGAAAACGGTCTCCATAGGTGTCTGCAATTGCCTTACCTTCAATCTTTTCAATCTTTCAGAAGCATGTAAAGTTGTTTTTCTGAGGCTTATACCAAAAGAGTCTGTGTCTTTTAAAAAAGAAATATCTAGACTGCCTAAGACATCTCGAGTAAAACTTTATACAAATTTATCTCAGTCAGATGACAGACAAAGACGAGGTTTTTATGCTACCTCATGCAGTAGTTGGTTGGGTGTTACGTTTTTTAATACAAATCAAGAAAGCCTATTCACGCAGGCCAATCCGAGACTCTTACTTCACAAAGCTGAGATAAATGTCCTTAAGTGGTACGATGCATCAGCTATGAAGAGTGAGACACGAAGAGAAATTCTCCTCCACTGTGTTGTCACTTAGTGAGCTCAGCTGGGAGAGAAAATCACCTTCCTGTGCAAGAAGTGGCAGATGTGCTGATTCAGAGGAGACATTGACATGGCCCGAATATCTTTTTCCCTTGATGCCTGCGCACGTTGTGAAGGCCTGAGCTGTGCTGATGGACCCGAATTATCTTTGTGAAGTTCTTTTCCTATGTAAAAGAGGTAGGAAATGTTCACAAAGTCTCATCAATCAACTTAAACTTTCTTTCTGCTGACCCTAGATCGGGCTCCATCTGTTATAAGATTCCAATTAATTTGAGCAAGATGCAAATTGTATTTAACTGGAAGAAACTATGTGAAATTTTAATTGTTGGGCTTCACTTATGATCCTCCCACCACAGAATTTCACCTACAAATACATCTTTTGAGAGAGTTTAGCCTCATAATAACTTTTGACTTACTTATCTTCATTCTTATGCCTATAACACCAGGAGATAATCACTTCACAACTGATGTCACATCAGAGAATAAATGTTTTTAATGTCTGAAGGCTTTTTTTTTTTAAACTAGTTTGTGACATGCATACTTCTTCTTGCTCTATATTGTCTATGGCGCCTAAGCAATAAAGCCGAGTATTTTCCACATGAGGTTTACCTTTAGGACCACTTGGCAAAAGCCATGTAACCAGATTTGTCTTAATCAAACCCAGATACGGATCAGCCTCCTCAGAGAACAATCAAAGATGCTTTGATTTCCTAACATAAAATCCACAATGGGCAGTAAGATCATATCCAAATCAATACTCTTTAATATCACATTTGTTCCCAGCAATAAATATTAAAAGAGGCACCGAGTGCTAATATCAGAGTCCACAATGAATGTGTGCATACCTAGAAGTGTTACAAATATGTAAACTGTTCCTGTTCCTTAGTCTTTCTCTCGCATGTTGTTTTTGCCAAAACTTGGCAACACTTCAAACAATTAGGGAAAGGGAAAAAAAAATATATCCTTCGGGACTATCCTTCAATAATGTTTCGTTTGAAGGTGAGGCGATTCTGTTACATGATTTTCCCTTCTTAATACCTCTGCAGGACACAGTGCTCGAAGCTATAGAGACAGATCTCCCTGTTCACATAGTGCCCTATCCTTTAAAGTATCCTTCTTTCTTATGAATTGTTCATTGTTTTCTAAAGGAGACTGTGGACCTACGGCCTTTAAAAGCATGATAAAATCTCTGGAAATGCTTTATGGTTTCCATTTTGGGGTGAAAACTGCCCCTCCCCCCCCAACATGTGAATTCTCATAAATAACACATGGAGAGCCTAAATCATACTTTTTTACATCATTGTACCTTACTCTTGCCCTGTCTCCATAACTGTCTCCAAACTACCACCATAATCCTTAGAAAATTCCTCTCTCTCTCTCAGCTACCTCTTGTGAGGGAAAGAACTTATCTAATAAATTCATTTGTTTCATATGTTAGTTATTAATATGTCACCTCGGACAAGGATGTTTGCCTGGTTCACGCAGTTTTTCAAGAAATGTTACTGCAATACCCCTTCTGCGGGGAATCTGGCTGCTCATGGAAAACACAGCCCTGAGCAAGATACATGAAAGTGACCGTCTACCAAAGCTATACTTACACACATTTTGTCATCCCAAATACTTTTGGGTTTTATTTTTCACCTTCTCTTTATTTTCCCTTGATCTTCTTTGACAGGGATTTTTTTATGTTGTTAGTCTTTTAACAGAAACTGTTTTTATCTCCATCCATGCTATCCATTTACTTTTTCTTTCTATTTTATTAATTTTCAAACATCAGACTTTCCTTCTTTCTGCTTTTTTTTGTGTGTGACCTGCTGTTCCTTTCTCTAACTTCTTAGGTTTCCTGGTTGGTTCTTCAATTTTCAGTCTTTCTAAGAGGCTTATTTGGAGCTTGTACATTTCCTTGTAAGAACTGATTGACTTACATTCCACAAGTTTTGATGTGTAGAATTTTTATTTAATTTTTTGGTTTTTTAAAGTAATTTAGAAGGGCATGTTTAATTATCTAGCCATTCAAGTTCCAACTGTATCAGTCAGGGAATGTGGCCCATATGATACTGATTCTTTGGCATTTGATGGTACTGTTGTGTGACCCCATGAAGGATGCTCTCATGCAGGTTTCGCGTATGTTTGGAAGTACACTCTGTAACTGTCCACTACAAGGTTCTTCTCACATCCATTACATGAGGCTTCCCGTTGGTTTTGTTTTAACTTCTATGGCTTTATGAAGTTTTGGGCTTACATGTTAAAACACCCCACATACACTCATCCTGGTCTGATTTGTGGATTTGTACATTTCTCTGGAAATTCTGACAACTCTATTTCATAAAATTTGAGGTTGTGCAGCCAGCAATGCACAATTGCAGAATCATTATATTTTATACAAGCATGTTCCTCTTGGGGCATCTGGGTAACTCAGTCTGTAGAGTGTCTAACTCTTGATTTCAGCTCAGATCATGATCTCGGGGTCATGAGATCGAGTCCCAAGTCGGGCTTCACACTCAGCGGAGAGTCTGCTGGAGTTTCTTTCTCTTCCCCTCACTCAGTCCCTCCCACACATGCTCACGAGCTCTCTCTCGCTCTCTCTCAATAAATAAATAAATCTTAAAAAAAAAAAAAAAAAAGAATTTCCCTCTTACCATTCTGGAAGGGTCATCCTCATTCTTAATAAAGTCTTTGCCTTGCCATCTGTTTTGTTTCAGTATTAGCACAGCCACTCTACCTCTCTTCCGCTTAGTGTTTCCCTGAATATGTTCTCTAGTTTCCTTTACTCTCATTCATTGCAATGACATGTTTGATGTGCTGCTTACAAACAACCTACCTGTGACTTTTAGAGAGAATCTCTATGTTGCAACCGGCACATACGGTTTGTGGATGGTAACTGATACAGTAAGGGATATGGGTGGCTGGAGAACTTAAATTTTATATGACAACAGAGAAGTAGCAGAATGAAGGGAGACAACAGGAGAAAAGTGCAGGGAAAAAAGTGAAGAGGTGAAACAAGTTTGCTGACTGCCTCATACTGTCCACTCAGAGGGTTTAGAAGGATGGTTGCCACAGCACTGGCAAGTTTCCTTTAAAATAAGGATTCTCATCTTTAATATAATTCATGACTAAAAGAAACAAGGACCCTTGAGGAAATGGCTGAGTGCAGGTAAGAGTAAAGAGGGTACAATGTGCGCCTGGAATATCTTGTGCTTGCAAAAAGCAAAAACATTTTCAAGATTAATGGGGTCTGTCAGAAGGACACAGGAGCCAACTTGAAGGGGCTCTTCAGTGGCCAGAATTATGTCAATTGGAGCATCAAAAAGAATAATGAGTGTAGTTGATTGAAGCACTTGGCGTTGATGAAAATCCATGTGTCTATAATAACCCTAAAAAAAGAGAAAACCAAAGCTAAAAACAAAAGAAAACAAAAAAAAACCATTTGTTACCCATTGAGGCCACTCTTCAAGCAGCTTCTTACTTTGAAAAGCGCTAAAGAAAGGGAAGAAACTAAGCATTTACTCTGCCTTTCAAGCAAGAATTTTACTTTAGGCTAACAAAATAGTCTCAACTGATGAAACAAAGAAGACTATTTGAGAGAAGAACGCCAGATAATATATATAGAAGGAATGAGATTATGAAATCATCCCTTTACAACTTTAATTGATTCAAAACAAGTTTATCAATTGTTGGTAACATTAAGTAAATAGTTGGTGGGAAAGAGAACATCTTTTTGATACCAAATTAACACAACAGAGTCACGAAGAAAAACAACATTGGATTCTATTGGGGGGGGGGATCAACTCTAAAGGATTTTTTGTGACAAGTAAGCAAAATGAGTATCAAGAGATATTAAGGAACCATTACTATACATGATAACGTTATTTGGAAAAATAGGGAAAAGTTTCCACTTTTTAAGAAGTACAAAAAAAAAAAAAAAACAAAATAATGACTGTATAAATTAAATGCAGGATATCCATCATGCCCTTAAATTTCTGTGTGATATCAGTTTGCTCTGTTACAGGAGTAACTTTCAAATCTTTAGGAAAAAAAATGGTTATTTATGCAAATATGTACATGCACATCTATTTCTTTTCTATTATTAGCTCTTAAAACTTTAATATTCATAATAAAATGTGTTAAATGAATAAACATAATAAAGTCTAAAGTTAGTTTTTCAATACTCCTCACAAACAATGCAAGACCCCAGCAGAAGTTTTAACACTAATCCTATCCCTTTGATCTTGTCATTGTTGCTCTGTATTTTTAGTTAAACTTCATGATTAAACCCAGTAAATCAACCATCATCATAATCATCCCCATATTTAGATTTCCCACACGTTTACATTATGCTGGTTTATCAATGCTTCTTGTATCCCACACAAGAGTGAATTTGCCATTCTTTCCACAGTTCATCTTTTGGTAATTCTTTCAGTTTTAGTCCATGAGTAGTAAACTTTCCCAATTCTTTTGTCCAAAAATGTCTTTATCTAACACTCGTGCTTAAATCATAATTGAGCTGGGTAAAGAAATATGGTGTAATATTATTTCTCAAAACTCTTTGAAATCTTCATTCTTCGTATCCTCCTTACTTTTGTTGAGACTGGAAAGTATGCAGACAACCTAGTTGTTATTAATTTGGAGGTATTATATTTTGGTGTGCTGGCTTTTTTTACTAAATATTTCTAGATCTGAAATTTCCTTTATTCTGCCATGAATTCATTGTGGTCATTGAATCTAAAAATGTATGCCTTTTAGAGATTCTGGAAAACCTTCCACCTGGTACCTTTGAGCATTACCTCTCCCCCATTCTTACTAGTTTGTCTTTCCACATCTGCTACTTATTATGTTGAAACTTGTCATTCTGATCTCCATCTCTCTTCTCTTCTCTTCATATTTCCACATTTTTATCTCTGTGCTGAACATTGCAGTTCCTTCGAATATATCTTTTAGTTCACTAATCCTATGTTCAGCTGTTTAACCTACTAGGTTCTTCATTTCAAAGATTATATTTTTAATTTCATGAGAATCTATTAGTTCCCTTTTCTAGCAGGACCATTCTTTATACCCACTAAACATATTTGCTTTATATTTCATCATATTACATGTTGCCACCCTATTATTTCAATTTTTTAATGTTTAATATTCTTGTTTATCTTATATGCTGACTTTCACCCATTGTGGACCATTGGTTCTTGAGTTTTGAAATACTGTATGTGAGTTTATTATTTGGCAGATGGGGCCTTCAGCAGTAAAACCTCTTATAGTCCACATTACAAAGGTATTCCTAGTGATTTTTTTTTTCCTGCTAGGAGCCTTTGGGCTATCACTAGTCTAGAACCATTTTATGTTAATTTCTCAGTTTAAGAATTTCCAGGCAATTCAGACAAATAAATCCAGTCACCAAGTTAAGTTGAGGCTATGTTTGTATTTATCAATTCTCAGATCTAAGGGAAGACACGCAATCATTTTGTCATCTTTCCCAAATGGTATGCAGAAATTTTCTAAGCTGCCCTTTCATTGCACATTATGCCTCTGGAAGTCGGCTTTATGAAGCTGTAGGCTGTAGAAACCTCCAACTCTTTCTTCTAAGCCTCTCCTTCTCTGAGTGTTTCCATGACTGTCAAAAACTCTGGGGTTGTACAGTTTTAGCTCACACACTTAACCACAGTGATTTTCATTTTACTCTTCCTTGTTGTCTCCTGTATCATGCTCCCTTTGCAGTTCAGCTCTACACTTCGATTAATTTTTATTATATTTCACCCCATATTCCTAGATGTGAGTTGCTGGCAAGTTTTTAGATTGCCTAGTTTACCATACTGTCACAAATGGAAGTAGAACTTTTTTTCTTTTAAACTTATGTGATATAAATTTTCCTCATTGCCTTTTAACATTTTTACTTAAATTCCAGCAGAAGAAAAAAATGAATTTATGCATACTAACATTTGAGTCTTCTTTCATGACTGTCTCTCAGGGTAAGTTATGTTCCTCTGAAGTTCCTAGTATATGAACCTTCAAAATCTTCTACTGTTATTTCATTGACCTACATTTGGCCAATAAATTTATTCCTGAAGAAAGAAATTAGGCAAGGGAAGCACTGTCTTTCATTTGCTATGCTCCTGGTTTTCATATGTTCATCTTTATTATTGTCAGCTTTAATATCTTTGATATTGCTGTCTTTTCTATTCCTAGGGAATTATACTTGACTTGTCTCTTAATTCTCAGAGAGCTTCTCTTATACCTCTATGTTCTCCTATTCTTCCTAATCCCACTGAAAGTTAGACCTTCTACTCTCTTTTTAAGTCAATGATCCAGGAAGCTCTTTTCCTCTCCTGATCCCACTGGTGTACCTAAATGACCAAGTCTCTTATTCGAGCTTTTGTTATTGTTCCTAATCCATATCTAATGGATTTACTGCCTCAGACTCAATATTTTTATCTTCTACAGCACTCAATGCACTTTTTGTTCATCACAATATGTTCAAAATCCTATTTCTTTCTACAGAATAGGATATGTGTCTCACCTTTCCACTTCATGGTACCAGTGAATTGTCTTTTGGAGACAAAGATTCTTTTGATGCTTGAGGTCCTGATGTCCCTACTCTCTTCTCTTCAATCTCTGCCTCTTGTGTGTACCAGTGTATATGATTACTACATTCTAGATTAACTTTACAGAATTCTGAATTCAAGTTTTCCCATTAATTACAACTTCTTCCTTTCCTCTTTTTCCTTTCCCTCAAATTCAGAATTATAGAATACCTTAACACAATGGTTACTTTACTTTAATATTGCCAAAAAAAAAAAAATCTAAAGTTGCTTATTGGCACTATATTTAGGAAATGTCTCAAATATCAGTCAACACCATTTCAGAGCTAAATGGGAAGGAATAAAATATATATAATCATCTCTTCTTCCCTACACCCTGTCATAATTATAGATCCCTGTCCTTCTCATCCCTGCCCTATGTATAAAATTATTTGCGTTACCTTTTTACTTTATCAGATGAGCATTGTCTAGAATAATAGCTATCTCAATTTCTTTAGTTATACCAGGGGTATTTGTGAAAGCCTTAGTAGGAAGAGATCCAGAAGATGAATCAATTAATATATATAAATTATAATTTGTGTTTGACCAGCACCATGTTACCAAGGGCATAATTTCTACCCTAAAGGGTCCTACAATTCTTATGAGAGGAATAGGAATGAGAGAAAGGAAAATGAATTATTGCAGGTGTGTGGACAATCAGAAACTTTTTCAGAAATTTAAAATAAAGAGGTACATAAGACAAACACCATATGATTCCACTCATATGTGGAATTTAAGAAATGAAACAGGAACATAGGCAAGAAAAAAGTGAGAGGCAAATCATAAAACAGATTCTTAACTATAGAGAACAAACTGAGGGTTGTCAGAGGGGAGGTAAGTGGGGAGGATGGGGTAGATGGGGGATGGAAATTAAGACCAGCACTTGCTGTGATGAGCACTGGGTGTTACATGCAACTGATGAATCACTAAATTCTACTCCTGCAACTAATATTACACTGTATGTTATCTACACTGGAATTTAAATAAAAACTTGAAAAAACAAACAAAACAAAACAAGGTACAGAAAAACTCAGTTTTATTTTGATTCAAGAATCCTGAAAACTTTCTGAATACTTTCTCATCTATCCTTTGTCATGATACTTTAAAGAGGTAAAATAGGACATTGGGTAACTGTTTTAATGGTTTATTGTTGTGGAAATGGAGCAAAACAGGAGCCAACTTTCGTTTTGCTCAGTCTCATTGTTACTGAATTCAGGTAGTTGCTCACTCTATATCAGTCATTCAAGGCTAAAAGATGATTTATTTTTTATAAAATTGATTTTTGTCATGTGGGTATTTTTTGAGGCTCTGTGACTATAATTCATCTTCCCACATTCAAAAGATGTAATTGAAAGGCTATTGTGAGCTTGGCCTCAACCTCACAGCTTATTAATGAGCACAGTCTCGGAGCCTGAACATGTCCCGTTATCCAGAATCCACAAGATGGCAGTAGTGCTCACTTTTTTTTTTCTTTTAAGGACCTTAATTTTATGACTCACTTTTTTTTTAAGAAAAGGATTTTTCTTCTGAGATATTTCTTAGTATGACTAATAGTGATTAATCTTATATTTCTGAAAATCCTGCAAGTAACAGAAATTACGTGCCAACATCTTATTCTTTGCATCAGTGTTTTTAAAGTTGATCACCTCATTCCTCAAACTGCTCTCTCTTCTACTATCAGACTCTGATACCGTGCAGTACAGTACAGTAGTCCCTAGTAGCCATATGAGAAATTTAAATTTAAATTAATTAAAATTAAATAAAACTTAAAATTCAGTTCTTCAATTGCACCAGCCATATTCCATGTGCTCAAGAGTCACATGAGCCTAGTGGCTGCCATATTGCACAAGACAGATAGGGGACATTGCCTTCACTGCAGGAATTTCTACTGGACAGCACTGCCTGAAGGATAATGGCTCAAAAACCCGAATGTATTTTCAGGAACTGATATATACAAATCGTATCCCCTGTCAATGTAGTTCTCTGTGACCCATTCTGAAATAGAAAAGAAGGGAAAGAGAAAATTGAGTTAAAATGCAAGCTTTCACACACATTTGTGTACAGCATGATCTAAGAATATTACTCATCCTTTGAAATATTCATACGTGGACCATGTGTCTAGAGTGCATAATTTTGGACACCTTCAGAGTACCCATTAGCATCCTTTTTTTATTTTAACATTTTTTTTCTTTTATTTATTTATTTTTTATTATTTTTTATTTTTTATAGACATATATTTTTATCCCCAGGGGTACAGGTCTGTGAATTGCCAGGTTTACACACTTCACAGCACTCACCATAGCACATACCCTCCCCAATGTCCATAACCCCACCCCCCTTCTCCCAACCCCCCTCCCCTCAGCAACCCTCAGTTTGTTTTGTGAGATAAAGAGCCACTTATGGTTTGTCTCCCTCCCAATCCCATCTTGTTTCATTTATTCTTCTCCTACCCCCTTAATCCCCCATGTTGCATCTCCACTTCCTCATATCAGGGAGATCATATGATAGTTGTCTTTCTCCGATTGACTTATTTCGTTAAGCATGATACCCTCTAGTTCCATCCACGTCATCACAAATGGCAAGATTTCATTTCTTTTGATGGCTGTATAGTATTCAATTGTGTATATATACCACATCTTCTTTATCATTCGTCTGTTGATGGACACCTAGATTCTTTCCATAGTTTGGCTATTGTAGACATTGCTGCTATAAACATTCAGGTGCACGTGCCCCTTCGGATCACTACGTTTGTATCTTTAGGGTAAATACCCGGTAGTGCAATTGCTGGGTCATAGGGTAGTTCTATTTTCAACATTTTGAGGAACCTCCATGCTGTTTTCCAGAGTGGTTGCGCCAGCCTGCATTCCCACCAACAGTGTAGGAGAGTTCCACTTTCTCCACATCCTCGCCAGCATCTGTCATTTCCTGACTTGTTAATTTTAGCCATTCTGACTGGTGTGAGGTGATATCTCATTGTGGTTTTGATTTGTATTTCCCTGATGCCGAGTGATATGGAGCACTTTTTCATGTGTCTGTTGGCCATCTGGATGTCTTCTTTGCAAAAATGTCTGTTCATGTCTTCTGCCCATTTCTTGATTGGATTATTTGTTCTTTGGGTGTTGAGTTTGCTAAGTTCTTTAAAGATTTTGGACATTGGCCCTTTATCTGATATGTCGTTTGCAAATATCTTCTCCCATTCTGTCAGTTGTCTTTTGGTTTTGTTAACTGTTTCCTTTGCTGTGCAAAAGCTTTTGATCTTGATAAAATCCCAATAGTTCACTTTTGCCCTTGCTTCCCTTGCCTTTGGCGATGTTCCTAGGAAGATGTTGCTGTGGCTGAGGTCGAAGAGGTTGCTGCTTGTGTTCTCCTCAAGGATTTTGATGGATTCCTTTCTCACATTGAAGTCCTTCATCCATTTTGAGTCTATTTTCGTGTGTGGTGTAAAGAAATGGTCCAATTTCATTTTTCTGCATGTGGCTGTCCAATTTTCCCAACACCATTTATTGAAGAGGCTGTCTTTTTTCCATGGGACATTCTTTCCTGCTTTGTTGAAGATTAGTTGACCATAGAGTTGAGGGTCTATTTCTGGGCTCTCTATTCTGTTCCATCGATCTATGTGTCTGTTTTTGTGCCAGTACCATGCTGTCTTGATGATGACAGCTTTGTAATAGAGCTTGAAGTCCGGAATTGTGATGCCACCAACTTTGGCTTTCTTTTTCAATATTCCTTTGGCTATTCGAGGTCTTTTCTGGTTCCATATAAATTTTAGGATGATTTGTTCCATATCTTTGAAAAAAATGGATGGTATTTTGATAGGAATTGCATTAAATGTGTAGATTGCTTTAGGTAGCATAGACATTTTCACAATATTTATTCTTCCAATCCAGGAGTATGGAACATTTTTCCATTTCTTTGTGTCTTCCTCAATTTCTTTCGTGAGTACTTTATAGTTTTCTGAGTATAGAATCTTAGCCTCTTTGGTTAGGTTTATTCCTAGGTATCTTATAGTTTTGGGTGCAATTGTAAATGGGATTGACTCCTTAATTTCTCTTTCTTCTGTCTTGTTGGTATAGAGAAATACAACTGATTTCTGTGCATTGATTTTATATCCTGACACTTTACTGAATTCCTGTACAAGTTCTAGCAGTTTTGGAGTGGAGTCTTTTGGGTTTTCCACATATAGTATCATATCATCTGCGAAGAGTGATAGTTTGACTTCTTTGCCGATTTGGATGTCTTTAATTTCCTTTTGTTGTCTGATTGCTGAGGCTAGGACTTCTAGTACTATGTTGAATACCAGTAGTGATAATGGACATCCCTGCCGTGTTCCTGACCTTAGCGGAAAAGCTTTCAGTTTCTCTCCATTGAGAATGATATTTGCGGTGGGTTTTTCATAGATGGCTTTGATGATATTGAGGTATGTGCCCTCTATCCCTACACTTTGAAGAGTTTTGATCAGGAAGGGATGCTATACTTTGTCAAATGCTTTTTCAGCATCTATTGAGAGTATCATATGGTTCTTGTTCTTTTTTTTTTATTAATATATTGTATCACATTGATTGATTTGCAGATGTTGAACCAAACTTGCAGCCCTGGAATAAATCCCACTTGGTCGTGGTGAATAATCCTTTTAATGTACTGTTGAATCCTACTGGCTAGTATTTTAGTGAGAATTTTCACATCTGTGTTCATCAAGGATATTAGTCTGTAGTTCTCTTTTTTGGTGGGATCCTTGTCTGGTTTTGGGATCAAGGTGATGCTGGCCTCATAAAATGAGTTTGGAAGTTTTCCTTCCATTTCTATTTTCTGGAACAGTTTCAGGAGAATAGGAATTAGTTCTTCTTTAAATGTTTGGTAGAATTCCCCCCGGAAAGCCATCTGGCCCTGGGCTTTTGTTTGTTTGGAGATTTTTGATGACTGTTTCAATCTCCTTACTGGTTATGGGTCTGTTCAGGCTTTCTATTTCTTCCTGGTTCAGTTGTGGTAGTTTATATGTCTCTAGGAATGCATCCATTTCTTCCAGATTGTCAAATTAGTTGCCGTAGAGTTGCTCATAGTATGTTCTTATAATTGTCTGTATTTCTTTGGTGTTAGTTGTGATCTCTCCTCTTTCATTCATGATTTTATTTATTTGGGTCCTTTCTCTTTTCTTTTTGATAAGTCTGGCCAGGGGGTTATCAATCTTAATTCTTTCAAAGAACCAGCTCCTAGTTTTGTTGATTTGTTCTATTGGTTTTTTTTTTTGTTTGTTTGTTTGTTTTTGGTTTCTATTTCATTGATTTCTGCTCTGATCTTTATGATTTCTCTTCTCCTGCTGGGTTTAGGGTTTCTTTCTTGTTCTTTCTCCAGCTCCTTTAGGTGTAGGGTTAGGTTGTGTACCTGAGACCTTTCTTGTTTCTTGAGAAAGGCTTGTACCGCTATATATTTTCCTCTCAGGACTGCCTTTGTTGTGTCCCACAGATTTTGAACCGTTGTGTTTTCATTATCATTTGTTTCCATGAATTTTTTCAATTCTTCTTTAATTTCCTGGTTGACCCATTCCAAATTTCCTCTTGTGATTGAGTTCTAGCTTCAGAGCATTGTGGTCTGAAAATATGCAGGGAATGATCCTAATCTTTTGATACCAGTTGAGACCTGATTTAGGACCGAGGATGTAATCTACTCTGGAGAATGTTCCATGTGCACTAGAGAAGAATGTGTATTCTGTTGCTTTGGGATGAAATGTTCTGAATATATCTGTGACGTCCATCTGGTCCAGTGTGTCATTTAAGGCCTTTATTTCCTTGTTGATCTTTTGCTTGGATGATCTGTCCATTTCAGTGAGGGGAGTGTTAAAGTCCCCTACTATTATTGTATTATTGGTTATGTGTTTCTTTGATTTTGTTATTAATTGGTTTATATAGTTGGGTGCTCCCATGTTAGGGGCATAGATATTTAAAATTGTTAGATCTTCTTGTTGGACAGATCCTTTGAGTATGATATAGTGTCCTTCCTCATCTCTTATTATAGTCTTTGGCTTAAAATCTAATTGATCTGATATAAGGATTGCCACTCCTGCTTTCTTCTGATGTCCATTAGCATGGTAAATTGTTTTCAACCCCCTCACTTTAAATCTGGAGGTGTCTTTGTGTTTAAAATGAGTTTCTTGTAGGCAACATATAGATGGGTTTTGGTTTTTTATCCATTCTGACACCCTGTGTCTTTTGATTGGGGCATTTAGCCCATTAACATTCAGGGTAACTATTGAGAGATATGAATTTAGTGCCATTGTATTGCCTGTAAGGTGACTGTTACTGTATATTGTCTCTGTTCCTTTCTGATCTACTACTTTTAGGCTCTCTCTTTGCTTAAAGGACCCCTTTCAATATTTCCTGTAGAGCTGGTTTGGTGTTTGCAAATTCTTTCAGTTTTTGTTTGTCCTGGAAGTTTTTAATCTCTCCTTCTATTTTCAATGATAGCCTAGCTGGATATAGTATTCTTGGCTGCATGTTTTTCTCATTTAGTGCTCTGAATATATCATGCCAGCTCTTTCTGGCCTGCCAGGTCTCTGTGGATAAGTCTGCTGCCAATCTAATATTTTTACCATTGTATGTTACAGACTTCTTTTCCCGGGCTGCTTTCAGGATTTTCTCTTTGTTTTTAAGACTTGTAAATTTGACTATTAGGTGATGGGGTGTGGACCTATTCTTATTAATTTTGAGGGGGGTTCTCTGCACCTCCTGGATTTTGATGCTTGTTCCCTTTGCCATATTGGGGAAATTCTCTCCAATAATTCTCTCCAATATACCTTCTGCTCCCCTCTCTCTTTCTTCTTCTTCTGGGATCCCAATTATTCTAATGTTGTTTCGTCTTATGGTGTCACTTATCTCTCGAATTCTCCCCTCGTGGTCCAGTAGCTGTTTGTCTCTCTTTTGCTCAACTTCTTTATTCTCTGTCATTTGGTCTTCTATATTGCTAATTCTTTCTTTGCCTCATTTATCCTAGCAGTGAGAGCATCCATTTTTTATTGCACCTCATTAATAGCTTTTTTTATTTCACCTTGGTTAGATTTTAGTTCTTTTATTTCTCCAGAAAGGGCTTTTATATCTCCTGAGAGCGTTTCTCTAATATCTTCCATGCCTTTCTCGAGCCCTGCTAGAACCTTGAGAATCATCATTCTGAACTCTAGATCTGACATATTACCAATGTCTGTATTGATTAGGTCCCTAGCCTTAGGCACTGCCTCTTGTTCTTTTTTTTTGTGGTGAATTTTTCTGCCTTGTCATTTTGTCCAGATAAGAGTATATGAAGGAGCAAATAAAATACTAAAAGGGTGGCAAAGACCCCAGGAAAATATGCTTTAACCAAGTCAGAAAAGATCCCAAATCGTGAGGGGGAAGAAAGGGGATAAAAAGAGGTTCAGAAAGAAAAAAAAAAAAAAAAGAAAGAAAGAAAAAGAAACAATTAAAAAAAGAAAACGAATAAAGAAAAAATATAAAAAAGAATATATATATATATATATATATATATATTAGATAAACTAGTTAAAAATGTTAAAAAAGAAAAGGGTAAAAGTTAAAAAAAAATTAGCAGAAGAAGAGAGAAAAAAAAATTGAAAAAGAAAAAAAAAATTAAATTAACTAATTTGCCAGAGAGAGAGCACAAGCAGGGGGAGCAGCAGAGAGAGAGAGAGAGAGAACAGGTTTTCCACTGAGCAGGTTCAGGGCTGATCCCAGGACTCTGGGATCATGATCTGAGCCAAAGGCAGATGCTTAACCATCTGAGCCACCCAGATGTCCTTAAGGACAGTTTTTATACATTTGAGAAATGCTTCAGTAGGCAACTGCACATGAGTGAAAGCTTCCATATGAGAAATTTGGAGACCTGGCCATAGTTTGATAAGGCTTACAAGTCCAGAAATTTCATTTTGTTAAATCCATGAAAAGGTTAAAGTTAGTTCATAATAAAATATGAAGTAAAAACATAATGCTTAATGGTGGTGATGATGACGGTGATTATGTCAGAAAACAAAAACTAAAAAATTATAAAACATTACAAAAACATAATCTGAGCTTCCTGAAAGCTAAATAAAAAGTAAACAGAATGACTGGCATTATTCTCATTCTATAATAAATGAAGAAAAATACTGTATAAGGAAAGTAGACAAACCAACCCAAATTCAGAAAAATCAGAGGGATCAAATGCAGGCTTTTTAAAATCAGGAGCATCTGGATTATACATAAACATAAACATTGTGTTCAATAACAATTTTACAAATGATGGAAAAGTACTCTTCATAAAGTAATTTCTTAGGTTGACCTTAAATAAAGGTGAAAAACATGTTGTTGTTTTAGAAATTTGTCAACCCCTTCTACAGAAGTTTAGACACCAATATGTTTCAGGTAGATCGCATTTAAGGGACCTAACTTGATACAAGTTAGATCTTAGAGAATATGGACAGATGAATGTCTTTAATTTGTTTTAGTGGTAAAGGCTTGATTTTCTTATCCTGCACAGTATCCATTCATCCACCAATGGATATTTGTGTTGCTTCAACCTCTTGACTATTGTGAATAATATTATAATAAACATGAGTGTGTAAATACATCTCTAAAATCCTGCTTTCAGTTATTTTGAATATATACCCATCCAGAAGTGGGATGGCAAGTCATATGGTAATTTTTAATTTACCTATTTATAATTTTTTGAGAAACCTCCATTTTGTTTTTCATAATAACTGTACCATCATACATTCCCACCAACAGTGCACAAGGGTTTCAATTTCTTCACATCTTCATCAACACTTGACATTTTCTTTTGATAGTGGCCTCCTAATAGACAATGGTCACTTACATGTTGCCCCATCAGATACCAACTATGACAACTGGGTTTTTAACGAGAATATTATTTAATAAGCAATTAAGACAGTGGGTTGTTTAGATGACCCGAGTTACAGAATTGTAAGGGATGCAATAGTCTTCCATCTGTACATTTAGTTAATTTGAAATGTTGTAATAAGGTGAGTAGCCCAGTAGCAGTGTCTATGGTATATACCAGTAGTTTTTTGTTTGTTTGTTTTGTTTTGTTTTTATTATGTTATGTTTGTCACCATACAGTACATCATTAGTTTTTGATGTAGTGTTCCAAGATTCATTGTTTACATATAACACCCAGTGCTCCATACAATATGTGCCCTCCTTAATACCCACCGCCAGGAATTTCTGTTCATTTGCTTGGGTTCATTGTGAACCCATCCCCCCACCCCCTTCTCCTCTAAAACCCTCAGTTTGTTTCTTGGAGTCCACAGTCTCTCATGGTTTTTGCTGATGTAGCATAGTGCTATCACAAGAAGACAACTTGGTTTCCAAGTTCTACTCCTGCCAATAACAGGTTGTGAATCATAAGGAAATAACCACTCTGAGCTCATTTTCCACATCTGTGAGTCAGGAATAATAATATCTACCTCACTGTCCATTACTGGCATGAGGATTAAATGAAAGGATGTACATAAAGTATTTGGTGCATAATATGCTACCAAGAAATGTTAGCTTCTTTTCCCTTAATCCCCAAATCTATTTCTCATGCAAGTTAATATATGGAGAGATCAAGACCTGAATTTTTAACAAAAGTCTAATGGGAAGTTCCAGGAGACATTGAGCAGCTACACTAATTTTTAGGAAGACTTTTTTTACAGTAGTCTGCACCAGACATTCACCCTGATACTATCCTACCTGAAGAGGAATCTACTACTCAAAATAAAATTTAAGCAATGCTTTCTGGAGAACAGTTTTATTGTCTTTAACTTTAATAGAGGATGTTAAATCTAAAGAGTTATCATGAGTGAATGGTTCTGGAGCCTTAAGTAAATAGATCTTAAAATTTATATTCAAAAACCTAGATGTACATATAGAGGAGGCCTTACACCGATGTCTTCGATAGTCCATCAAACCATTCCATTTAACAAATGCAATCTCTTTTCAACAGAGCAGCCAGAGGGATAATCCTAAACAATAAGCTAAGTCACCTCACACCTCCACTCAAAACCCTCCAATGGTTTCCTACCAAAAGCTGTTAAGCCATAGACGGCAATTATACTTGTCCATTTTGATCACTGCTATAAACTCAGTACATAGAATAGTGCTAAATAGATAACAAGCCCTTAATAACTACCCACTGAATAAATACATAATTGAGTTAAGGAATATGTAAAGTCATCAATTTGAAGGAATTTCCATATGGTATTCTTGGGTTCTGTTTACAGGTCCTACTTCTTTTTCTAAAACATCCTTGACTTCCAAACAACGTCCCTGAAATGGAGTCAGAAGACCAGTCAGTCCCTAGTAATAGAAGCTGTCACTTCCTCTCTTAGATTTGGATCTAGAGTCAGTACAGATGGCCATTCCGGTACTGTAAACTCTTTCCTTTCTCCCCTGGGAAAGACACCTCACTCCAGCTCAGCCTCCATATCAGTATAAAAACTCACAACTCATACAATCTTGGACATACTTAGTATTTTCAAACCCATCTAAAGCACCCCTCTCACATATGGAGGCAAATAAGGATTATCAATAATTTTTTGCTCTTTCTATATAAATAAAGTTTATCCTGAGACTTTTCTTAGAGGTTTCACTTAACTGTGTTGAGTTTTAGTTGTGAGTTTGATCCAACATTTCTCTTTGGATGAGTTATCATTGCAAGAACAATGGCCTGTTGGGAAACAATTTTCCTAAATCAGGTAATCTAGCAATAGAATTTCACTAGAACCACTTCTATTCTTTAAAAAAAAAAAATTAAAAATAAATATAAATAAATTAAATTTAAAAAAAAAGAACCACTTCTATTTTTCCATTTGGGCTCCTACAATTACTGTGTCATTTAAAGTGTGCCTCAAACATAATGAATGTTTAACCAGCCTTTTACTTAGAACTAGAAAACTGGACTTTCCCATGCCCAATGGCAGTGTGTGTGTGTATGAGTTTGTGTGTGTGTGTGTGATAGATAGATAGATAGATAGATAGAGATAGAGATAGAGAAGGGGAAAGTCATGACTTACCAAATAGTCAACTAAGGATTTAGAAACAGATTCTCATTGGTTTGCATTCAGATATTTTCAATGTGGTCTGACTGGTACTCATTCTAATCAGTGTGACCCAAGAAGTCCTGAACTCAACTAAATTTATGTGGTTAAGTGATATTTTCTCAAAGACTCAGAAAGAAAAAAACATATAAGGAGAGAAGAAACATTACTAGATTGAAGTATCGATGAATGAAATTTGGAATAATAGAATTTATACCTTAAAATATTATTTTCAAAATTAGAAGTACATTCATATCACCTGAGAACCCTGTTAAAAATGCAAGTTTTGTTCATTAGTCCTGGACTGGGATTGAGACTCTGCATTTCTTACAAGTCCAAGGTGATGCTGAAGCTGCTGGTCCACAGTTCACACTGAGTAACAGCATTTTCAAACATGCTAACAAAAAGCCTAGTTCTTCAAATTGATAAAGAAGCCATCTACACCGTATAAGTCAATGCCGACAGTGATTTTTAGAAGGTCCTTGAATCATTGTTAGTTCACTGATGGGATCATGATCACATTATGGGAAGGAATCATTATTTCATTAGTCTACTATAATTCAAGCTCCTTTCATCTCACAGTGTGAATCACTGACGCTTACTCTGCGGTTGTTGCCATGAGTCTTTATTGATTGAATTCAAGAGCTACAGGATGAGTCTTGTCTTAGCCACCTTCCACATTTACAGGAAAACGAAACAGAATCATATGCAACAACATTGTATAAAATGGTGATCAGAATGGTTGATATAAAAAGGGAGAAGCTGAGACCCAGTAGAAGAATAAAAGCTCTGTTAGAAGTTCATCTGTGGACAAGATTTTTCTGCTTAGCTTTGAACTTTAGGAAAAGCTCTGAAGAGTGAGGAGGCACACAGAAAGACCTGGAGATGCTGTGTACCACTCGGAGGCTAGCAGCTTGCTGCTTACTTGTCTCCTCAGGCTCTGTAGTCCCTCTGCCTCCTCCAAGCCCCAGTGCCAAGAACCGTCACTGTGAGCATCCCCATCTCTCTCCAGGGCACACTCAGCTTCAGAGGCTATGCATTAACAACACAGAACAAAAAAAGGAGACATTACATGAAAGAGCCAGAGTGGAAACACCAGATAGAACCATTCAGTATGTGAATAAAATTCATTTACTTCCGAGCCTTCCCTACAGAGTTCTCTGGCATGCCTGTTGTGCTGCATCAAGAAACAAAGCGAAGTCGGAGTAATTTCCCCAGCTGACTGAACCGAAATATAAGTGGAGTAGATGTGGGCCTATCCAGAAACAACAGATTCATCCACTTACCATAAAGAGAAGACTCACAGACCTTTGAATTTGGCAGTTTCATGGTTTGACTTATTTGTTTAAATAACAAAACATAACTTACGTGCCTTATAATGTCATAGTTCAAAATAAAATGATTTTGGCTATGACACATCAAATTGAATATGAAGGAGAAAAAAACGGTTATTCTTTATTCCACAGTGGTCTAGGTCACTACGGCTCACCTAAATATGGAAGCACATGTTTAGTAAGCAGGAGTGGACACACTGTGATAGGTTGAGCTTTATCAGTATTGGAGTGAAATGGGTGTGAGATGGAGAGCTTACCTATGTAGTTACGGAAGAAAGTATAAAGAAAGGAAGATAGAGAGCCAATGAGTTCACCGTAGGGAAATTTTACACTTAGAGGCAGGTGGGGAGAGAAGAACCACAAAAGGTCTATTAAAGGAGTCACAGGCAAATGTCTTAGCACA
Organism: Lontra canadensis; assembly: GCF_010015895.1. NCBI lineage: Eukaryota > Metazoa > Chordata > Mammalia > Carnivora > Mustelidae > Lontra > Lontra canadensis. The sequence continues at coordinate 4,615,071 of NW_022631086.1, read as the reverse complement.
GAAGCCAAAGAAAAGTGAACGGTTCAGAAAGAGACAGAGGTATCCAATCACATTAAATATTCAATAAAGTTCAAGAAGTATGAGCACTGACAAAAAGCCAACTGGATCTCACAAGTAGCTGACCATTATTTTATCTTGAGTATATCATAGAGTCAATGAAAATGAGATGAGAAAGTGTTAAATTGAAAGGGTAAAGTGTTGGTAGGGAAATGGAAAAGTTTAACCTTGTATGAAAGAAGATTAAGAAGGAATAACAAAATCAAGAATTTTGAGAGCAGGATGGAGAGAATACATTTATGTCTATATAACATGGGAGATCTGTATCTGGGCTTCAGTCTCCTATTCATAGTAGATGATGGCAGTGTCATTTCTGAGAAGGGTTAGTACAGTCATTCTGAAACAATTGGAGAATTAACATGAGTAGCATACAAATACTGCTGAGAATAACATAAGCACATTTAAAGTGGGTGTAATTTAGTGCTACAATGATCTTAAAACTCACTTTTTAAAACACACTGCCCATTTCTTTGATTACTTTAAGTTCCTCATTTCAGTCCTTGGAATCCATAGGGAAGCCAATTTTGCCCCTCTAAGGTATGCCTTTTTGGCATATTGACTATTCTAAACTGGATATTTTTAAGAAATTGCAGACACAGGAGCAGCTCTGAAAATTGAGTAGAAGTTACCCTTTTGTAAGAGATATTTGCATGTATAGGGAAATCTCTACTTATAAGATTGTCTCCCTCAATACCAGGAAGAGGGGGGTGACTCTAAATTTCTAGAAACTGTTCCCAGTGGAGAAGGCCTAAACTTAAATCTGCATTACCTTTGTTTGCTGTCCTTTTCCTGGTAACCTCCAATAACTTACTCTATACCCCCAGCTTTTTATTTTTGTCTTTAGCTGGAGATGGTATTTAAGGTGATGGTTTCAGCTATTTTGAGGAATTACCCAGTTTTACTGGGGTGTCTTCCATGGATTCAAGAAGTATGTGTACTATTAAACTTGTTTGATTTTGTCCTGTTAATTTGTCTCATGTCAACTTAAATCTTAGACCAGCTAGAAGAACTTAAAGGATAGAGGAGTTTTTTTTTTTTTTTTCCTCCCCAACACCAGTCAGCAAATTACTGAGTCTCAGAATCCAAGTGATTAGGCCAGCATTGTTTGCGCTGTTTGATCACTCGAAGTAAAGCAATGAGGAAACTGCACAGGGAAAAATTAAGACAATAAGAGAGAAGCTTACCTACTTCCATAGCAGCAAAGGGGAAACTGTTAACTGAGATTAAGCTCCACCAGAGCTGGGAAGTTACACCTAGGGAGAGTGTCAATTTTTGCTGCAAACAAGCCACCTTAGAAATTAATGGTTTGGGTGCCTAGGTGGCTCAGTTGGTTGAGCAGTTGCCTTCGGCTCAGGTCATGATCCCGGAGTCCCAAGATTGAGTCCCACATCGGGCTCCCAGCTCCATGGGGAGTCTGCTTCTCCCTCTGACCTTCTCCCCTCTCATGCTCTCTCTGTCTCTCAAATAAATAAATAAAAATCTTTAAAAAAAAAAAAAAGAAATTAATGGCTTAAGGCAATATCCACTTATGTATCATGAGTATGTGGGTTCACTGAGCAGTTATTTCTGATGATCTGAGCCCAGCTCAGTCAATCTTGGCTGAGCTCCCTCATGCATCTGTGCTCAGCTTGTGTGTTATCTGGGGGGTGGCTGTTCCTTGGACAGCCTCACCTCAGAAGACTCAGCTCTTTTCCATATAGGTTATCTCATCTATCCAGGTAGTCTTATCTCTCCAGCAGGTTAAGCTGGGCCTGTTCTCACGGTGAGATACCAGAAAAGAGGATATGCAAGCAATTTTTCAAGTCTTGGCTCACATTTAGCTGACTATTGTCCCAATGGCCAAAGAAAATCACATGGTTAAGCCCAGAGCCAGTGTGGGAGGGCTCAACCAAAAAAGATGGTGCAAATTGAAACCATTAATATAATCAACATACCACAGTAAAGAGCTAATATCAAGGCATTGGCAGTTTGGAGCTAAGTGACAAGAACTGGTAAGTGCATATATCTTCTGATAAAGAAAAGCCTATGAACTGAAACATGGAAAGGAAACATTTGGCCTCTAAATACTTGTTCAAAAGTAGTTAAAGAAATAAAAACCATTGAAATCCTGGCTGCACGTGTCTGCCTGCTAAGGTTTAAGAACGCAATGTGGGAGCTTTAGGCTAGATATAAAGGAAATCTTGCTGACAAGGAGAGTTGTTAAACACTAGAATGGATTACCAAAGGAAACTGTAATTTTCTTTCCTTTTATATACTTAAAATCAGACTAGCTACCTAGTTAGCTGGTATGTGTTCTTGGACAGAAGCAGAAAAATGAACTAATTGACCTTTTAGAGTCCCTCCAGACCTATTATTGTCATGCTGAACCCATTCACACAGTGGAAGAAATAGTAACAGCCTGTCTTTTATTCCTCCACTTAACACACATTTATTACAAACCCTCTCTGCGCTTGGCGCTCTGCTTGGTGCTAGGGATATGATTCCAACCTTTAAGGAGATCGTAGTCTTTGGCCAAAAGATGGAGCAAAAATGTTCCACCTGCAGAAGTGTTAACACAAAGGAGTGAAGAAGATGCTACTTAAAACAATGCCTGTCTTCAAAGGACAGAGGCTACTGTGAAAGGGAATATCCCTTGCCCTGGGTCTCTGCCTATCTTTTGATCTGCCCTAGAGAACAGAAGCCTCTTTTATTCAACTGAGCCAATGATGGGCTTAAGAGAAACAAACTTAGAGCTGAGTTACAGGTTAGGGGCCAGAGACAGCAGAGTTCTCTGCATAAGTAAGTGAGAATTCAGGATTCTCTAGTAAACCTAAGTGAGGAGCACCTGGGAGGCTCAGTCAGTTAAGCCGCTGCCTTGGGCTCAGATCATGATCCCAGGGTCCTGGGTTCAAGCCCTACCTTGGGCTCTCTGCTTAGTGGGGAGTCGGCTTCTCCCTCTCCCTCTGCCCGCTGCTCCACTTGCTTGTGCTGCTTCTATCTCTTTCTACCAAATAAATAAAAACCTTTAAAATTTTTTTTTAAATTCAAAAAAGAAAAAGCCAGACTTAACAATATAATGTTGGGGCATCTTACAACCTACTGCCCAACGCAATAAGGCAATTCAGGCCTGGCCTCTTACAACCCCCAAAACTAACAACAGAGCATGGCCCAGGAGTTATAATAACAATGGAATCTAATGGGATTTCTGTCCACAGAACCACCACAGGAGGTGGATCTGAAGTCTAGGAAAGAATAGGCCATAAGGAGAAACTCTGCTTCTCTGTAGGTCCCAGGACTCCTCTTCCACACAGAGACATGACCTGGTAGGGGCATTGGTCACCTACAAAGAGGGTCTTACCACAAAAAGCAAGTGCACGGGAAGGGCTCTCCATCCCATAGCCAGAGACTCCGTTCCCTCACTGGATTACAGGAGCCAACGGCCTGGGTACATTCTTCCCAACCCTTCAAGCAGCACCAGCAAGGAACTGTTGCAGTCCAGTGACCTACCTTAACAGAAATGGTTAAAGGAAGCTTCTGTTTCACTTCAAACAGAAATGAAGTGAAAAAAATGTACCCATGCCATGAAGAAGGAAGAAAATAATAGTAAAGAAAGTAATACAATAGACTATTTTCTCCTCATGAGTGTTTGAAAATACATGCTATGGTAGAAATAAAAATTATAAATCATCTAATACTTAAGACAATGATATTTAAAAGTTGTGGAGGTAAAGGGAAGTGGCAGTGAGGCTTAACTTGAAGTGGTAAAGTGTTGATATCGGTAGTCTGCAAAAAAGCATGTATGTATGTTATAATATACAGAGCAACCACTAGGAAAATACACTGTGATATACTGCAATATACTATAAATATATTGAGGTAGAGTCCTTAAAAAAATGCTTAAGAAACCCACAGAAAAGCAAGGAAAGAAAAAGAGAACAAGAAACAGAAGAAATAAACAGAAAAAATAATAATGCAATGTTGGATTTAAGCTCCCACATATCAGTAATTACTTTAAGCGTCGGGAATTTAAATGTGCCAACTGGAAGGCAGAAATTGGCAGACTGAGTTTAAAAAACAAAAAGTGATCCAACCACATACTGCTTACAAGAAATTTACTTCAAATTCAATGGCACAGGTAGGTTGAAAGAGTAAGGCTAAAACAGAGATATGTTATTTTATTTACAAAAAGGGGTTCATATATATACGCAATCTTGTATATGTATTAAAATGTTACAGAAGAGAATGGTCGAGTTTCATTCTTCTACATATAGCTGTCCAGTTTTCCCAGCACTGTTTATCGAAGAGACTGTCTTTTTTCACTGTATATTTTTTCCTGTTTTGTCGAAGATTATTTGACCATAGAGTCCATATCTGGGCTCTCTACTCTGTTCCACTGGTCTATGTGTCTGTTTTTATGCCAGTACCATGCTGTCTTGGTGATATAGACTCTGAAAAACAATCTGAGGGTTTTGAAGGGGCGGGGGGTGGGAGGTTGGGGGAACCAGGTGGTGGGTATTGGAGAGGGCGCGGATTGCATGGAGCACTAGGTGTGGTGCAAAAACAATGAATACTGTTATGCTGAAAATAAATTTAAAAAATTAAAAAAATTAAAATAAAAAAATGTTACAGAAGCTTACCAAAATATATATATACACATCAGAAGTATCTACTGTTTATATATATGTATATATATAAAAACAGTAGATACTTATGAGGTGATGAGGGCAATTGGGGATCTGGTTTGAAAATAATTTTTGTTGTATACCCTTCCATGCTGTTTAAAAAATTTAGCACATGCACTCATTAGTTAAGTTTATATAAAAGTAAAATGAGGTAATAACTTCTCTTATAAAAAGTCAGGACTACCTAAAATGCAATTTTATGTTATTTACTATAATAGTAGGATGACAAGCCCTCTCACCAAGGCAAACCACGAACCATTAGGAAAAGTCCTACCATATGTGATCAGTCTACATTAATGTTGCTCTAGAGAAGAAGGAAGATCAAGGGAAAGGATTCGTGTTCTCACTTTGTGTCAACACCAGGACTGAGATGCGGGAATAGCCCTAAGGTAAAAAATGAAGAACAGTAGTTTAGCAGAAGCAAAAATAAAGCCAAAGTTGGACAAAAAATTTGTCCCTCTCACTCTCCTGCCCCTCTCACCCACCAGAGTCAGACATCTCGGTGAAGTTACTGGAATTCTACACAGCCTTGTGTGGTTGCTCAAGCTCACTTCATGTGCATCTCAAAGAACATCCTTCCTTACCTGCCCCCTGGGTGACAGTAGCATGACCTCCATCTTTGCCTATGCCACTTGTGTCACAAGGTTAAATGGTTTGGCCAGAAATCACATATCCAGGGTTCTCAAAATTTTTAATGATAATGCCTATTGACAAGTTATTATTCTAATTATTTAAGTACTATTTCTAAATTATAATAAAAGAATCATGTTTCTCAGATAAAAATTGCTTAAAGTACCTATACATGTTTGAAACACAGCTTCAAATTCCGAAAGGGAATGCCCCATGAAATGAACCCCTGGTGACAAATTCTGTTCCTTTTCTCATGACAGTAGCAGTGGGTGAGACAGATGACTCAGAGCTTTCATACATTAAGATTTTCCCCATTAGCTATTTATAGGGAAATCTTTTAAAAATGTATATGCTTAAAAGTTTAAAGTGTACTTACTCGGGATGTTACATTGACAAATGGATATGCTGTAGGTTAAGTTCTTCCACTCCAGATTTAATTTTATTGCCAAAAGAAACAGAAAATGTAGAATGTTTCAAGCTCCTGATCAAAACTCTAAAGTAAAATAAAAAAATTCTAGATAAAATATAATAATGTCAAAAATATTTAAATAAAAAGACAGATTTCCCCCCCTCTGGAAATAGTAAAGCAGTATAAGAAAAATACATGTATAAGGGTGATTCAGATCTTGCAAAAGAGTGGTGTTTGGAGATAAAGGAAGAATATTTACATTAAATGGAAGAAATGACAAGAAAAACTCCAAAAGAAAAGTCTTATGGATCCTGTTAGTTATCTTTGTCACCTGGTCTCTTTCTGTCTAGTGGCCTTAGAAATGGCAAAATAGTGAAGAAATACTGTAATATTAGAATTCTATCTGTATCACTATTAAATGAAGTTCATTTGATTCTTGTGGATAAGTAAGGTGTGTTGGTCAGCACATGGAGATGGAGAGGGGTTTTCTATACCATCAAATGACCTATTAATTACCAAATCATTATTTTACTTATAGCCTATACATGTCTGACAAGGAAAAAGCAGACCAGACTTTGTACTATCATTCACCAGAAGCCTTAAGCTTCTTAGTATTAACTCAGTTTTCTTGAAGCCAAGAATGCCATCTTCCACTTGGCTTCTAACCAGAAAAGCCCAAACTCATTGCCTAATGCAACAATTTATTTTTAAGTGACAGCCTTCTTCTTATTCCATCTTTAAATTCTTGTACCAAAGTAGAACCAGGAGGCAGTTGGGAATATTTCTACTCCTGTGGGTCATATTACTTAAACCTAAAAAACAAAATATCTTAAGCTAATGCATGCAAAATACACATAAGTATTTGAAAATTCAAATTTTTAAGTCGATTTATTATTTCCTTTTTTTATGCTTCTACTGTAGTAGTACTAAGGAAATCTGGGGAACACCAGTCTAAAAGATTTCAGAAGAGTAGCACATAATAAGACCACCTTTAATCCAAAAGTTATTAGGAAAGTCTAAAGATCTGCTCCAGAAATTTTTATACATCCAAAACCTAATTCAGCCAACTCCCCAAAATATTGTCCCTGTCTTCAAAGAATTTGTAACTGAATAGTGTAACCAGCATAACAAATTGTTCAATGAGAAGAAAAGAGGGAAAGAAGAGTAAGGAACAAGAATTACCATTGAAGAAAGATAGCAATGATTTATAAGGAATCTTTGGCATGGGAATGTTTTACTTTGTAAGATTGGCCATGAACTAGAAAATCCTTTTAGAAACTATGGACTATATTATGGAGACTGAGTCTTATGAAAACAAATAGTGGAGTAAGAGTAATAAGACAAAGGTTCTAATGTCAGCTGACACTAAATGTGTGACCTTGGGCAAGTCACTTGATTTTGGATGTTTTAATTTCCTCATCTCCACAATGAAGGCCTTTGACTAGAATTATTTCTAAGTTCTACACAATAAGAAGTATCTTTTAAGTATTAAAAGTCAAAAGATTTTAAGTATACATTTTGGAAGAAGTAGCACATTGACTAAATATTGTTTTCTTTGAAAATGTTTTTACCTTGATATTTTGCAAAAATAATCTTTATAAAAAATAAGACATCTATGATTTCTCTTTTGATAAGATTTTTGCATTATTAAAGTTGGAAAGGCAGGTGAGACTTTTCTGCATAATGACTATCTTTGAGGATTTTTTTTTTTATTATCCAGTCTTCAAACAAGCAGACAATATTTTAAAAGTATCTTGAGATGTGGTATCTGTAGACATAATACTCATGAAGATCTCTCTTCAACTGTAAAGCAATCCAAAATAAAAATCATACTATTGTTATTATTGTTAGTGCTAGAAAATTTTACACATGCTACCATTGAGTTCTTAGGTTTATGGCTTATTCTTTTTCATTTTTAGTGATAACAAAAATCTAGATGTTAAATTGTAAGCAAGTTTCTAAGATGAACAATTCATGTGAATGTTCTTTCTCCCTAGCTTTTAGAATATTTGGTAAACCCAGATCCTATGATTCTCCAACAGTTTTATTCAAATACAGGACTAGTACTGATTTTAACTGAAGAAGCTATCTATTGTCACTCATGTAGCTCTGGATGAATGAGTTTTAATTTGACCCTCAAGAGTCAATCTAGCCAAATAATAACAATGAAAATGCATGAGAACAGCAATTTCAACCTGGCTATTTCACAGACAAGCTTATTTTATGCATCAATAGCAAATAAATCAAGAAATTGGATGGACTTGCTGAATGTCTTTCACTGCTCTAAGTAAATCCATCTAGCTAGCGTAACAAGCAGTTCTGAAGATTGGAGTGTAAGCAGAGAAGAAATATTGATTGATTGCTTTATTTAGAGTAGAACTGTAATACCACCTATGCAAGGAATTTAGCATATATAGCTAGGCAGTACCATCTTGTTGCTATAAACCTAACTGCAAGATAGATTAGACACTGGTGTGTGGAATCTGGTCCCATAACTTAAAGCCATCTCTAATAGCAAAACAGCTCCTACTAAAGGCATTAACTTTTGGAAGATGCAAGCGACTGCTAGCTCGCACATTAGATTTCCATAATGCCACACTACAGGGTAGCTGAGCATCTGTGGGAATGTCAAAATTCACGTGTTGGAGCGAGTTGTTTCCAGTCGACCTTGTAGGTGGTTTAAAGAGGAGGAAAGCCCTACATCAAGGAACTAAATTCCAAATTCATGCTCCATTTTGGAGGTTTGGATATTGTTATGTACACACCACAAAGCACCTTCCGGAAAAAAAACTCACTTTCCCTACCAACAACTCTTACTGTTCTTGTAATTATTATTTCAAATAGGAATAATACAGATAAGCCATGGCCCACAGTGTGAGACCTAACAGATGTCCTACTGAGACTAAAAGAACACAAAAGAATTAAAAGAAGAGTAAATCCTTGTGTCAGCAATTCACCTGTCCTGGTAGAAAACTGTGCGTACATTTGGTGCATTATCAGCATTTCAATAACAACAACAGACCTGAAGACACTGGGGAAATATTAACCAACCACATGAATTTCTAGACTAATCTGCAAGATTATCCAGATCACCCAAGTTCTCCTTTTGACGTTCCTCTGGGATTTACTGGCATATATTTTGCAGCCTTGCTTTACCAGCTTCCAGCCAGTGCTCCACTCAAAGGGTTTTGAAATGCGGTCCATGCCTGTGGTTTCAGTGTACCCGTCATGCTGCAAGCACCGTTTCCCGCATGTGCGGAACTGATGCGGACACTCACACCTCAGGGAACTTCGAATGTAAGGAAACAAACACGAAGATAAGACCATCTAAAATTCAAACAACTGGTAACTTGATGCTGAAAAACCAAATTGTCCTAAGTAACAGAGTGATTCTTGACATTCGGGGAGAGCTAACTCCCAAGATCTGTGTATCAACAAATTAACATACAGCACTATAGCTTATAAATTCTTCTACATAATGAAGCGTGTCATACCTGAAAAACAAATAACTCAAATGAAACCCGCAGTCCCTCCAAAGAGAGTTAATTTGAATATGAAAACCAGTAGAGAAGAACATAACTGTTTCAGAGTGGCCAGCTAGACTCCCTCCCAAGCTAGCCCACCTGCTCTGCCAAGGTAAGAATACATTGGATTCAGCTGCCTTTTTTTTAGAAAAATTACAAAAATTTCTATGGATCCCAGGCCTTGAAGAGAGTCACTTGTAACTGTGACTGCTCTAACTTATTTTACTACTATGTAAAAATCTCTTGAGTGTTTTTATCAGAAGAAAGTTCTCTATTGTCACAAATAACTTGATAAAATCAATTGTAATGTTATTTAGAAGTAGAATCATTCATTACATTTGATATAAAAATCAAGGAAACATGTTCAAGTATGTTTGTATTACAAACAAATAATTAGTAATAGTTTTATGACTTTAAAAGAAGAATATGATTATAAGTCCTTTTAAAGGCTCATGGGTTGGAAGAGTCAATGTTGTTAGAATGTTCATACTACCCAAAGCAAACTGCAGGTTCAATGGAATCCCTATCAAAGTTCCAAAAACATTTTTCAAAGAACAAATAATTCTAAAATTTGTATGGAACCACAAAAAAGAGCCTTATATAGCCAAAGCAATCTTGAGAAAGAGGAATAAACCTGGAGGCATCACCCTCTTGCACCACACACAAAAATTAACCCAAACATATTAAAGACTTAAATGTACCTGAAGCCATAAAACAAGAAGAAATCACAGGCAGTAATCTCCTTGGTATCAGTCTTCACAGTGATTTTTTAAAATCTAACACCAAAAACAAAACAACAAAAGCAAAATCAACAAATGGGACCACATCAAATTAAAAAGCTTCTACACAGCAAAGGAAACCATCAACAAAATGAAAAAGTAACCTACTGAATGGAAGAAAATATTTGCAAGTCATATATCTGATAAGGGACAAATATCCTAAATGGCAAACTTAATAGAAAAAATCAAAGCAAACAAACAAAAAAACCAAAAAATCCAATTTTTAAAAAGGACAGAAGATCTAAATAGACATTTTTCCAAAGAAGACATTCAGGTGGCCAGCAGGTACATGAAAAAATGCTCATGATTAATCATCAGAGAAATGCAGATCAAAACCACGGTGGGATACCACCTCACACCTGTTAGAATGGCTATGATAGAAAAAAAAAAAAAAGATAAGAAATAACGAGCGTTGGTAAAGATGTGGACAAAAGCGAGATCTTGTACACTGTTGGTGGGAATGTAAATTGGTGTAGACACTATGGGGGTTCCTCAAAAATTAAAAATATAATGATGATATATATGATCCAGCAATTCCACTTTTGAGCATTTATCTGGAAAAAACAAAAACACTCACTTGTAAAGGTCCATTCACCTCCGTATTTATTGCAGCATTATTTACAACAGCCAAAAAGTGGAAACAACCTAAGTGCCCATTGATGAATGGATGAATAAAGAAGTTATGGTATATATACATATACACAGTATACACATATATGTGTGTGTGTGTACACACACACACACACACACAATGACATATTATTCAACAGCAAAAAGAAAGAAATTTTGCTGTTTGCCACAATATTGATAGAACTCAAGGGTATGATGCTAAGTGAAATAAGTCAGATAGAAATACAAATACCACATGATCTCTCTTATTTGTGGAATGCAAGAAAAACCACTCATAGATACAGACAACAGACTGGTGGTTGCCAGAGGTAAAAGATGGGAGGGAGATATAGGTAAAGGGAGTGTAAATTTATTAAGTAGAAACAAAAACATAAAGTCTTGGTTTGTAAATATTTTGCCCAATATTCTTCAGAAACTCTCCCATGAAACTGATATTTGTCTACCTTTTTCTCTGCAGTAACAGTGCCACAGCAAATCCATCACTGCCCGCCTTCTTTAAACCCCACAAGTCTTTCACGGGAGGCTTGCAGAAATAAGTGATACATTCTACTTGTGAATTTCACAGCTTTCACCTGGCTTCAGTGATATCAAAGGATACAAGAATTCTTTTTATGGATATTGTGGAGCTGTCTGGAGCATCTGCTTGCTCTGCGACAATGTGCCTCTCCCCGTGCTCTTGTCATTCCCTTGACCTATATCCCAGCACACAGCCCAGTGTCCTGGTATTATCTGACTACCATGTGAATGGAGAATAAGTTCCACAAGAGTAGGAGTTTTCTATTATTCATCTTTGTGTCCCCGACCTCAAGCAATAGTGTATGTCACATAGAAGTTCATACATGTGTTTAACTAGTTAGACTGAAGAGCGACCAGGCATTTGACTATGTTCAATTTCCATTTCCAATGATAGGAATGGAAGAATTTTTTTCTCCCACATTTTTTTCTCATTTTTTCCTCATTTGGTTAGAAGTAACTAACTCCTTGGCAGCAGCTCCAAAGAGTCTTCGGTTCTCCAGTGACAGAAGAGAAAGCCTAAATGGAAGATTTTAGCAGGGAAGCCAGTATAGCTCTACACCACAATGCCTAAGGCCAATCTAAGTGCATCTCTGTGAGATGTTGAAATGAGAATAGTTTATCACCTCGTATAAACAGAAAAATGAACACAATTACTCTCATTTCTTACAGTACAGTATGAAAAGAAATTGAATAAATACTCTTGATGCCCAAATCACTAGGTTTCATACTTGAAGTGATTGAGTGAAAAGAGAGAGTCTCAGAAAAGGCTTCCTAAAATGGGCCCGCTTAAGCAGCTTATTTCCTCAAGCAAAACTACAAATTTTGATTTATAAAGTGCAAATCATTGTGAAAGCAACTTTGAAAAAGCTACTTATACTCTTCAAGGAAGGAATTCGATTATACCAGTCGGTTATTTTTCCAGAGAAAATGCTATTTCCAACCTGTTGAGCTTGTACTGCCCTGTGGGAAACTACTTCTTTCCCCATCAGTGAGAATCTCTCCACTGAGTGAAAAGGAAAGAGTATTCAATTTTCTCGCACCTTCCTTCTTCTGATTTCAGAGAATAGATACCTAAAAGGCTGCACAAAGCCGGTCTGCAGAGGATTAAGTTGCAACACTGTGAGAAGAACTGGCAACCTCCCCACTCCTCCCGGTGGTCCTGGGGGTGTTAACTTTTGACTCCAGAGGCACAAGGTGTCCCATGGCCTGCTGTTTCATCCATGGTTTCTGGATGGATAAGATAGAGCAAACCCTCTTATATGTTCTAGATTTCTCTAGCAGTGATTTTCCTGTCCCTGTGCTATGGATTGACCTTCCCTCTCTTCACAAGCATGTCACATGTTCAACATTTTCAAGCCGAAGAAAAGAGTAAGCTGTTAATATCAAATGATGACTTCGATGGCTCAACGATTTCCCCCATTTTATACTCCTCTCTGTTTTATGAATTTTCCAATCCCGATAAAGGACCGAGTGAGCACTTTTGGTTTTTTAACTACATTTTGTAAATGGAAAAAAAAATGGTTTTAAAATCTCTAAAGTTGGCAAGAACATAGAATTAAAATCCTTTTAAGACACTAAATCCAAAAATAAATTGAGATTTCAGGAAACTTTTTTCTAGTTCCTTAAACAGTTCCAGATAAGAAAAATACAGATTCAACTTTATACTCTGAAAATCCTTTCATGAGAAATAATTAAGGTTTGAAGAGTGAAGTTTGGGAAAGGAAAAGTGAGACATTTTCCACTGTGGGGACTAATTTCCAAGGTGGACATCCTTCATTTACATACAAATCTTATTAAAAATTTATGTGGACAACTTCTGTATCTACAGAATAAAGAAAGCATCAGCAAATCTTCCATTCATGAAGGATTAACTGCCATGGTAATTGCCAGTTGCTATACACAACTGGAAAACCAGACAAAATATAGAAAGCAAATGTTTCCAGACCGTGAAAAACAGGGGAATGGAATGTCAGGAGTTCTTGAGAGAAAGGGAAAATTGAGGTACATCCTACAATTACCCTAGTTTACCACCTGGGGTCAGTTTCTAGGACCAAAAGCAGTGAGGCAGAAAACAAAAAGAGATAGAAGTTCTCCTTGAGTTGAAAATAGGGTTTGTAGTTGGGAGAAGTCAAAGTGTCTAAAATTTACAAGACAGGATATTAGACAAGGGGGAGCTACACAGAAACAGCTCCAGAGATCTGCAGATGTATCCACTTAAATTGTTTCCTGAATACTGATGTGTACATTCATATGGTTAAACTCCAGAATGCCTGGGGAAAAAAACAGAAAGCAGTAAGATGAAAAATTAGTCTAAGAGAAAGCAGGAAAAAGCAAGAGAAAAAAAAAGATGAAACAAATAGATAATAATTAGCAAGATGGTAGATTTAACCCCAAACATATCAATAATTACATTTAATAAAAGTTGTCTAAAGACTAATTAAGAAAAAAACTGTCCGATTTAATAAAAATGAAAAACCCAGCCATATGTTGTCTCCAGAAAAGAAAGTTTAAATATAAACTCTAAGATAAATTAAAAGAATGAGAAAAGATATATTATGAAAAATAATCAGAGGAAAGCCAGAGTGGCTATATTAACACCAGAAAGACTAGATGTCAGAATAAGGAATATTACCAGGGATTAAGAGGAGCATTTCATCATGATAAAGAAGTCAATTCATCACAGTCCTAAAGGTGTATGTACTTGATAAAGACTTTCAAAATATATGGAGCAAATATTGGTGGAACTGAAGGGAGATACAGATAAATCCAAAATTATTGTTAGATATGTCAATAATATTTTTTCAGCATGAAAAAATAAGTAAAGAGAAAAATCATTAAAATATTGAAGACCTGAGGAACAACACTATCAATCAACTTGAACAAATTGACATTTATGGCGCACTCCACCCCAAAACGGAAGAATACATATTCTTTTCAATTCTATATGGAACATTCACCAAGACAGACCATACATCACGTCTCAATAAATTTAAATAGACTGAAATCATACAAAGTATGTTCTTTGACCATGACAGCATTAAACTAAAAATCTTTAAAAAAGATATCCAGAAAAATCCCTAACTTTTTGAAAATTTAATAACATACTTCTAAATAAGCCATAGATCCAAAAAAAATTACAAAGGAAATGAGAAAATATTTTAAACTAAATGATAATGTAAATATAACATATCCATATTTGTAGGTTGCAGCAAAAATTGTACTTAGAGGGAAATTTATAGCTTTAAATACTTACACTAAGAAAGAAAAAATAATCTAAAAATAATTATCTAAGAAATTAAACTCAAAGTTAGGGGAACTACTACAAAATAGAAACTGGATAAATAATAGAGAAAAATCAATAGAAAAATAGAGAAAAATCAATATAACCAAAAACTGATTTTCTGGGAAAATAAAAGAGGATATAAATTACCATTATTAGGAATAAAAGAAGTGACATCACTACTGATTCAATACACAGTAAAAGACTAGTAAGAAAATATTATAAATATATTTATAACATTTAATTTGACAGCTTAAATAAAATGGAAAAACTCCATGAAAGACAAAAACAAAAAACAAACAAAACAAAAAGTTCACTCAAGAAGAAACAACCTTAAAGACCTATATCTACTGAAGAAAAATTGAATTCATGGCTTAAAAACCATCCCACAAAGAAAACCCAGGCTTCAGAGGTCTTATTGGTAGATTCAACCAAACATGTAAGGAAAACATAACAACAATGCATCCAGAAAATAGAAGAGAAAAACAAGAATTATTCTGATCCCAAGTCAAAAAATATAAGAAAACTACAGCTGAAGAGCTTTTATAAACATAGAGGAAAAGTCTTAACAATATTAGCAAATATAATCCAGTCATATTTAAAAAGACAATGCATCGTGACCAAATGGGATTTATCTCAGGAATGATTCAAAAATCAGTGTGATTCACCATATGAAGAAGCAAAAAGAAAAAAGAAAAGTTGCATGATTATTGCCATAGATGTAGAAAAGATATTTGAAAAATTTCAACAACTACTCATAATAAAAACTCTCAGTGATCTACCAAAAGAAAGTTCTTCAAGCTTCTTCAACTTGATAAAGGATATACAAAAAAGTCTACAATTACTATCATAATTAGTGGTGAAAAATGGAATGATTTCTTCCTAAGATTGAGAATAAAACAAAGATATCTTCCCCTACCACTCCTACTCAACATTGTACTGGATTCCTAGTTGGTGCAATAAGGCAAGAAAAAGAAAAGAAAAGAAATACATATAGGAAAGGAAAAAAATAAAATTGTTTTTATTTTCTAACAATGTGATCATCAATGTAGAAAATTCCAAGGAATCTAAGAAAGCTAAGGAACAGTTTTACCAAGGTTATAAGAGAAAAGGTTAGGATGAAAACATCAATTGTATGGTTGGAAATTGATTTTCCAAAAGAAAAAAAAAATGACACCACTATATTACCATTAAAATTGAAACATTTGAGGATAAATTTAACATAATTTATGTAAGACCTATACAGTGAAAACTACAAAACATTGCTGAGAGAAATTAAAGAAAAATTAGATTACGGAAGGGCACCTCAAGTTAGTGGATTGAAAGACTTAATATTATTAAGGTAGATCAATGGATTCAACACAATAAAAATTAGATCCCAGAAGGCTTTTAAGTAGAAATTGGCAAGCTGATTCTAAAATGTATGTAGAATTGCAAAATCTTTAGAATAGTAGAGCCAATTTTGAAAAAGAATAACAAACAGAAAATGTACTGATTCCAAAAGGTGATATAAACCTACAATAATCAAGACGGTGTGGTATGGGTGTAAGGACAGACATACAGAAATGTTGAACAGAATAGAGAGTCCATAAATAGACAGTTGCCTTTCATCATAAGTAGCAAGGTGATTCAATAAGGAAATGACAAACTTTTCAACAAATAGTGCTACAATTAGATATCCATATGCCAAAAAATCTTTCTTTTTACACCATATAAAAAATTAACTCAAAGTGAATTAATTCTATAAGTCTATATGAACTGCAATAAAGCATAGAAGAAAATCTTTGTGACCCTGGGCTAAGCAAAGATTTCTCAGGACACAAAAAAACACAAACCATAAGAAAAATATGTAAATTGGATTTCATGATATTTAGGAAAAAAAAATGCTCTTCAAAAGATACTGTTAAGAAAATAAAAAAATAAGACATAGACTTGGAGGAAATATTTTCAAAACCTGTATCAGATAGAGGACTTCTACCCAAAACATCCAAAGAATTCATAATTTAATACTAACTCAAACAACTCAAAAAAAAAAAAAAAACCCTAGGCAAAATATGTAGGCACTTGTTTAAAAAAGATACAGAAATGGGGTGCCTTGGGGGGCTCAGTCAGTTAGGCATCTGCCTTTGGCTCAGGTCCTGATCCCAGAGTCCTGGGATGGAGCCCCACGATGGGCTCCCTGCTCAGCGGGGAGCCTGCTTCTTCTTCTCACTCTGCCTGCCACTCCCTCTGCTTGTGCACACACTCTCTCTCTCTATCAAATAAATAAATTAAATCTTTTTTTTAAAAAAAAGGTCTACAAATGGCACAAAAGCACATAAGTAGTTACTCAAAATCATTAGTCATTCAGGAAATGCAAGTACTATGACAGATCCACTAAATGGGCTAGAATTAAAAAAAGGAACTCTACCAAGTATTGGAGAAGATATTGATTAACTGACTTTCATTCATTGCTTCAATATATAAATAAATTAAAAATTGCTATAGCCGCTTTGAAAAAAAGTGTGGCCAGTTTCTATAATGCTAAAATACATTTACCATACTGCCCAGATATCCCATGCCTAGATATTTAATTAAGAGAAATGAAAATAAATGTCATACAAAGACTTGAATCTGAAGGTTCATAGCAGTTTTATTCATAATAGCCCCAAACTGAAAACAAACCCAAGGTGTGCCTCAGGCGGTGAATGAACACACAAATGGGTAGAGCCATATAAGGGAATACTACTCAGTCATGAAAAGAAAAGCACTACATAGACTCAAAGCATAGATAATTCGCAAATGAATTTTACAAGTGAAAGAAGCCAGACACAGAGAACTACATACTATACGACAAGGATACAACTACAATAATGGAAAGCTCAGTAGTTGTCAGGGGCCAGGAAAAGGAACAAGAAAACTAAAAGGTCACAGGGGAGATTTTAGGGCTGATAAAAATATTTCACATTTTGCTTGTGGTGACACTCACTTAGCTGTAGACATCTGTCAAAATTATACATCAAAATGGATGAATTTTAATGTATAATTAAATACATCAATATTGCATAACTACATCAACACATCAATAATGTATAATTAAAAACATCAATAAAGATTATCTTTCAAAAAGATGGGAAATAAATATACAAAAGGAAATTATCAACATTTATTGGAAATTCTGCATTGGGGCGCCTGGGTGGCTCAATTGGTTGAGCGACTGCCTTCAGCTCAGGTCATGATCCCAGGGTCCTGGGATAGAGCCCACATCGGACTCCCTGCTGGGTGGGGAGCCTGCTTTTCCTTCTCCCTCTGCCTGCTGCTCTGCCTACTTGTATTCTTGATCTCTGTCAAATAAATAAATAAAATCTTTAAAAAAAAAAAAAAGAAATTCTGCATTTTAAAAAAATTGGTTTTGCTTCTTATTACTCAGTGTCCTGATGTGTGTTTCATCTTCCACTGAGCAGGGAAAAATCAAGCTATTTAAAACTGAGGTTAACTATGTGAAAAGATCATCAAATCATATAAATAAATTTATATTAAGATTAGAGGAATTTATAGTAACTGGTAGGTTTTTAAGATATATTTCAGAATGCAAAGGGTACACATGGGCACTTCATTGTGATCTATTAAGTAGTTTGTTTTATCTACACAAAGTCAATATTCACTACTTTTCAGTACTTCATTTGAATGATAGTTCCATGTACAGAATTCTAATTTTTACAACAATAAGTCATTGCTTCTTACATACAATTATAATAAAAGAGCATTGGGATCATATCATATTTACCCATTTGCAGTTTTACTTCTGGACTGTTTTGTCAAAATTTGAGAAACAAATTCATTGATGAGAAGAGATTCTCTATGAGAATAGATTTTCCCTAATTGGCTTTCAAATTCATTTTTATCTATCCTGTAACATTAAGCACATTTCCTCATCAATATGAAAATTAAACTTCAGGGATTGACCTTATAAATAGATCAGAGAAAGCAGAAGGACACTGAGAATAAGCTAATGACATTTCCAGATAATCAAGCCCAATAAAAATGTTGTGTTTAAATGTGCAATGTGCAGAATAAATCAAATTCAAAGGTACATTCTAAGACTTTAAATAGCCTTTGTGAATGAGAAAAAAAACAACCTGGTAAATCTTGATCACCCTAAATTGATAACATCTTGAGTGTGCTCTGCTAAAGGTGTAAGTGTTGAATACACACACACACTCATACACACAAGTTCATTATCAGATCCATTAGAATAATATCGAATTAAACAAAATAAAACAAGTTTTCTCATATTGGGACTTCTCAGGACATTTAATATGCTAACCTACATTGAGATTCTTATTGAAGAAAGGTAAAACCAAATTATTTGGACATGAGTTATTTTTATTAAGGATGAGCTACTGGAATCTGTGTTTGAAAAACAAACTTTAGGAAAGCTGTCTTAAAGTGGTATTTATTTTTCCCAGAGAAACCCTTGCTTAAATATGTGAGCACAGTTCTCTAATGGACATCTCACTTGATCTTTTAATAGGTATGTTGTTTCATTCGTTCTGCTTAGTAAATGTCAGAAGTAGTTTGTTGCTTTTTTTTTTTTTAAGTAATCTCTTGGAGGAAAGTGTTTATTTGTATAGATGTGTGTATTTCTACAATTTACTTTCAGTAAGTAAATAATTATAAAGTGTATGTATATAATTTAGATCATTGTAAGTGATGCTAACTTATTTTCTAAACCTAGGCAAAGCTAGCTTGGTTTATATCAGAGAGGAACACTCATCTGCAAAGGGACCCCTTTTAAACAGAAAGCAGTTGTTAGAAAACAGTTCTCCATGGGTCTCTTATATTTTTGCATGCCTATGACCAGATGCACTGGCAGTACTGTCTTTTGAATGACACTTGTAAACAGCCTTAGACATAGTTTCCTTCTGGAGCACAGGGCTCTGGACAAAGGTTGGGCAGCTTTGCTAGCAACCCCCTCTAAGCTCCCTTAAAAGTCGAGTTCCTAAGCTACCTTTAAAAGTTCAGGGCTGCTCAGTCATGAGACAAACCCACTCCTCAACATCACACCCATGGGTCTCAGAATGCAAAGGAAATATTGTAAATATGAAATTCATTCTTCCTGCTGTGCCATGAGTAATAACATCCTTTGTCTCTGACCCGGGAGTCTCATATCTTCTGCAAGCATCCATAAAACTGTAACAGGCTAAACTTATTAGCTTGCAAATAGGGTAAGATCTCAGACTTTTCATAGTTCTTGGTAGCTGTAACATTTACAGTGAGGTGACATCTTCACATAAATATCTTCTCATATAATAGTAGGAAAGGCTTGAAGATGTCAGTGGAAGACTGAATGACACAAATGGAGAGGGAATGTGGAGGCTTTGTCTTTTTGAAGGGACCAAATTCACAGCATTGGTTTCCAGGGACTGTCAGTGTGAGACACAATGACAATGTCAGAAAGAATATGACAGTGGCAGAATTTCATGGTCCAGCTGCACCCTCTACACAGTTTATCGGGGTTACAAATAGAAAGTGTTGGCAGGAAGCCAGAATCTGGGAGTCCAGATAAGTATATTTTAAAGACATGAAAAAAAATTATATATATGTATATGTGTGTGTGTGTGTGTGTGTGTGTGTGTGTGTGTATGAAGCTAAAATAGTTCTACATGTAAACTATAGTGCATCTTTATTTTGGCTGTCCTGGTATGACCAGAATATATATTTCATACTTGCAATCCTAGAATGGAAGAAAGGATTAAAAAGGGACAAACTGCAGGGACAAACTGCAAAGCACAGTATTCCAGAAAAATAAATGCTCTGAAATTAAAAAGATAAGTTGCACTGCCTACACTCACGATTAGCACCTAACAGGGTATTCCTGTACCATTTTGTTCATTTAATTCTTCTAGGACAAAAAAAAAAATTACCAAGGTTTTGGATTATGAGACTCTCTGCCTTGTATCAATACTATGGCAGGCAGAATAACAGCCCCATAAGATATCCATTCCTTAATCCCCAGAACCGTAAATAAGCTTTAATTCATGGCAAAAGAAACCTTGCAGATACAATCAAGATTTCAAACTTTTAAAGGGAGAGGATTATTTGGGTGGACCTATCTAACTGCACCGAACCTAAAAGCAGAGAACTTTTTTAGTTGGAGGCAGGAAAGATGCAGCAGAGCGGAAGTCAAGGAGATCTAAAGCACAAAAGGGACTCCACCATCATTGCTGGAAGAGTACCACATGGAATGTACAAGGAGCAATGTGGGCAGCCTCTAGGAGAAAAGACCAGCCAGGAGCAAAGACCTTGGCTGACAGTCAGCAAGAAAATAAAGACCTCAGCCCCACACGACATGGAACCAAATTCAGCCATTAGTGAAATGAATTCAGATGTTCATTCATCTCCAGAACCTCCAGGAAAGAGTACAACCCTGCCTTTATGTTGATATCTGCTTTACAATATTCTAAGCAGAGGACCCAGCTAAACTAAACTGTAATGTGACTTCTGACCTACAGAACTGTGAGATAATAAATAGGTGTTGTTTTCAGTGATAAATCTGTGGTAATTTGTCATGGGAGAAATAGAAACTGATACAAATATCAAACTACCTCTACAACCACTGATGGACAATTTGTACAAAGCTTTCGTATTTGAGGATTCAAGCAGCGATGACCCGATAAGCAAACCCATGGACATGTTGCCAGTTTTTAATTCCAGTGTCATTTATTTGCCTACAGACATTTGTATAGTAAATGAAATAACTTGATGAATAATTGAAACTTTGCTATTTGATACCTTTTCAATTATTCAATAACAAAAGAGAATAAGAGTATCATTGCCAGAGAGTTTAAATAAATATTTCTCTCCTGAATTTATTTAGCTCTTACACTGTGACCACAATGTCAAGGCTACTACACTGGTAGTGAAGATTGGAGACTTCCTTTGAATTACTCTTTAAGGCATTGAACATGAGGTCATGGTAGGTTACTGAAGCCCATAGGTTAGCATTTGCATACTGCCCAGTAAATGACCTCATCCTTCCAAAAGGATCTTGTTACTTTGAGCTAAGGAAGTTCACTTTTCCTTGAGAAGAATATTCTTTGACAATCTAAATAGCGGCAGGATCTGAGTATTATAATCCGCGCTATGGAGGGATGATAATTTAACTGATCATTAGTTCACTCACAGCAAAACTATCTTTATTAACAAACTCCAACAATAGTATTGAAGATCTGCAAAGAGAGGAGGTGTGTCTCCGGGGTAGAGTGAGTTGCTTGGAAAGATCACATTTATGTATTTGGTCACTGAGTCAATACTCCAGAGGAAGGAATACATTGCAGGATCATTAACAAGGTCTTAGCTCTTCACATGGCTTCTCCCCAGACTTTGATTAAATATGCCAGTAGAGTGGCTAATAATAACAGATTACTAATTCCTTCCTTCCAAGTGTAAATATTTCAGAAGCAGGAGAGACTCAGTCCATTTTCAGTCTTTTGATACCAACCTACCAAACTAGAATAGAGAACATTTGGAACTTCCCTAGAGAGCATCTTGGCGTGGCAGAACTCACCAGAGAGCATTGCACCTCTGCAATGGAATCCAATAAAGGAATATCAGAGAAATGTAAGGGCAAATTTTCTTACTGAATCAATTTTATTTATAAAATTGCACGTGGGCATTGGTAAAGGGCAAACTCAAAGTGGAGCTTAAGGACTGGAACCATGTAATACTTCTTCCCCTTCTCAAGAAGATAACACCAAAACCACCGCAGGCAGATTAAAAACTTTCCCTATTTGAAAAATTCCTCCAGAAAGAGGCATTTCATAGTGTCCTATGATAACTCATATCAATATAGCATTTTCAGAATATTTATTTTCTTATATACCTCATCCATTGAAGTCTGCTTCTTTCTGAAAAGTCACGAAATAAATATTTATTAAGTACGCACCATGGCCTCATTCTTTCTTTCTTTTGTTTTAATAACTTTATTGAACTATAATTCATACACTAAAAGAAAATCACCCATTTGAAGTGTTTTTAAAGTGGTTTCAGTACATTCAGAGCTGTGCAACCATCACCCACAGTCTGTTTAGAACATCTCATCATTCCAAAAAGAAACACGCTAACAGTCACTCCACCACTTTCCCTCCCTCCAGCCCAGTGTGCTTTCTATATCTATCGATTTGCTTACTTTGGATATTTGATAGATATATGAAAGCACACAAGATGTGGCCTTTTATAACTGTTCTTTTTCACTTAACCTGATGTTTCAAGGTTCATCTATGTTATGGTACATATCAGTACCACATTCATTTTTATATCTGAATAGCATTCTATTATATGAATATACTACATTTTATTTACCTATTTATCAATTGATGGACATTGGGTTAATTTCCTTTCCTGGTCATTATGAATAAAACAGCCATTATCATTCGCGTACAAGTTTTTGTGTAGATCTATGTTTTCATTTCTCTTAGGTATATACCAGGAGTGGAATAATAGATCGTATGGTATGGTTACCATGTTGAGGACTATTACACTGCTTACGAAGGGGACTGCATCATGTAACATTCCCACCAGCAATGTCCTATACGTCTTCATCACACCTGCAATTACCTTTTTTATTATAGCCATGCTAGTCAATATGAAATGGTATCTCATCATGGCTTGAATTTGCATTTTTACAGTTAATAATTATGTTGGTCCTCTCTTCATGTGCTAATTAGCCTTTCATATATCTTCTTTGGAGAACTGTCCATTCAAATATTTTGCCCACTTATTAATCGGCTTGTCTTTTCCATTATTGAGTCGTAATTGTTCTTTATATATTCTGGATATAAATATATTATCAGATATATGATTTATCATGTATTGTCTCCCATTCTGTGAGTTGTCTTTTCACTTTCTTCATGATGTTCTTTATCAAAAACACTATTATTTCTCTGTTTATTTGTCTTGACATCCTTGCCAAAAATTAATTCACTAAAAATATATGGGTTTATTTCTGGAGTTTTAATTCTGTTCCATTGATCTATGTTTATGTTTTTGCCAGTACCACCCTGTCTTGATCACTGTATCTTTGTAGTAAGTTTCAAAATTAGTAAGTGTGAATCCTTTCATTTTTTTTTTTTCAAGATAGTTTCTGCTATTCTGAGTTCCTTGAGATTCCATATGGGTTTTAGGATCACCTTGTCAACTTCTAGAAAATAAAAAGGCAGCTAGGATTTTGATAGAGATTATGTTGAATCAGTAGATCTGTTTGGAGAGTATCACCATTTTAACAATATTAAGTCTTCTGATCCATGAATACAGGATATCTTTTTTATTCATTTAGATCTTCTTTCATTTCTTTCAACAATGTATTGTGGTCTTCAGTGCACAACTTTTACACTTCTATTGTTAATTTGTCTTACCTTAATTTCCCTAATCATTTTAAAGTTATTTATTATTTTATGTAATAACCTTTTAAGTGATTAGCCCCATGAGTTAATAGCCACTATGCTGACTAACCAAGCAGTTTGAGTTGTTATATATAAAAGCATATATAAAAGCTCTTTAAAGACATGAATTCTCTTTTCTGTTGACTTTGAATCTCTCTCCCACAGTATCCAAAGTAAAAGGTACTCTACAGGAAGATAATTTGTAAGACCTGAATGGATAACTTTTACTGAAGTTTAATTTATTATAAATTGTGAGGACTGAATGACTATGAACATGAAAATTCAGAAAATATGCCAGGACATATTGGGGAAAGTCACCCCAAAAGTGGTTGCTGAAGATTTAAAATACGCAGTCTCTGACTTACAAATGACCTTTAGCTATATAGCAAATTCTTTAGTTTATACATCTGTTTTTCTCCTCCAAATGTACACATCCATGATAGCCAGAGACTTAGGCACAAGGAAGGCTCTTCAGTATACAACAGTGGTCAGCATTTTTTTCCTATAAAGGATCAGATAGCAAATATTTTAGGCATTGTGGCTATCTGTACTCTGTGACAACTGCTCAGCTCTGCCATTGTAGCACAAAAGCAGGCATAGACAATGAATATGGCTGTGTTGTAATAAAACTTTGTTTATAAAAACAAGCAACAGAGCAGATTTGGGCAGCAAGCTGTAATTAGTCAACCCCTGGTCTCTCATGACATACTTATAACACAATATTGTCCTTACAAACTTGCAGAACTAAATGCCATGTGCAGAGGGTGGCATCTCAGGAAAAAAAAAAAAAGTTTCATTCTTACAACATAGAATATTAGAAGTACATGTCTACCAGGCATTCAGGTGAGCCAGAGGAAGACAGATTCTGCCAACTCTAGACCTTTGGTGATGACCAACTCCTAACAGGGGACCAGGGTTCATGCAACTAGAGAATAAGGAGGTACAACTGCCCAAGGCTTCTGGGTTAGTTGGCTAAGCCTGTCATAACAAAGTGCCACGGATGGGGGCTTAAACAACAAAAATTTGTTTTCTCATGATTTTGGAAGTTCAAGATCAAGGTGTTGGCAGTTGTTGGTTTCTTCTGGGACCTCTTCCCTTAGCTTGTAGGTGATCCTCTTTTCTCTGAGACTTCATATGGTTTTCCTTCTGTGCATGTCTGCATCCAAATTTTCTCTTCTTATAAGAACACTAGTCATAACAGGTTAGGGCTGACCTTAAGGACTTCATTTTTACTTAATCGCCTTTTTAAAGACCCTGTCTCAAAATACAGTCACATTCAGAGGTACAAGAGGTTAGGACTTTAATACGTAAGTTTTGAAGCAGACACAGTTCAGCCTATAACAACTTTCTTTTAGAGGGAACCCAGAAATGCTTAAGTCTGAAGTCAGCCCCTAAGTTCCCCCTTTTCCTTTTGTTTCATCTGTCCCTGGACCTATACAGCCCACTTCCCTTTCCATGACCACCACCAGCTTCGTAGGATCTAAATTTCTTCCTGCTCTGCTCTACCAAAGAACAGATACACCCTCCCCTGATTTCTCTGGCCCATAAAACACACTTGAAGCCATCTAAAGATGTATAGAGGTTTAAAGTAGCAGGTAATAAATATTCTTTGCCTCTTTCAGAACCTAGGTCTTCTTAGGAAGAGACATAATCATACCAAAGAGGTCATTGTATATACAATACACCAAAGAAAGATTTGCCTATTTTACTGTTAATAACAGTAATTCACAAAAACATAGAACTTTACTACCAAAATCTGTGTGTGTGTGTGTGTGTGTGTGTGTGTGTGTGTGTGTGTGTGTTCGCTTTTGATCCTCTCAACCTGAAAATTAAAAGCCACAGTGAGAGACAAGCATTTATTTGGGATTAAAGAATTGCAATTCAGAGGATATAGATTCAGGTCAAAATCCAAATAGTGTCTCACTCATAGGTGAAAGCAGAGAGTTTTACAACCAAAGGGAGGAGACAATCACATGAGTTGAAGAAAGGAAAGGAAAAAAGTTCTCTGTGAGTGTTAACAAGTTAAGCTAGTTAGTTATACATTGATTGACAGCTGATTTTATCTTCAGAAAGTCCCCAACTATCAGTCCTGTGATCAGAGTGTCTATTCTCTTGCTGACTACTCAAGCAATTCCTTAAAACAATTAATTGCCCCTTGGCCCAGTCCAGAGATTTTGGCCCAGATCAAACAAAGGCAGGGCAGGTTTTCTGCTGTGGCCTCCTGGACTCTACTGTAAAATGTCTCCATGCATGTCAATTTTCCTAAATTCCCATGGCAGCCAGGAGGAAAGTAGGACCTCCTCAATTACAAATGAAAAATCTGAGCTTTAGAGAATTTCAGTGATTCGCCTGAGGATATACAACTAGGTTAGACAACCGGAAAGATCGAGGGCTCTGACTCAGATTTGCGGTTATTGGCTCCTGCTGTTGCTTTATATTGTAAGCTGCCCCCTCCTTCTTTTAAACGAAAGTGAAGGGGTGGCATTTCTAATTTCAGTAAAGGAAGTGAGGATGGAGGGTCAAGTTGCCTGAGGAGGGAGGAGCAGTTTCAGTCCTAGGAGAAGGGGGAGAGGTAAGGGAAGCAGGCTGCAATATTCAGATAGCACCAAAGCCCAACCATGAGAAGGAAACGTGTGCTTCCCCTCTCTCCCTACCCATCTGCTAGGCTGATGGTCACCAGACAAAAGTCTGAAGCCCTAGCTTAGAGGAAAAGGTGGGAGAGAAAATTTACAGAGCTGCCTGGGTTTCCCCAAAACCATTCCCGAAGAGGAAAGAGGGCAGAAGACTACCCCAAGAGGTAGCTGCCCCCCTACCTACAGGAGAGCAGGCTTGGAGTCCCATTTCAGACATTCCCAACTGATGCTTCATAGCAGCCTTCAGAGGCACAAGTAAGCCTGGGTCCGCCTGCAGCTGTTTACAGGAGACACGGTCTGTCAGGGACAAAACCTAAGGAGAGATCCTCACATCTGAATAAGTTATGTTGAAAAGAAATTGTACAATCCTTCCCTCCCTATCTTCCAGAAAAGTTTTGTGGGTTTTTTTTTTTTAATTTTCTAAGGGGCATGATGCTTAAATCGCTCCAACCAAGACTGTGCAGAGCTGTTCAAAGGGGTTTCTCTGCCTGCCCTTGGGAGTTGGTGCCAAAACACATTAGACTGTGAAGCTCTAATTTGAAAAAATGTTTCTAATTCAGATCCTACAGTTTCCTTTAGTAAATTTTGTGGTATTATTTCTCATTATACTTCCTCTTGGCGCTATATATAATCCTACCCTTCTTCGTACCCTTCAGATGGCAGTCAAGAGTTATTGCCTCTCTCCAACTCATCACTTAGCTAAGACATAGGAAGCATATTGAGCTATTTTAACCACCTTCTTCAGGCTTAAGTCCTTAATATGATCTCTTTATCGTCCCCAGCATTCTTCCGGCAGAAAATTTCAAAAATTGGGAGGGATTTTAAAGATCACCTTAGTCCAGCCACACAACTAATATCTAAATCCCATTCCAGCTGACCCATAAAAAGAACCCCGAATGGCTATTCAACCTCAAAATCTTGTGAGTCAACCCTTTCTCTCTTTGGATGGTAGAAATCTATTTTCTTGGGGGTGTTTTTGTTGTCGTTACTTTTGTTCTAGTGGCAAAAACTCTGGCTTCCAACTATTGTCTTGTGTTCTCTGAGCAAAACAGAAACCTACTTTTCACACATGAAGGCAATGAAGTATTGAAAATAATTTTCAAGCCCATTTAAATCCCCAGGACTCCAGCTACACTCAGGTAATAAGGGTGTACATTCGGTTTAACTATGAATTAAACAAGTTGTTTACCTACCTACTCATCAGCTTGACCAGAAAATACAAAGAAAGCATCAGAGTGCTAGTCCCCAGAATTTCCATTCTTCCCATGCCTTCTTTTGGTAGCTGACCTGCTTGTTTCTCCAGAAGATACTTGACTTTACATATTTCCCCCATTTTTTTATGGTATCTGGTAAGTCCCTACTAGGTGACTGGTGAGAAATCTAACATGTGAATTTAGACCCCAAGTGAGTCTTGACGGAAAGACTTAGCCCTCTGGTAACATCGTTATATTTTCTGGAAGCCGTCAACATTTCACATGAATAAGTATTGATGTTGCAGACATCAGATGACCTAGCAGTTTGAAAGGAGTAAGACCTTGAGATCTGGAAAGCACTTTTGACCCTTTTAAAAGTCAAATTTCTTTGTATAGCCTAGGGCCCCAGGGCTGGAGACTAAGAGTAATATGTCTCAGAGTCTAGAATAAACCTACATTTCTGTGTTGAAAGAATTGCTTATGTAATTTGTTTTGAGAGATGACTCAACACTCCTGGCATAAGCTGCAAATCAGCTCAGCTGAACTGCATTTGCATCTGGGAAGTAAGAAGCTTACCATAAGTGTTCTCCTGTGATTACTCATATATTCAAGGGAAAAAAATTCTTTACCCTCATTTCTAGAAATCCCTTCATTCTATGGATGGAGAGGCCCGTTTGCTCAGCTGTCTATCAAGGCAGAACTCCTAAACCTTTGCTGACTGATGTCTCCCAGGAAGGAAATGCCACTGCTTCCTGTAGTTACTTTGGCCAGTGTGGCCTTTAAATAAGACTTTCTGTGCCCCTGCCATTCACGCCTTAATTCCAAATTCTCTGAGACTCCCCGCCTTCTTTTGTTCTTCCAATAATGGCATTTTCACTCTCCTGGATCTACCAAGCCAGCACTGACCTGTTTAAAGAACTCCAGTGGTCACATTTGCTTCCGAATTAAAGCCAAAATCAAAACAGGAAATCCAGATTCTTTATGAGTCATCTGACTCTTACCTACATTTCTGGCTGACCTCCCACATTCCTTTCATAAACCCTCTGAGTTACGCGGAGCTAACCATTGCACTGTCCTCCACAAACATACACAAACATTTTCACACCAGCTCTTGGTGTCCTTTCATCCTGGAACACTCTTTGCTACTGTTTCCGAACAAATATGTTCCACCTTCCTTCAGAACCTAACATGGAAGCTTCCATACAGTTCTTTGAAACTGCTCATAACGCCCCCTTCTGAACTCTCTGGGAATTGCTCTGATCTCTTTCTTGTGGTATTTATATAGTCTAACAACCTATGTTATCATCTTCCTTCCTGACTCATAACTGCCCACTCCAGAGCCTAGTACCGTGTTTGACACCAGTAGTTCTCACCAGGTGCTTATCAGATGACATCAAACGAGTTTATTCATCAACTCAAATTCCACCAAAAAGGAAACCAAGAGAGAAAAGATATATAAATTTAGGCCCAAGGCCAACCTTTTGGAATACTGACCTTGGGTACTTCATCCAAGGCGTATCTGTGGTTATATCACTGAAGATTTTGTGACATACATCTTTTACTATTAGGAGAAAATTAAAAAAAAACAGAAAAAAAAAAAAAAGCTCATAACTTGCTCTTGTCGAGTTTTGGTCCTGATGAACCATCCTAGAGGCTCTTTTGCATTTCACTCACTGCTGGCAACTTCACGGGTTTTATTCCACTGGCACTCTTGCATTCCTCTGAACATTTCTGTGTTGTTCTCTTAAAGTCTTTGGCGTTGTTGCAGAATATCATTATGTCCTGTAATCACGGAGAAAAATGGAACAATTCAATTTCCTACTAACATAACTGGGTAATCCTCCTTTGCTGCTAATTCTGAAAAGGACCGGAAAACACAAAGAAAACATCTAAGGGCGATTTCCTGAAATAATTTTCTTCTCCCCAATGCCTTCTCAAAAGTGACAGCAGAAGCAGAAGAAACAGGGTGCAGGTTCCAGGAGCTAATGATAGTGTCGCTATCCAGCCAGGACTGCAATAATTGAGTTTTAATGTCCTGAGCTGTTGCTTGTCATAAATCCTCTATATGTAAAACTCAAGCCTCCGCTAGGCAAGATGAATGTTTAGCAGTGTATATAATATTTATTAAACCTCTTTTTATGTTGCTTGGCAATCTGTGCTACCATCAAACAAGTTGAAATAATTGACATTTAGCACATCAACCTGCTTTTGACTGAGAAGCATGACATTCATGTAGATAGTAAACATTTGGCAATTGCTGTAAATGTCTCCAAATTTAACGTCATGACCTTTTCTCAGGTAAATGTTTTTGGATAAAATGTAAATAATGATTCACTGTATGTCAAATACCACAGTATGTCAAATACTGTGCAATGTCAAGTTTACTGTCTTGTTACCCTCCAGAGGTTCATAGATTGGCTGACCTGTTGCATCTTTCAGTGAGTTTTATATTAAAACTCACTAGTATTTATTATAATTCATTGGCTTTCCAAACTTTCTCCCCACAATATTTCTGATTAACTAGTGTGGTTTGGTTTCATTGTTTAATTAAATGAAAGTTGGCATTTTAAAAATCCATACTGTAGCATGAAAAAATTAATTCTGTCCAGAGGTCTCTAGGCACAAAGATATATATATGCATCAGAATCTCTGGAAGTTGGGACTTCAAATCATCCAATAGAAAATGAGACTCAAGAATTCAAGGGGCCCATCCTTTCACCTCCCAACACCGCTAGGCTCTTCTCTAATCACATAGCAAATGCTAATGTTCTCAAAACATAATGTAACTCTATCTAATTGTGCCATTCTATAAAAATTCATCCTCACTCATCGGTGTGGAAAGGACCACTCTAGGGGTACCTGGGTAGTGCAGTAGGTGTTGAGTCTTCTACTGCTGGCTTCAGCTCAGGATGTGTTCACAGGGTGATGAGATCGCGCCCCGAGGTGGGCTCCATGCTGAGTAGGGAATCTACTTAAGACTCTTTCTCCCTCTCCCTCTGCCCCACCTGTGCTCGCTCTTGCGCTCTCTCTCTCTCTCTCTCTAAAATACATAAATTAAAAAAAAAAATAGGTTCACTCTACGTAATTGTCCAAAAGTTCCTTCCAGTTACACTACTGCATGTATATGGTTTCCCCAGGAGGAACTAGACATTTCCAGTGATGTTCACTGGGCATACACCAAGGGCAGATGGAAGTTTCTCAAGCTCTTCCATTCCTTTACTTTCACAAAGTACTCTAGACAGAATATTTTGCTACTGTTGAAGTGGTTCCATTAAAGTATCTTAACCTGACAATAGAAATAGATATGCATTGCTGTGCTAAGAATAAAATTAAATCTATTTACATTTTTCCTGATGTTGAAAGATTGCATGGGCGTTTGGGCCGGATTTCTGGAGAGGTTTCTACACAGGAACTCAGCTGATCAGTTAAAAAAAAAAAAAATTAGGTGTGAAGACCCACTGTGTGCCTGGTTTTCACACTGCATTTTGAACCTTCTATTTAAACATTTTTAAAATATTTTATTTATTTATTTGAGAGAGAGGAAAGCAAGAGAGATCACAGAGTGAGAGAGAAGCAGACTCACCGCTGACTGAACAGAATGCCCGATACAGGACTCGATCCCAGGACTCTGAGCCGAAGGCATCCACTTAACTGACTAAGTCACCAAGGTGCCCCTCATTAAATATTTTTTAACAGTTTTATTTAGTGCCTACTCTGAGCAAAAAGGCACACTCTAGACATTGTGGCTCTAGCTCTGAATAAGGCATTGAGATGCCTTCCCTCCTAAAGCTTATATGCTAGGGAAGCTTTATATTACATATACCTTCTCTTTTTTCCACAATACTCAGTCAGAGTCAAAGCTATTGGAAACTTAGAGACCATTTCTTCCAACCTCCTCATTCTATGCGTAGAGAACTAGAATCCCAAGATTTCTCTATGACTTGTCTGAAGCTGTACTCTTCAAAGACAGAGTGAAATAAGACCTGAGTTCTGCCTTCTAGGGGGCTTGTGGTCCTCCTTAGCTCCACTTAATTCATTCTCCAGTTCATTTAAAATTAAATTCCCAATGTCATCTCACACCAAATCTTGAAAAAAAATCATCTGATTCTCATGGAATTACCACTACGTGAAAGCACAAAAAACTCTGTGTACTCATATCTCTTAGGACTACTGTCAGACTGTGCTTAAAAATAATAATGATGATAATAATAATATCAAACTTTTTTATAATGCCTATTAGCTTCCAGACATATTTCTAAACTCTTTATGTATATTAACACCCTTAATCCTCAAAACAAGATTATGCAAACACTCTTATCATCCTTCCTTTACAAATGAAAAAAATGGAGGCAAAGAGAAATAAACTTGCTTGTAAATAAACTGTCCATCAAGTTAATGAGTCATTGCAGCCATTAAAAAGAATGAGCTTCCCATGTGTATTGATGCTATAAACTTTCCAGAGTATGCATCTACTGTGAAATGAAAAATATTCATTTATATATGTGTAGGTATATTATATATAAATATATATAATATATATGTATATATTATGTATGTATATGCATATACATATATATATACACACCTGTGTACATATATATGTGCACATGCATTGCTATTGTTTGCTTTGTTTTAATCACCAGAGAACTTTGTCAAAATATACTTTCCATGTTCCTAACCCTAAACTACCAAATCAGAATATCTCTGCCTAGGGTCTATACCATGGGTTACAAATAGATGATTTATATGAGCACTCTTGCTTAAGACTGACTGCCTACAGCAACTGAATTCAGCAGGGAAGTAGAGTTCTAATTAACTGATTAGAATAAGTTATATGAAGTTGGGAAATCCAAAAACCTTACATTCTCAAGATATTTATATTTTTATAGAGGAACAAATAGATCCCACAACATGAGCTAGTAAAATACACCTGAGCAGGATCGAGAGCCTGCTGCAGCCTTGGCTAACATTAAGCATCTATGAAATCTCTCCTGCACCAATATGCCAGAAAAACAGGGTTCAGAATTTTAATTGCTAATCCCTGATTTAGACCATTGAACTGCAATGCCCTTTAAGGCTACACCAAATTTTAAATTGAATTCACTTGAAAGAGTTCATTGGTGACCTTTGAGAAATCAATTGGGTAGTATCCCAGGAAAATAGATGATTTAACTTCCTTATAAATTGATGACCTTAAAAGACATGTGTTATCCCTACCAAATATGGGAAAGCACTTTTCACGGTTCAAGTTCAATGCAGCCTGTGTTGTGCTACTGGGAAACTTTCAGTCTCCATGAAAAAGGAGGGTGAAGGGACGGACACTTCAGAATTTGGTCATTGGAAGAGATATTTATTTTGTAATTTTTCTAAGCACTTATTTGGGCCTTACCCACTCATTGTTTTGACTACTTGAATAAAAATTAAAGTCACTTTTTTATGTTCTTATTTTAATTCCAGTTAGTTAACATACAGTGTAATATTAGTTTCAGGTGTACAATATGGCGATTGGACACTTCCCTACATCACGCGGTGCTCATCACGTGTGCCTTCCCTAGTCCCCACCACCTATTTCACCCATCCCCCCACACACCTCCCCTCTGGTAACTATCAGTTTGTTCCCTATAAAGTCATTTTTTGATTAAAATCTTTATTTTAAAAGCAATACATTCTCTTTTCTAAGAAAGATGAAAGTTTGTATATAGACTTTTAGAGGTAGTCAGGGAAATGAAATGTTCAGAATATAGATACAAAGTATAGCAGCTATCACCATGAATTGTCATAACTATCCAGTGAATACATTTCCCATGAGTGGCCCTAACCTAACCCTGTGCTCTCCTCTGTCAGGGGCCTAGAATCTCTGAAAATCCAGATTCAGGGGCACCTGGGTGGCTCAGTTGGTTAAGTGGCTGACTTGGTTTAAGATCTGGTTGTGATCTCAGGATCCTGGGATCCAGCCCTGGTGGAGCCCCGTCTTGGGCTCTGTACTCTGTGGCAAGTCTTCAGGATTCCCTCTCTCTCTGCCCTTACCCACCCCTTGTCCCCTCCCTGCTCTCTAAAATAAATAAATAAATCTTAGAAAGAAAGAAAGAGAGAGAGAGAAAGAAAGAAAGAAAGAGAAAATCCAGATTCAAGAGTTGCTTTCATGTGGCTGAACCTTATTTTTGTTCTATTTCTCATCGATACCAATGGACCTCCCTAGGTGATATAAAACCTACTGCTGAGAACCCCCATCTCTAGAGACACATCCCAAGCTGCTCTAGACCCTCCATACTTTAGCTAGCTAGAGACAGCAGGAGTCTTTTCAGATACCCTGTGATTGACTGCAACCACCAGTTCCTCTTTTTCATGGCATTTATTAGTTTAATATATTTACCAATAACCTAACAAGTGAGTACAAGATATAGGCAGAGCAGTGAGATGAGTCTTGCTCCGGGAGATCAACAGAATCTCAGAGGCAAACTGAGAACTTATCCAGAAAACAATGACAGAGGTACTAAGATGTCCCACAATTCCTCTGTTTTCAAGAAGCATCTGGCAGTTACCATCTGACTCTCAGTAAACAAAGACTCAGGTCCCAACTCCTATCTGCCTACCTAGCAGAGTTAAACACTGCTTCTCAGGACAGCCTTATATAAATAAGTTATGGGCAATATATTGCCAGCTTCCACCACCTAATAACATCATGTATTTTTTATGTATTGTTGGGATTGGTGAGTTGTAGGCATAGCCATTGAGATGGATAATGGTTGTGTTCTTTTATGCACTTAGCCTTCTTATTGAGAACTGCATTAATCTTGTGTTTTATAATGGTGAATGCCAAAGAGGCATCTCTCCCTCTCTATTAAAAAAAAAAAAAAATCCTGTTTTGGCTTCTAAAGTACTTGCTACTTCTGTTTATCCCCTGCTTAGACATTTTTATTAGTATAATTGTTTTTGGAACCGTAAACCAAAAGCTGGAATCTAAGGAGACCAAATTCCCGTGGAGCAGATTTATGATCCAATATGAAAAACTCTTGTACTTTGAAATGCAGTCCCCAAAGTCAAGAAGGATTTGATGTCACAATGTTTTTAAATCATTTCCTAGAGGAGATCTAATGCAAGTGCCTGGAGATTGCAAGGTTCCAACAAATGGAGTTAAATTTCAGATTAATTTGCATTGATATCAAGGAGTGTTAGGTGATTTAACCATCATTAGTTTCAAATTGTTATACAGACTAAGTAGCTGTTTCATTCCAAATGCAAACACAACGGCAAAACATGGAACTATTATTTAATTGTTTTATTTTTTTAAGATTTTATTTATTTATTTGACAGAGAGAGAGAGATTACAAGGAGGCAGAGAGGCAGGCAGCGAGAGAGGGGGAAGCAGGCTTTCTGCTGAGCAAAGAGCCTGATGCGGGGCTCGATCCCAGGACCCTGAGATCATGACCTGAGCTGAAGGCAGAGGCTTAACACACTGAGCCACTCAGGCGCCCCTATTTAATTGTTTTAAATAGATTGTAACTTTGAATATTTCTAGTATGACACATTTTCCCCACCCCTCTGAAATAAGCAATGCTGCCCATGTGAGAACAGGGGCCAGTCAGCGTAAACACCCCATTACACCCGAGAAGAGAAGAGCAGATACAGGGGTTTTCGCAACTGCAAATCTACATGGACATTCTAACAAATTTCCCAGCTTACAGAACATCAGCGGTAGAAGGGACCCTTAAAAATGATCTAGACCAGCAGCTTTATTTTATACTGGACAAATGTGCATGGGCGACTGGATTATCACACAGCTGTTTAGAAGAAGATTAGGTAACAACACAAGACTCTGTCTTCTACAGTGTTCCTTCCCCCAGACCATACCAGGTCTATATGACCTTAGAAAACCAAAGCAGGAGTATGTGCATGAAATTATTTGCCATCCTTCAACGACAATTTGAAGGACCCCATGATCACTACTGGGGATTCTGATGTTAATATTTTGCAAAAATGAAACTATGTAATAAACATTTTTTTTTCCTGTCACCTACAATACTAACCACTTTTTTTCTATTTTTTGATCTTTCATTTTTATTGATGGCTCATGCAACTTATTTTTATTGTTTCTCTAACCTGGAAACATCTTTTCTTTTTAAGTTTTTATTTCATTCCAGTTAGTTAACATACAGTGTTATATTAGTTTCAGGTGCACAATATAGTGATTCAACACTTCCATACATCACCCGGTTCTCACCCCCTATTTCCCCCAACCCCCCACCCCTCTCCCCTTTGGTAGCCATCAGTTTGTTCTCCGTAATTAAGAGCCTGTTTCCTGGTTTGTCTCTCTCTCTCTCTTCCTCTTTTTTTCCCCTTGCTCATTTGTTTTGTTTCTTAAATGCCACCTATGAGTCAAACCATATAGTACTTGTCGTTCTTTAAACCAACTTTGAGAAGTTGTTGTTTTCTGATCTTTGCCCCTTGTTTTCACTTAGGGTGTAGTAATTGTGACTACTGTGTTAAAATTTGAAAAGAAATATCTTCGTCATTGTGATGAGGCTATGAAGAGCTGTTACATCTCTATCATTAATTACTCTATTGCATGGACACATTTTCATGTTAAGCCTAAGAATGTGACTAAGATCATCGGAATAAAGCTCAGAGAAGAAAAATACGGATGTTTATATGCTGGCATGCGTATATCAGTATTAAAACTGAAATGTTGCACTGTTGGTGGGAATGTGAACAGCCACTATGGAAAATGGTATAGTGGCTTCTCAAAAATTAAAAAATTAAATTAGATTCAAGACCACATTGCTAGCCAAAGACAGAATGAGATTCTGATCTTTACAATCTGATTCCAGAGCCATTTCTAATTGACCACGCTGATCTAACTGCCATGGCATACTTCCTACCTTAGATTCAGCTACTAACTGGCAACCTAAACTTGATCAAAATAGTGGCCTTAGCAAAACTGATCCCCAAAACAGCATACTCAGAAAACAACAACTACAACTACATGGTTTCACTGAAGGGGTCCAAAGGCAACTCATTTAGAGCTCCCTTGGAGCAGATTTAGAACCTTTCCATCTTTAACTGCACAGATAACAACTTCACAAGATTTGAAAGCACTTTTTCCAATAGCCTCAATCAATTGCTTTCAATTCCTCATGCAAATTAATTTACAGACATGTAAATGCCAACTCACAGCCAAAAGACAAACCTGATAAATCTGTAATGAATGCAACCCTTATTAACAGTCTATGGTTCCAATGAGAAATCTTGTAATTTACAGCAGCGGCATAATTATTCTATTTCCTGTAAGTAGTTACTGTAGTGATACCAAGTATGTAGCTTGTCACATGGGTGATAGCACAAGTACATATAGAGCTGTTGGCTTTAATAAGGCAGATACATCAATGGGTATTCTCCAGCAATAACATTATGAAATATACTTATGAATGTGCAGGAACATTTACTTAATGGAACAAATTAAAACATTAAATAAGAAGTAAATGTGATAGACAAGGAACTGCAGCATACAAATAAACGAAATGTTCTGTGTATTTTATAATATTTACCTTGTTACCTCTATGTTTATCCATTTGTGCTACGCTTTTAGTTAATCTCAGAGTGACAGACATCACCACAATCACGTCCCACATGAGGAGAAGAAATTGTATCAATGTAGTTACAAAATGATGAACCTAAAATCAATCGGTGTACAAAAGCACATGTAGAAATACTCTGGAGTCCTGTTTCTGAAATACTGCTATTAAATACCAAAGAATGACTTAATTATCTGATGTCACTGCTTTGAGGAAACTTTCCATTATTTTACTTCAAAGTCTAAAATATTGATAATGAGATGATTCATACAGAGTGATGACAGTAACCTTTTACCTTTGTTATCTCTTGAAAGGTCACTTGGTTTTATGGTCTTTCATAGGCACTTGTTTCAAGTAATTGTGTACTATATATCAGTGAAATCAGATGTATAATGTCAGAAAAGGAAAAGATGCTCCAGCCTATTTTTACCCCACATTTTCTGATTGAAGGTCACAATGATGTGTTTTCACATTAACTTAGTCAGCTCAAACACACCATGTGTTTTGTTCTATCTTCCTCCTCTGTAATTGTCTGTTTACTGGTCTATCCCCTACCCTAAATTATAAGCTCCTTGAGATGGAAGATTGTGACTTCTTCTCCACTGAATCTTTGGATCCTCCTCAAGGCTGGCACAGTAGGCATGTGATATCCAGTTTTTGAATTGAGAAAGAAGGGAAATGAGGAGAGAAAAAAAGGATGGAAGGAAGGGAAGGGAAGGGGAGGGGAGGGGAGGGGAGGGGAGGGGAGAGGAGGGGAAGAGGAAGGAAGGCAAGGAAGGGAAGGAAGGAAGAAAGGAAAGAAGGAAGGGAGGAAAGGAGGGAGGGAGGAAGAGGAGGAAGGATGGAAAGGAATGGGGAGGGCAAAGAAATGAAAATAAGGGAAGAGAGAGGAAGAAATTCTGCTCCATCCTCTTCATAAACTAAGACTCCACCCCTGTAGTCCTAGCAATGGCATATATGTGAAGAAAAAAGGAATTTCCTGATGAAGATATTCATGCCAATACTAATGATATCAAGAAAGGCATCAACACTATGCTCTGTTGCTTGTAATTTATAGAAAATTCCTCTGGCTACAATGTACTTGGAGTTCCATTCAATTAGGTTAATCAAGCATGAGATCATACTGATCATTGTTTTTTAATAATAATTTAAAAACACTCAAGTAGTGTTTATTAAGTGTCTGGTAAGGGTCCGATATTATGTTCACCACTGAAAGAAAAGCAAAAGAAGTTGTGCAATCATCCATTCATTCAGCATTTATTGAGTATTTAGTAATTTGCCAGATGTGCTGAACACTTTCTCTGTCCTTGAGATAATTACATTCTTTCTGGGAAGCCAAAGCATGCAAGTGTAAAATAGAAAACTATGAGAACACTGAGATAAATATAAGCATTTAATAAAAAAGGTAGTTTTAGCCAACATTTAGCAAGCATTTGCTACATGTCAGTCAAGGTGCTAAGCACTGCACATGCATTATTTTACTTATTGCTCACTGTACTATATACACATTGTCATTGAAATCCACATTTTGCAGCTGAGAAAGCTCAGCTCAAATCAGTTAGATAATTTGCCAAAGTCATCCGCTACTCAATTTTCTTTCTGGCTCCCAAGTTCACGTACTCAAAAACCATACTCTACACTGATCACCTGCCTAAATTTTGGGATGTAGGTAATATATTTTAGGGAATAGAAATTCTGCTTTGGCTAAAATTATTTTTTTAATATTTTATTTATTTATTTATTTGAGAAAGAGACAAAGAGCAGGAACAGAGAGGAGAGGGAAAAGCAGGCTCCCCACTGAGCAGGGAACCCAACGTAAGCTAAATCCCAGGACCCCAAGATCATGACCCGAGCCAAAGACAGCTGCTTAACCGACTGAGTGACCCAGGTGCCTCTAAAATTATTTTTCTTAAAAAAGTTTCATGGGGTGCCTAGGAGGCTCAGTGGACAAGCGGTAGACTCAATTTTGGCTCAGGTCATGATCTCAGTGTCCTGAGATCAACCCCCACATGGTGCTCTGTGCTGAGCATGGAGCCCGCTTGAAATTCTCTCTTTCTCTCCCTCTGGTAGTGGCCTTTATAAGCCATTCATTCATTGGTAGATTAATTTAATTTTAAAAATAAGGAAGCCCCTTCTATGTGCCAGAAACAATTCTACATATACAACAACAGGGAAAACACACTTTGTGATTCCAAGTCTAGAATTCCAGATGATGTTCTGGTCTAGAAATCAAGATTTGGGCTCATCATCATTACGGTGAAACCATGGGTATGGCTGAGGTCTTGGTGGAGAATATGAAGAGTGAGAAGAAAAAAAGTGTGAAGAATAAAACCTTTGAAACTGCCAACAGTTAAGGGACAAAGGAAGAAAAGTCTGTAAAGGAGACTAAGAAGGAGCAATGGGGAGAAATGGAATAGGAACCAGATGAGGCTGCCATTAAAGTCAAGGGAGGAGGAAGTGAGGGAGGGAGTGGTCAACCACAGAGGTAAATAGATCCTGAACTTAGAAAGCCATCCATAATGTGGATATACCATGACAAGGTTGGAAACCCAACCACAATAGCTTGAAAAGAGAATGGCAGGTAAGAAAAGGAAAGCAGGATTATAGGGTATATTTTTAGGTGCCTTTTGGTGAAGTGAAAACAATACATCACTCCACTCCCACTCCTGCATCCCCACACAGCCAAGGGCTGAATTTTCTTTAAGGGGGAGATTTCAGTGGCCAGTAGTTTTCGACTGTGGCTGCTTATTAGAATTACTTCAAGAAACTTTAAGAAGTAATGAAGTCCAGGACAAATGCAAACCTTCTTACCCAACTGATTTTGAAGTAGATATGATATCTATATTGTTTTAAACTTTCAAAAGTGATTTGAATTTAAGCCAGGTTTGAGGAGCATTATCATAGGTGACATAGGGAAGACACCAAGCATAAGCCTCCTGGCTATCTCACAGAAGAAACTTGTAGATTCCTGTTGCATGAGAGGGACTATCCTAAATAATAACCAACGTGATTTATGCATTTATGCTGCACTGTGCCCAGAAATTGATGTATGCCTTCCCAATGTATCTTTGCAATCGCCCAGTAAGTATTACAATCATCTCCCTTGTATGACTATGGAAACTGAGGGTCAGGAAGGTTAGTACTTCAGCAAAAGTCAGCTGGCTGGAAAGAGCAGAGGCAGGGGTCACAGGACCCTGAGATGTGTGCCTTAATCTATGGCCTGCCGTGTTTAAATCGCCAGTCCCACCACAAAAATGCCAATATGGAACAACCA
Source organism: Lontra canadensis (assembly GCF_010015895.1). Taxonomy (NCBI): domain Eukaryota; kingdom Metazoa; phylum Chordata; class Mammalia; order Carnivora; family Mustelidae; genus Lontra; species Lontra canadensis. The sequence continues at coordinate 4,574,491 of NW_022631086.1, read as the reverse complement.
GATCATTATCAGAGGTACCTGTGTGCCAACAGGTACACAGACCAAAGGAAAAAGGCACAAGTGAAACTTTAAGACTAACACAAAATAAAAGATATTATGGGATCTACTGGAATATTCAGGAACAGCATGTTGTCAATTTCCAAAATTATCCTTACATCATTTACTTGGCTAACTATATACTGTGCAAATTTAATTAGCAGATCCAGCACAATCCAGATTAACCACTAGACAGATAATTAATTTTGCTTAAACCTAACACTGAACCTGAATGGCATTTCTATTCTCCCTTCCTAAGTGACCCAAAACTGAATGGATACAATGACATAAACCTAAATAATGATTTAGTAGAGCAATTACCAAACGTTTAAAATTTTTTTCCTAAATTATCTGCATGATAAAGAGTACTAAATTTGCACCTAAGCGAAAGTTCGTAAATTACTCAAGACAGGTGAGCAGAGAGTATCACCAGCTGCCCTAAATTGTAACTCATTGTAACTAAAATTCATTTCCGTGCACACACAAATAAATCACGCCTGTCCTCAAGGAGTAGACATAAATATGTTCACGTGTGTCCATGAGTGCACTATTCACATGTTCCTTAACATGGAAGAGCTTAGATCAATCACAGCATCTGCCGTTGCCCTGACAGCCACAGCACCGCAGGATTTAAATAAACAATGGATACCGTTTTAATTTGTAAGTGACAGAATGAAGAATATTGTGGTGTTTCCTCACCAGACTGTAACAATATTAAGGTAAATCAAATTTTGCACCTCATTTATTTAACAATGTCGTTTTTCAGTTGCTATAGTGTTTTTTAGCTTCTCAGAATACAAGACTGCACAAATTTCCCAGAACTTATTTTTGAAAAGGAAAAAAAAAAAACCTGTTAGCTCTTGAACACTTAATTATAATTGGCTACGCTTCTTTTCTTTTATTAAGTGATAATTTATGAAAGACTACTTCAAGATCGTCTAAAATGCCTGCTTTGGAAAGACTGAAGCAGGGGAATATGTAATCACTATGTAATGTAATCAGAATATTTAATTAACATGTAATCATAAAAGAAGAAAATAGTCTCATAGCATTTGTGCCCCAAAGTCAACAACGGGACTGTATTTAAAAGGCTATATATGCCTTTTAAAATATTTTTAATGGAGATAACATGGTTTTTTAATAAAATATTTGCTCAATAATTCTTTTACTTTAAGCAGAAAATAAAGCACTTGACCAAGGACAGTACAGAAAGGATACTCCCTCTGGTTCTCAAATCAGTTCACACACCCTTTCACAGTCCCCAGCAGACCCAGAGCTCCTGAGCGCTCTCCATTGCAAATGCTCCTCTGGTCCCATTCTCCTCCAACCACCCCAAAAATTTCTTCTTTCTCTTGAGTCTTGGGTTATTATTAGGGCTATCCTTCAAAACCAAGGCTTTCTTTGTTATTTTTAATTTCTGGTCAATTTTGTTTCCTATTTTAGGAGCCATAAGAACATTAAAAAAAATGCAATCATAGAAAATCACTGAGGAAGGAGGAGGCTACATAATTTTGTACACCAAATCAATGGCAAAATACAGGCCAAGAGATGAGTTTGATTAAGATTTATAAAGGTAATACAATTATAAAAGCAGATGTAGCCCAGAATCAAGTGTCTTTTATACATTCTCCTATTTGCACTAGGTGGTTTAAAACTTATTACTTTTTTTTTGGAAAGCTGCAACAAATGTTTTGTATATATCTCCTTGGATACATGTGTGAAAGTTTCTTCAAGGCAGGTACCTAGAAGAGTTGCTAGGTGGCAAGGAGTACAAGTATTCAAGACATCTACCTATTACAAAACAGCTTTCCAAAGTGGTTGTAACAATTAATACATCCATCCACAGTTTGGAAGAATTCCTTTTCCCTTATCCTCAGCAAATCAATGGAGTCTGACATTTTAATTTTTGCCAATCAAGTAAGTTAAAAAGGAAACTCGATTTCTTCAGTTTATATACCTCTGATTATTAATAAAATTAAATTTCCCTTTACATGTAGATTAACCGATTTGATATTCTCTTCTTCTCACTGAAACTCATTGTCCAGTTTCATTTGCCTAGTTTTCTGGTGAGTCCTCTTTTTATGGGTTTCTAGTATTTTCTTACATCTTTCTTATATTAAAGATACGAATTCTGTACCAGTTATATATGTTAAAAGTATTTTCTTAGTTTTTACATTTCTTTAAGTATATATTTCATCCATTTTATCAATTAGAACTTTAATTTTGATGTAGTCAAACTTATAAATCTTCTTTAGAGTTGTGGTTTTTGTACCTTGCTTAAGACTTCCTTTTCTGTTCTCAGATGATAAATTTATCTCCTGCATTTTTTTAATCCACACAGAAGTGATTTGTGTATGATGTGAGATAAGGATGATATTTTTCCTGCATTTAAAATCATTTTATCATCTTATGTATTAAATAGTCCATCTCCTGCCCACATGCAGAAGTCACCCCTCACATAAGTTCTCACATAAGATGAACCTGCTGCTAGATATTACATTCTGTGCTACTCAGCAATTTGTTTTTAAGTTTTCTTTTTGCAGAACCTCATCATGTTATATTGCTCTTGTTAGCTGATCCAGTAACTGTCTTATCTTTGTTTTTGCCTATTTCTTCTATTTATTTTGTTTTCACAATTGTCTTAGATATTTGGGGGACCTATTTTCCATTTTCATTTTTGAATCCATCCCTCAAATTCCAAAAACTTAGTGATGGGATTTTAATTATAATTACATTGAACTTAAAAACTGACTTTGGGGGCACCTGCGTGGCTCAGTGGGTTAAGCTTCTGCCTTCGGATCAGGTCATGATCCCAGGGTCCTGAGATTGAGCCCCATGTTGGGCTCGATCTCAGGGTCCTGGGATTGAGCCCCATGTTGGGAATCTCTGCTCAGCGGGGAGCCTGCTTCCCCCCAGCCCTCTGCCTGCCTCTCTGCCTACTTGTGATCTCTCTCTGTCAAATAAATAAAATCTTTTAAAAAATAAAATAAACAAAATTTTTAAAAAAAAAACTGATTTTGGAAGAAAATGGCATCTTCATCATTTTGAGTCTTCCCATTCACATTGATGAAAATGGTATATGTTTTTATTACTTAAAGAATCCTTCAATGTTCTCCAACAAGGTTCTATAATTTTCCCCATGAGAATCTAATGTGTCTTCTGTTAAATTTGCTCCTGGCTACCTGAGAAATGGTATTGCCAATGTGAAGAAGATTTTCTAACTGACTATATTTTAGAAATAGGAAATCTATTAATTTGTGTTTGTTGGTTTTATATCTATTAATTTTCCTATAATCCTTCAGTAGCTATAATATTTTGTCCATTGATTCTCTCAGATTATGCCTGTAGATGATCCTTTGCGGTCTGCTTTTTCTTCACAGTTCTATAAATTGTAGTTCTATTTCTTGTCTTACCTTTTAGGTTCATGAGAACAAGTTTGCATGATTATAAATGTTTATAATGAACATCTTGGCCTTATAAAGTATATTAATGGAAATGCTTTTTAAATTTTATCAGTAAGTATGAGGTTTATATAACTTTTGGTTAGATACCCTTCTTTAGCTTAAAAACTCCTTCCATTCCTAGCTTAATACAAGATTTTATTGAAGAAGAATATTGAAGTTCATAGAATGATTTTTCTCAACCATTGAGATGCCTATATGGATTTTGATCCTAATTTGTCAATATAATGAATAATATTTAGAGATTGCCTAATCTTTAAAAAAAAACTTGAATTTCTCAAATAAAACACTAGTTGGTCCTAACAAGATTTTTTGTATGCCCTTATATTCAATCTGCTAATATTTTACTTATGATTTTACATCATGTTTCAAAACAAAACTTGGTTATAATTTTCTTATGATTTCCTCTTCTAGTTTATCAAGGCTATATTAGCATATAACTGTTTTTATTAAGATAGAGATCGCTTTTAAATGTTCCATAAAACTTTCTTCTAAAACTTCTTGGACCTATTGTCTTATCACTGCTTTGGGAAAAGACAAGATAGGATTTTGACAATTCATTACTTTGATCATTACTGTTCTACTCGGGTATTTTATTTTTCCTTGAGTACATTACATACACTAATTTATGTTTCTTGAAAACCAAATATTTCATCTATTTTTTTCAAAATTTTACAGTTGTCCATAGTAACTCTGATGCTTTAAAAAAAAATCTCTATTTTGGGGGGTTCATTGCTTCAGTTGTAGCTTTGTTATTTTGTTGTGCTTGCTTTTTTATCATTTCATCTATTAATAGTCATCACCCTTTTGTTATTTCTTTTTCTAGAACTCTTTGTTGTGTTATATATCAGAGATGATAATACTATGAATCCCCCATGTCCCTGTCCCAGACTCAAAAATAACAAGGGGCACCTGGGTGGCTGAATCACTTAAGCATCTGCCTTCAGCTCAGGTCATAATTCCAGAGTCCTGGGATCGAACTCCTGTGTTGGGCTTCCTGTTCAAGGGGGAGTCTGCTTCTCCCTGTCCCTCTGCCTGCCACTCCCCCTGCTTGTGCTCTCTCTCAAATAAATAAATAAGATATTTAAACATCATCATCATCATCATCATCATCATCATCAACAACTCTTGACCAATCATTATTCATTTGTTACCCCAACCCCTCAGTTGTTTTGAAACAAAACTCAGATATTACATCATTACATCAATACATATTTCAATATATCTCTCTAAAGATAAGGACTCTTTTAAAAACATAACAGCAGTAGCGCTGCCATACCTGAAGATTACAATATATTTGGTATCACCTAATCTACACAGTGTTCAATTTCCCTTAGTGTCTCATAATTTCTTATAATTTTATTTTCCAGTCAGATGCTTATTAAGGTCCATACACTGCAACTATTTAATGGATCTGAAGTCTCTTTTGATGTACAGATTTGCTCCAACTTTTGCACTGTTTGAAGAAACCAAGTAGATTGTCCTATAGAGTATCTTTTAATCTGGAATTTGCTAAACATATCTAGGTATTACTTTAAATAGTCCTACCTTTATTCTCCATAATTCCTGAAAGTTTGTGGTTATATATAGAAACCTAATCAAATAAAAGTTTAATATTTTATTTGGTAAATACTTCATAATGTTATGTATCATAAAGAGATTCATAATGTCTGGTTGAATTTCTCTTTTCTTTTTTTTTTTTTTTTAATGTTACCAGCTAGTGGTAAAAATTGCCTAAATCCACTCCAGCTGGAATTAGTATTAGAGTTAGGGAAAGGGTACAAAATGGTAATTTTTTTAAAGATTTTATTTATTTATTTTTATTTACTTATTTTATTTATTTATTTGACAGACAGAGATCACAAGTACGCAGAGAAACAGGCAGAGAGAGAGGAAGAAGCAGGCTCCCTGTTGAGCAGAAAGCCCGATGCGGGGCTCGATCCCAGGACTCTGGGATCATGACCTGAGCCGAAGGCAGAGGCTTTAACCCACTGAGCCACCCAGGCGCCCCCAAAATGGTAATTTTAAAATCATTTTATTCCCATTGGAATCAAAAGCTTTCAGTACTCTGAAAAAGAGAAAATTTTTCATAAGTTATTTGGTTACCCTAAGCAGAGTTCAAACAGAAATACAGTATTAAAGTGTAAGCCTGTTTTATTTTCCCCCCCTCTATCAGTTTTCTAATAAACGAACTGGATTCCAACAGTTTCCAAATGTGATAGAAAGTTGCTTCTTTTTTTAGTATCCTTATTAAGTCATGCATTTAAACATATTTGATATATTGTTATTTTTAATTGGTCCTCAAATTGTCTCTGGCCACTGGGAACTTTTTCAGTTTGGCTCAACATGTTACTCAGGTTACTGGGAGTCTGATAGATAGCTCCCTTATTTTGTGTAGGACAAGAAATTCCAGGATCTCCTAAATTTCCTGTTCAACAGGAATCAACACTTTCCTGGACTCAACAATTCTCCATGGATTTGTGGTATCTCTTATTGGAAATGGTATCTAGAAACCCCACTCTGAGCCAAGAGATGTCATTGTCCCTTGCCATTTCATTGTTCTGTTTTTTTCTCCCCCTGGCCTTTTTTATTAACAAATTAGAAGATAATCTTTTAGATAAATATGTATTATGACTTTATACTAATACCTCTAGTTCTAACCTATAATTACAGAGTTTCTTTTTAGCCTCATTGGTCTCACAGCTGTGTCATTCTTTCTCTAACATGGAAAGCCTTTGTTTTCAATGGTGTCAATATAAACATTCATTTTCTTTATCCTTTAATACACACAACAGTCTCATACTAATAATAATATCATTATACATATTATATATATTATAATTATAAAATTATAATTGATAATGTTATTAACTAAAAATATTAGTTAAGTATATATTTCAGTTTGCTTTGTCCTTATGGTATACACCTCAAAATGTAGTCTAATTACCTTTTAAAAATAATTTGGAATAAATCTTCTTTGTGTAGCTATTGTTCTTTCATCGCTAATAATTTAGATGGTAATTATTCCATTTATTCTCTCTGGACTATCTTGTATTGAACCTAACCTTGTACATATTAAAGTTTCTATAGGTCTTAAGAGAAACCCAATAGTTGAGTCCAACCTTCCATGGGACATTTTCCAGTGCTTCTGCCAAGACCCTAAAACTTTCACTGGCTATGAACTATTTTTACATTGATTTGTGGCTCCAAGCTTCATTATCTTTCAGTAGAAATTTAAGGTTCCTACACTCAAGATGATTCTGTTTCCTTCCACAGCGCAGTATGAATGCTTGTCTTTCTGGCTTATGAGCAAAGTTTTTTTAGTTCCTATTGATGGATTAGGGAGTGATTTCACAGCTATTTCCAATGAACAGGAATGCTGATATCATCTCTCAGATAGGCCTGGGACACCTTCTTTAACCTGTAGGTCCAAAGGTGAGTTTTCATCTTGAAAATCCCTATCGCTTTTACCACTATCGCTTTTCACACCCTCTTTATTTGGTTACCTGGAGTTTTCTGTTTTTGTCACAAACGTAGCTGTCTGTTCCTTAATATTTAAATAGTTTGGCCTATTGCTCCTTACAGCAGCACATAGAATAAAAATCGTTTACCCGGCATGTCTATGCATTATAAGAAATGATGGAATCCCCAACATCTATTAAGGTCACAGCCTTGACCAGAAATGTCAGATGTTAAAATCAAACAGATAGGTTCACATGGTCTATAAAATCCAGTGACATTTGGAAGATTTCTTCATCCAGATATTTTGATATTTGTAAACATCTGAATAATTGACTGATTTTTTACCTGGACACTTGAGTTCATGCAGATGTCCAGCCAGTTTAATATCTGGTATTTATTTCAAAAGGTTTTCAAACATTTAATCTATGTCCTAATAGTTTGACCTTGAGCATGACACTGAAGTGCACAGGAGCTCAGTGGGATGCTCCGTGGCATTCCAGATCATGTAACTTGAACAGAGTTGTGGATGCACTGAAGATAGCCTAATAGATCCTGCAAGTTTGAAAACTTCTTCTCTGGGTGTGCATCAAGTGACTTTTAGGGGCACTATCTTTTCCGGTTCATTATTCAGTCAATTGTTGTTCTGAAGAAGACTTCATCCTCAAATGCATCATTTCCATTTTTGTTATTGGGTTCCTCTAACTTAGCCCCATCTCTTCTTAAAACTTTTTATTTTTTAAGGGAGAAAGAGTCATATATTCCAGCACATACTTCTGCTGTGTCTTAAACATATCTTAACACGATTTTAAGAAGATATTTAAAAATTAAATTTATCCCTGGGCAATTTGATTTGTGGGCTAAGGAGAGCAAAGTTTTACAAATGGAATACTTTTAAATAAATCATAATTAATTAACTATGCAAATATATCAAATAAATTTGGGTACATAGTTAGATGCCTAATTACAGTTCAGAAAGGTTAGAAATTGTAATACTATTTTTTAGCTTGGTTAATATAATATTATAATTGGGGTTGCTTTGATCATGGGGAATGTCGGAGACAATAATTTTTCAAGCTTGGCTGATTTTTAAATCATATGGTTATGAGTATTAGCAGCTTAATATAAAATGTGGTGCTGTCCACAAAGTTAAAAGAAATTATTTTGTCATAATAAGCTATATTAATTTAATTAGTTGTGTATACAGTTACATTTTTCACTTGAAAATGAAAGCAGAATGTTAGTTGATAGATCTAGTTTCTAAAAGAAATGGGAAATTTTTTATATATTTAGTCCATAGGAGAACATTTCTGCCTCCTCTGGTTTTATATTTCATATGTCCTAGAATTTGTAAATGACCCTTAATTCCTGTATTCCTTCAATGAGTGTTCACAGAGGGCTTGGCAATGCATTAAGGGTTTCCCTCCTTAGTTAAACTCTCAAGCACATTCTCCTGGGCTATTGCAATGGCCTCCTCCTTTGCCTTCTGGTTTCCAGGCTCAGGCCCTCTACTCCATCCTTCACCCGGATGTCAAAGTCATCTTCAGATATAGCAGTCCAGGACCTGTCTCCTCAAAACTACATTTCATGCTTTGGCATGACTCATCGTCCCCTAAGTCCTGTTTTTTGTTTTAATTTAAACTTGTTTCCAAATTTCAGAGTAAGGAGATTTCATATATGATTCTAGAAATCTCACTTTTCTCCAAAAATTAAAAGATATGGTCATGTTGACCTCATTGCTTCTGGAGCTAGACAGAGCTACCCACTGCAGTTGAGGTAGGCAGCAGCCGACACCTTGAGCCCTGGCCTCACTGACATTAGCTACCCGGAATCCGGTATGTGATCTCTGAATGGAGATTCAGATCCAAGTCCATTATTTTTCCTACAAGCCTGTAGTGGGTTGAATTGTGGCCTCCAAAAGATGTGTCCACCTGGCACGTCAGAATGAGACTTTACTTGGAATAAATGTCTTTGTGGGTATAATACTGTAAGTAATATAATAAAGGTAAATGATTTCAAGATGAGATCATTCTGGTTTAGGACAGGCCCTAAATATGATGACCAGTGTTCTTATAAGAGACAGAAAAGGAGAAAACACAGAGACACACAAGGGAAAGGAGGCCCCTGAAGATGGAGACAGAGGTTGGGATTATATAGCGCAAAGCTGAGGAATGCCCAGGGTGCCTATAACCACCAGAAGCCATGAGAGAGAGGCACAGAAGGAACTTCCCCTCAGAGCTTCCAGAGGGAACCAACCGTAGGAAACTTATAAGGGCCCTTAGTGATCTGGCCTGACCTATATCCCCAGTTTCTGCTCTGGCCTGTCCTGTCCTCACCTTTACCTCTGTCCCCACCTTTACCTGTCACTGGCCCTCACCTTTACCTGTGTGTACATGCAATTCCCTCGCATCCATGTGGTTTTGTGACTCTGCTTTACACCTGCTGCCCTACCGCCCCCACAACCCCTGAAAACTCTTGCGTCTCTTCTGCCTGGTTGAATTCCAATTTGTTGCTCAAGGCTCATAACACAGGACCAACTCCTTAAGGAACTCCTCCTCCTCATCCCCCACACTGAGCAGATGGCTGTTGCCTACTGGCAGTACTGTACCTTGATCTACAACTCCTCCTTTCAGCACTCACCACAGTTGGCTGAAAACCTTTCCAAGAGAAGAAACCTGCCAGAGGAGGCCAGATTGGAACTAATGACTGAAGGGGGCTAAGGTTATGAAGCATGTGACAGTTGATTTCATGTGCCAACTTGACTAAGCTATGGCACCCAGCTCCAGTCTAGATGTTGCTGTGAAGGTACTTTTAAAATGTATTTAATATTGAAACCAGGAAACCTGGAGAAAAGCAGATTACTCTCCATCATGCAGTCAAGCCTCATTCAATCGGTTGAAGGCATTAAGATAAAGACTGAGGAACCTCACAGGAGAAGGAATTCTCCTCAAAACTGCAGTGTTTCCAGTAGTAGAAACCTTACTACAGGGGCACCTGGGTGGCTCAGTATGTTAAGCATCTGCCTTCAGCTCTGGTCATGATCCCAGGGTCCTGGGATCGAGCCCCGCATCAGGCTCCCTGCTCAGCAAGGAGTCTGCCTCTTTCTCTCCCTCTGCCCCTCCCCCTAGGCTCATGCTCACTCACTTGCTCACTCGCTCTCTCACTCTCAAATAAATAAATAAAATATTGAGAGGAAGAAAGGAAGGGAGAAACCCTGCTGCCCTCTGTAACTTGGACTTAAGATTTAACATCAACTCTTGCCTGATTTGCCAGGTTACTCAACAAATTTTAAACTTGTTAGCCCCCATGGTCATGATCTCATGAGATAGTTTCCTTAAAATAAATACATGTATGTGTCCCACTTGTTCTGTCACTCTGGGAACCCTGACTCATTCAAGGCAGAAAAGAGAAGGAAGAATGTTCCAGAAAGCACGAGCAAAATACTAACATCCTCATGAGTTCACATGTGGCTGGCTCATGGGGTGTGCTGAATAATGAAAGAGACAAAGCTGGATTGGGGGTTTGGGGCCAGGCTTTCACTGGAGTCATCATGGACACCGATGCACAGCTAGAACATGATCCATTCTGGGCTTTAGAAAGGTAAGCACTATGGTTGCAGAGATGGGATGAAAGCAAAATGACTCTAGATGGACATTTCAGTCTGTGGGCCACTGCAGAAGTCCGAGGGAAGTATAAGCAAGCATACAGGGAGAGGGATACATGGGAGAGGACAGGTTGAGATACAGAGGCAGAGCCAAGGGACACCAAATCATGGCTGGCTTGCTACATGGTAGCATCTGGAAATCAGCCTGTGTTTATTCATCAGGGCACCTCAGGGCCCAGCACCCCTGAGACACAGCCTTCCATAATGTTTGTCAAGTGAGGAACAAAGGGAGGTGTATACTGAAGAGAGTTGACAAGGATGAAAGACAGCCTGATGCTGCTCTCCGAAAGGCCGTTATTTTTCCTTTCTGCAGCCATTTCAAGCTCTACTTCTTGTTGCCCATCTTTAAACCCTGTGTGGTCAAAAAATAATCAGGAACAGTGGAGATTTAGCTCCCCACAAAACTCATTCTCCCTCGAGCTTTTCCTCCAATTTCACGGTACATCCAGTCTCTTCCCTTTTCCGTCCCCCAGTTTTCCTTTGTGTCATGTTGAGCCATGAGTGCATGAGACATGATGGATGAGCGTCGGGCCATGGCGATCAGCGAGGAGATCTAGCCCAGTGAAGTAAAATCAAGGTTGGTTTGAAAAATTATTAAGTTGCCAAACTTAGGGGGGAAATGTATAGGTAGACAAGAGCTACATACACAAATGGGGGGAGACAGAAAATAGAGAAGGTGTTAAGAATATTGGGGGGTATTTTGCAGTCATCTGACAAAATCGTCTGAACAAAGTTGGGAGTTTCACCAACCGGTTCTAAGAAAAGCCAAATTGCACATTTTATCACCTTCATCACCTTGACAGCACAGCCTCTTTCTTATGATAATAATATCATACCAAGAAAAGCCTTTGGAAGTGAGGGAAATATTAATTATAAGTGGAATAAGAGAAGCTAAGCTAGCTCTGTCTAGGGAAATTAGGGTGAGGTATCTTCAAGGAGTTTGTACCACTAACACAGAAGGAAATAAGGAGGGAAAATTGAAGTATGTGAAAAAGGGATAAAATGCAAAGGACAGATGGGTTTATTCACAACTGTTGTTGATCAGTCAAATAATGTGCAGCCATGATTTGGGTTCCATTAGCCTCACCTGTTGGAAGGGACTTTGAACTGAAAAATAGATGAGTTGCTGTTGGAGACTGTAGCTCTTAGAACTAGCACCCACACCTTCAGCTAACACCTCCACTGGCTGGGAGGGGGGATGGAGAGGGATGTAGGAGTCAAACCAGCATCAAAAACAAGAGGTGGATATACAGATTTTCAACTTACTTACAGGAGGTCACTGTTCTTGAAGAGCCATCTCCCATAAAGCCCTCTAAGGTGGATCCTGTACAATTATTTTCTCTTCATGGTCAAAGATATCAGTAAAATATTGCCATTAGGAAAACACATTTTATTGTGAGTTATCTACAGGGCATTCCTTCAGGACAATTGTCCTCTTAAATTGTAGTCTTCCATTGGGAAAATCTACATTTTAAGTATCAACTTTTAAAATTCGACATAAAATCCAGGGCAGAGTAAGCACTACATGACTGATTTTCTGTTTACCTGTGGCAGAAACAACAGCTTAATGGCTCCAGTCGTCCTGAATCACATTTTTTCTTTATTGGTTCAAGTTAATCAGCCCCGCCATCCATCATAAAATGCCTTCTAGCTCTGGACACCCATCAAAGCAGAAGCATTCATGCATGTAGGGGAAGTTGTCATTGTTGCTTTGGGAAATGACTCTGTGTGTCTGTCTTCAAAACAACATGGTCAGACAGACCATGGGACGGAGGAGCGGGCACAGTGGGCTTGCAGTTTAGCTCAGCCAGGATGAGTGCTAACTAGGAGATCTTAGAATAGTTCCTGAGTCTCTGCCTGTCCACATCCTCCTCATCTATAAAATGCATCTTATCATATCTTCATGCCCTTCTGTCTGTGGGGATTATGTATCACCATGTATGAAATGCCTGGGACCTGGGAGGCCCTCTGGAAATATCCATTCCTTAGGCTTCTGGAGAGTGATTAAACCCCCCTTGTTTGCTCTTCCAGGCCCCATCCTCTAGGATCCAGCCTTCTGAACTGAGCTTTTAGGAGATGCTTTTCACTAACTCCTTTAGCTCTCTCCTATAAACTGCAAAGGTATGAAAACAAGAGATGTAGTCGGGATGTAAGGAAATAGCCAGTGGTCAGGAACATCCTGGGCTCTAGACCTGTTTCTCCACTAAGCAGCAAGATGCAGTTAGACTAGTCCCTAACCTCCCTGTAGAGACAGAGTTTTCTTCTTTGTAAAATGAGAATATTGCTCTAAATTATCCTTAAGGTTAAGTATCATGATTCTAGGCAATTTTGATTCAAAATATGAGACTCTGAAAACCATCTCTAAAAAATGTCACTCAGCAGAGGCACCTGGGTGGCTCTGTCTGTTGAGTGTCGAACTCTTGGTTTCAACTCGGGTTGTGATCTCCTGGGTCATGAGATCGAGCCCCTGCTTCGGCTCTGCACTTAGAAGGAAGTCTGCTTGAGGATTCTCTCCTTCTTCGTCCTCCCACTCACTCGTGCTCTCTCTCTCTCTCTTTCTCTCATAAATAAATAAGTCTTTTTAAAAATATATCACTTGGGATCCCTGAGTGACGCAGTCATTTAAGCATCTGTCTTTGGCTCAGGTCATGATCCCAGGGTCCTGGGATTGTGTCCCACATCGGGGGCAGGGGAGGTCCTTGCTCAGCAAGGAGTCTGCTTCCCCCTCTGCCTGCCTCTCCCCCTGCTTGTATGCTTTCTCTCGCTCTCTCAGATAATAAATAAAATTTTAAAAATATATATCACTCAGTCTTTTTGTGTGTGCACGTCCAGTATGTTGGATGATGGTGACGATAATGATGGTAAACAGGTTTCTCCCATTTTGTCAGTTTCTTGTTTGGTGCTTATTGAATACCCAGAGAAATCTTGTCATGGTACCAAGCAAACACACCTCCCCTTTTTTTTTTTATTTTCCTTTTTTAAAATTTCTGTTTCCAGCTTAGCTTCCTAATGGTTCTTTATTAACAAAATGAGTCTTCACAGTTGTAATCATGCAATGATTGACAGTCAAGCAGAATGATCAGAAATGGCACATGAGATGACAAATGAAGAGCAAACCATTCAGTCCCAGCTCAGAGGCACCACTGAACCTTTTGCGTGTTGTCGGCGTCCTTCAACGAAAACGTGCAAGGCTTCCTCCAGCTTCATTTTCACATCTGCTGGTTTTATTTTTTTGAAGTCGCCCAACTTTTATTTGATCTTCCCACTCTTCTCTGAACTTGGATCAAACATGCCCACATTTGGGCCAACTACCTTCTCAGGGACTAGAAGGCTTGAAAGTAAACTTTCCAGCTTATCTAAATGGATCGAGGAAACAGAATATTTCAATAGATGTTCATTTGCTTTCTTACTTGCTACCGGAAAATTCATGGCTGTTACAAGAAATATTTATTTATAGGAAGTTTGTTTTATGTGACTCCCCCCCCTTCCCTGTCTATTAAATCAAATGGATGTAATTCATCGTGGGACTCCTCAGACCCTGCCCCGCTGTGCACAGCGGATCGGCAAGCATGCGACGCGGGGGAGCAGCGGGGACATGGTTTGGAAGTGCTCTCCTCATCACAAATACGTAGCTTCAATATTGAGTTGTTGTGGCAGAAAAACGGCAACAAATACATGAACTGTAAACCATCTGCCTTGAAATATGTTCAAAGATGAATGTTCATCTTGAAAAATGAAATCTATGGAATTCTGGCATCCACTTTGACTTCTGAGAGATGAGCAGCTTGAATGTGCAAAGAACGGATTTCTAGACTAGCCTTCTTAAACTTTAAATTTCCGTGAACTCCGACGTTAAATGATTCCCGGCCGGGACTGGAAAACTTCGTTCCTGCTTTTCAACTCTAAGGAAAACCCTGACGGCTTGAAAATCCTGGGACTGTAACCGTAGAGGGGTTGGTACAGAAGTCTCTTCCGTGTTAAGAAATAGAGACACGAATGTGACTCCATGTTTATGTAACATCTACTCTGTGCCGGCGAATGCTGGACACGTGTGTAAAAAGCATGAGAATTCTGGCTTTCACCAGATTCCTAAAACAGAACGTTTAAACTGGCAGAGCTGGAGACTTTGAACTGTGTCTCTTAGTTTGGGGTGAGAAATGAGTCATTCCCTCTGCTCTCTTTTGAACCACAGTCCAAAGGCGATAGAGCATCCGTGCCCTGTGAGAAGGAGATCTCCAAATGGCTCTGAGAGGGGTTTCGGGCAACGTGATAAATATAAAGAAGAACGGTGTCGTAAATGCATGTGAGCAGCGAGGAAGATGAAGTCAGGAGAACGGGAATCAAGCAAAGCACAGACGCCCTCTGGGCTTAGCAGACCAGACCAGAAGTGACCACAAGAAGAGAACTGGGGGCAGGAGTATTTTCTGTTTGCTGTTTGAGGTTTGGGGAGCTTATTAGACCGACCTTTTGGCTGACACAGAAACTTAAACTTGTTTTCTTCCTTCTCTTCTTCACACCATATACTTTTGACTTTGATCTGCCTCTAGAGTGTTCTCTCTAGGATAAATCCTCACCTAGATTTCTTTGGGCTTTCGTGGTTCCCAGGTGCGCAGTCTCTCCCACTCCCAGATGCACCCACTTTCAATGGTTCTTCCATTGTTGCATGTGCACCTGCTGCCTTCCCACTATGGCGGAAGCAGCTCAATAAAGGAATCCAGACCTCTTTTGCCCACTGTATCCAACGTCGTGTGATACGTGCAGTGGCCTCAGTAACTATCCATCTGAAATTATGAACGTTGCATAAAGAAAGAATTATGCCATCAGTAGGAGGAAAAGCCTGCATTGGATAAGGTTGACTAAATTTGTGATACAGAGCATTTTATTATTTTTTAATTAATTTTATTTGTCAGAGAGAGAGAGAAAGAGAAGGAGGGAAAGACAGCAACAGGAAGAGGGAGAAGCAGGCTCCACACTGAGCAAGGAGCCCTATGAGAGACTTGATCCCAGGACCCCAAGATCATGACCTAAGCCAAAGGCACACGCCCAACTGACTGAGTCACCCAGGCGTCCCACAAGGCATTTTAAAGTGGTGTTAAGAGAGCACCGGTGTTTCCCGAAACAAAAATATAGTATGTTTACTGCAGTAAAAGGTAGGGTATTGGTGATACTCTTAATTAAACTTTATTTTAAAATTTGATATATTTTAATGTATGAACTTTCATTTTTCTTTGATTCTGCTTTTCCTTTAAAAAATGGAATTTGTCTCACATGGAATTTGTCTCATATAATTACATAATTATCACAACAAATGCTCCTCGAAACAACCATGTAAGGATTTGAGATGATGGTGTTTGTCTTTTATTCTTTATTTTGTTCATCTTTTTCACTCTAATACTCACATGTTTACCTTGCTTGAAGGAAAAGGCAAAAACTTGTTTAGCACGTAGAAGAGGAAAATTTGGCAATGCTATTTTTACACTATAAGTGCTCTGCTATATCTACAGGGAGCTTAGATTTTAGTATGCAACAGCAAAAGTTACTAGATGATCAGTCTTACGCTGGAAGATCAAAGTGTTTTTTTTTTTTGTTGGGTCAACTGTTTAACTAAGAAACTAAGAAGGAATAAAAATATAATAGAGCAAATCCAGTCCTGGAACATAGTTTGGGCAATGTAAAGTTTGTGTCCGTACATACAAGCAATTAACCTGCCTTTGTAAACATATTTGCTTTGTTCCCCTCCTACTTTTCCATTAAAAATAGTTTGTTATTGGTGATCTTTACAAGAGAAAAAACCCACATCATCTTTTGTGGTGAACTGGAAAAGCCAATGAGTGTACTCATTTAATTAGAGAGACTGCATCTGCCTTGGAAATGAACAATGAAAACTTTACTTTGTTCGTTCTGAGAAGATTCCAAGAAATGAAATGGGCACAACTTATTAGTAATGAAAACAAGAGGTGAAACTAGTTCTGAGCGTTTATATAATTTTAGTAGATTTTGTATCATTCCCTATCTCTTTATATGCAACCTTATTAACTTGGCCTTGATTCTGGGGAAGTGATTCCAATAGTCTTGACTTAAATTGTAATTTGTACAGATTCCTTCATTGAAGTAAAAACTGAGGCAGACTTTTGGGGCATGATCAGTATCCCCAAACTTGCCCCAGGTAAATTAAGAATAATGAGAACAAACACAACATCTTACTTATCCAAACTGAGAGCTTCCAGGAAGGAGCCCAGAGACTGAATGGAATTGGATTTAGGTGTGCGATATAAGATATCTTGAGTCTTATGAAATCTGATTCCAATATTGTAAACCAACTTGTGGTATCATCAGATTATTCTTAAATGTAAAAATAGAAAAGTTGAGATGAAAAGATATATACATCAGTTGCACAAAAGTGTTGAGCTCTGAATGAATTTGAATATAATTTGAAGTTCACATATTTTTATGTGAGTAAACTAAATATCATTGCAAGTTCTAAAAAAATAAAATGAAGAAAAACACTGAAGTAAAGTCATGAGTTATACTCTTATAATACAACTGTGAACCATTTTTGTGGGCTATAAATGAATAATAGCTACGCTTGAACACAACGTGTCTTTACATATTCAAATGAGGAATAAAACACATGGCACTTTACAAATAAGAATGGAGTAGAGAAAGATGTGTTTATAACCTAAACCTTTACATTTTACTTTTACTGTGGCACTAGCAACATCCTCAGCAATTAACCAAAAATGTGACTACACATTATTATTCAGCAAAACATGCGTCTCATTTGTAACGCTGTGGGAAGAGTACAGAAGGCTGGAAGGTTCCAGCCTTCCTCACACTTATTGAATCTAAAATAGACAAGATAGTATAAAATTCTAGATGTATTCTCTCTGAATTAATTTTTATAACCCAACTGAATAAGGTCTCTAAGATATGTAAATCCTAAACACTTCAGAAATAACAAATCATTTCATCATGGAAGATTATTGGCTTAAAGAAATGAACATGAAGACTTTACATCTTTATATTGCTTGCTATTAAACAGGCTACTGAAAATATTTCACTAAGTGCACTCTAACCTCACGTTAATGCTGCCAAAATACCTGTACTTTTATATACTTCTAGAGGGGAAAATTCTTTAAGAACGATGTCTTTTTCTAAAGAGAAGCAAATTTGCTAGATTGTTGCAGGTAAATCTAAGACCTCTCCCGGATAAGGCATCATCTCCCGGAAGTGTGAGTGTGTTTGTGAGTGTGGGTGTCTAAGTGTCAGTTAGGGGAATTGGAGGTGAAGAAGCAACAGGATTAGCTCTATGCGGTAAATATTATAATTAGCCCTAGCAGAAAAATGGAGAAACAGACTTAAAAGGCGTAACAGAGTCAGAGCCGGATGACACGTAGAAAATGCGTCCGTTCTTCAAAATCCTTAATCTGTGACTCCAAAGTTCAAGAAGTTTAGGAATACAGGTGTTTTAAAATGTACCTGGGATTGGTTACAATCAAGTATTGTAAGCAAGTTGTTTCAATCCAGTATTTGTTTCAATCAATCAAGGCAGACAGCTGCCTTGAAAGAAGAGTTTATCACTTCTAGTTCCCAAGTCATACCACGCCGGGCCACAAGGGGACGAAGCAAGGTAGGTCAGGAGGAGGAGGAGCAAGAGGGAGAGTGTGGGCCAGAGCAGCTATTGTACTGTTTTTTCAGGAAGACATGGGCAATGCAGGGAGAGCAAGCTGAACAAGTTTAGGATTGGGTCATTTGAAGAATTTCTATAGGCTCTGAACTGGAGGGGTGGTCCCTGGTTACAGTCCCTGGTCCTGGGGTGACATAGGGCAGAGACAACATCAGGTTGGTATGCGAGAGAGAGTTTGGTAAAGGAGGTAATTGGGGGGCATGCCCTCTGGATGGGTTGTTTGCACATCAAAGATGAGTCCCTGTGTAAAGTGTTTGCTCTCACTAGGAATTAGCCAACCGAAGGACAATCCCTTCCCAGCATCTGAAGACCCCAAGATTCCAAAAGCATCTTTTGACAGAGAAGATAAAAAACATGGTTCATACAAGATAGCCTATGTATTAATTTTTTTAATCTTTCTTATTGAAGGACAGTTAGCAGACCATGTTACATTGGTCTCAGGTGCACAACTTAGTGATTTAACAACTGCATACAATGCTCACCATGCTAAGTATAGTTACTATTTGTCACCATACAAGTTACTAGGATATTATTGACCATATTCCCTATGCCTTACTTTTCATTCCCATGATTTCTTTATTCTATAACTGGAAGTTTGTATCCCTTAATCTCCTTTATCTGCTTCACTCATCCCCTATCCACAGCACCCCTCCAACCACTAGTTTGTTCTGTGTATTTATGAATCTGTTTTTGTTTGTTGGTTTGTTTTGTTTTTTAGATTTCACATATATATGAAATTATACGGTATTTGTCTCTCTTTGTCTGGCCTATTTCACTTAGCACAATGCTTTCTAACCCCATCCATTTGTCACAAAGGGCAAGATATCGTTCTTTTTTATGACTGACTAATACTCCATAGTGTATGAGTATGTGTGTTGGCGGGGTCTGTACTATATCTTCTTTACCCATGCTTCCACAGACAGACACTTACATCGCTTCTATATCTTGCCTATTTTAAATAATGTTGCAGTAAACATAGGGGTTCATATGTCCTTCCGAATTAGTGTTTTTATTTTCTTTGAGTAAATACACAGCAATAGGATTACTAGATCATATGGGTCATTTCCATTTTCTATAATTCATTATCATTATGTTACAATGGACAAGAAAGTTAATCATACATAATAACTTATTTATTTGTAATTAACAAATTAAATTAGAGGAATTCCTATAGCTTAAATATGTCCAATTTATAGGAATGAGATTAATATCTGTACTTAAGTAGGTTTGATGCACAAATCCATATATTAGTATTTAATTAAAAAAACACAGTGTAAGGTAGCAGTTAACAATAAAGATGCTCAATTCAGAGAGAACCAAACTCAAGTCCCAACAGCTCCTAGTGCAAGTTACTTCACTGGGCCTCTCTCTACATGCGTGTAATGGAGCTTTTAATACATACCCCATAGAGTTAATGCATGACTTAATTGGACAATATCAAAAAGTTCTTAACCTTGTGCCTGTATTACTAATTTAAAATTTAGGATTAATACTATTATTATTATTATTATCATTACTATCATTATATAGTCATTGAATATCAAATTACTGTTCCTATCAACTTTAAAAAATTTTAAAAAAATTCTTGTAGGACCACTAAATGGATTCACCACATAAAGACACAGAAGCTTAGGCAATTGTTTAAATGGTGCAACTCTCCTCTTATTTTCACCTTAATTATCTGAAATTTTTAAATGAAATACTTGGGTGAGGAGTAACAAGCAAATTGCTTCAACTGGAACAACTTTGTCTACCAAAATAGTCATAGTTCTTGTAAGGAACACAAGAGCATAAAATGGCTGGACTTATGCACAGCTCTTTTTTCTTTTTTCTTTTTTTTTTTTTTTCTGGATTCACTATGATAATCTCATCTATCTCATGGGTTCATCAAGTTCGAATGGGGGGAAAATAACATTAATTCCATCAATCCCACAAATACCATCTACTTCAATCTTTAGAGTCATACCCAAAGATCTGTTTCTCTTTTCTTCACCATCTTCTGAAAAACTGTTTAATTCATGTTTATTTACCATCATTCTGTATCTTCTATAAAGGAATTTTTTAAAAAGTGGGGGGGGGGGAGTAAAAAAGTGGAAGAAATAAAATAGAAAAAGCTCAAGTGAAGTATTTTGCTGTCCCTGACCTTCGTCAGTGAGGTTATTTCTCAAATTTACATGAAGACTTATTATCATCTTGACTGCAATCATGCAGAAAATGAATGGGGTATAAAGTACATGAGGGTAATTTAATAAGACGAGCTTTCTTTTCTTGTGAAATCTTTGAAGAAGAGAATCATTAGACAGAGACTTGCCTTGCATTCACCCCGGTCATGAGGCATGTCAGCCTGGTGATGTGCCTTTGGCAAGAAGTCCTTAATTAGAAATTCCTTGAGAGCTGCTCCCAGTAGGTGCTTCCTAAGACAGAAAGACAAAATAATCTAGCAGGGAAGCCCTTACTAAGGATATAGCAGCCGGGCTCAGGTGAATGAAAGAAATAATTTGCTGACAGCAACAGAGCAAATCTGTCAGAATGGGGTGCTGGATTTTGAATGAGAGTCTCTCCATCATATTAGTAGTAAGTATCACGTTTGTTATTCAAGTTTAAATATATATATTAGACAGTCTTTGACTTTTAAGATAATTTGTACAGGAATGTTAAATAGCTTGAAGTATTACTTTGGTAAAAGACTAAAACTTGTTAGAAAACATTCAGTAGATGTATTTAATTTATCCTTACAGAATCATGTTTTTCGACTGAGTTCATTTTTAATTATTTTTAAAGTCAAGTAGTTTGTTTTTGCATAATGTATGAATGTTTCTCTAAATCAGATGAAGTCTTTGAATTAGAATATGAAATTGGAAATTTTCTAGAGTACTTTCTGAGTTGTTTTTAAAGATTTCCTCCTTTTGCCATCATTGATTTAAAACACTAGAGTGATGTTGATTAGGAAGGTTTTGTACTTTTCATTAAATTCCTTAAAGTATACCATATGTGTTTAAAATCTTTTTTATAAAGTTAACAATTTATTAACATTGTAATCACTGTTAAAAACTGATCTACGAGAAATAAGTGTAGAGTAAATCTGATTAACGCTGAGAAGCTCTTCATTTCACTTTAAAAGAAGAACCCAAGTGATTTTGAACAGAAGAAAAGATTGAAGATAGTATTGATTGGTCTCTTTTCATTCAACACTAGCTCTTGTGGCTGGGAGTGAATTTATATCTGTTTATTGACACATTCTGTTGGTATGAAGAGGAAGAATCTTTCCTTTACACGCGTGTTATTCTGGGTGTAAGTAGAGTTGGTGACTACACATTATCATTTCGGAAAACGTTCTGTTTTCCCCAGCTTCCTTACTCTCACTGCATCTCTTTCCTGTGTCTTTACATGTGGACAGTCAACGTTGGCTTGGGCACGAGCATCTGCAGTGTGTCTGAATTTTAACTGCATGCTGATTCTGTTACCAATCAGTCGAAACCTTATTTCATTCATGAAAGGGACAAGTACTGTAAGTACTAAAATATTTGAAATAATTTCCATTGTTTTAATGTCCTAATATAAGCACCATGGAAGATAAAGATGTATTTTACTGTGAAATTCCTAATAATCCTGTTTGAATTAAAGTTGGTTTCTTTGTAAGAGAGAACATAGTGGCTAAAACTGAAAATCAGGAATCAGTACATCTGGTGTGACTTCTGATCTTGCCTTTCCCTCCCTCCATGACATTGGAGTCATTGCTCAGCCTTTCCCTGATGTATTGGCTCCTCTGGAAAAAGATGGGCGATAGAATTGACCCGACTCGCAAAGATGGAAGTATTATAATAGTTTCAACTGTTCAATTTCTAATTGAAAGGAGAAAAATAAGCACTTGAGCCAAATGTCACTAAGGATGCATCTTTCTGAGCTCTCTGCCCAGGAAAGCACAAGCACAGTGCACAGATTTCAGTATGTAGACTTTAACCCCTACTAGACATAACAGGACATTTCCTAATTATATTGACTTCAGTGTGTTGGGTACCGTGTTTCCTGCCGAACAGAGTAATGTGCTATAGAGAAAAATGAGAATGTCAATAACCCTAACTAGATGAGATAATTTATGATATAATCATCATCATAATTTTATGAATATTTAGAGGTAGATGACTATAGTGCTG
The DNA here is from genome assembly GCF_010015895.1 of Lontra canadensis. Lineage (NCBI taxonomy): Eukaryota > Metazoa > Chordata > Mammalia > Carnivora > Mustelidae > Lontra > Lontra canadensis. The sequence goes on along the minus strand of NW_022631086.1, from coordinate 4,552,030 downwards.
CTCTTTGTGTAATAAGGAATAGTTTACAGACTGCTTAAACCACATCCATGAGAATGACAGTTTCCATCTTCATTTCCTAAGACTAGTTGGAGCATGGAGATTAGCAGGTTTATTCTAGAATTTGGACTTAGAGTCAGGGAACTATACTATCTCATTCAGTTTTACTGAGTTAAAATGTCAGCAAAGCCAGTAATAACCATTTGGTTTTACCTCTGGGACTAATTACTGGCCACTAACTTCTGAGCCCCATTGCCCGACCTTCAGGAATGTAGACAGAGGGAGTGCCTGAGTCCTGCTCTCTTAGCTCTCAGGATGCTGTCATCCATGATTCTTCTCCAAACAAGACTTTTATTTTCTGTCACTCCAGTGCTGCAGAGGCCCATGGAGGAGGCAATTAGATAAAAATCTCAAATTCCACAAACTGGTCGCCTATGGGATAGCTATTAATGGAGGTAAGAGCTTCTTACTCATCGCCGAGTGCATTTTATAAAATCTAATGTTTAACTTCTAAGTTTTGCTTTAGTTCCTCCTCCGCCAAAGGCTCACCCTTAAATAAATCTTTGCCTTCCATTTGACCACATAAACCTTATATAAATGGATTTTTAAATTTCTAGTTTAAACTCTTGCTGTCTTCCCTACCAAGCCTTCAGTTTGTCAAGGAAAAGTTAATGAAACTCCATTGTCATTTGTGAATAATTAAGCTTGTTGAGAAGACAACAATAAATACCTATTTGCAAAATGAATACTGTGCTACTCAATATAATTCACACTGGAAATAAAACTGACCTATACTCAAAATCTCATTCACGGGCGTAGGAAAATGGTATCATAGGCAGTAAAAGAAAAAAGAAAAGTAAGAGCAGGTGAAGAGGGTTCCGGATAGTATTGAGCCAGTGGATAATAAAAGACTTTGAAAAGATACAAGGCTTTAGAGCATATATAGTGTTATTGTTATTTCTTGAATAAGAAGACAGGAGAATTCAAGAAAAATACAATAAAAATTAGCATCCAGGGCCAAGGTTAAACTCTGCGGAGGAAAAAAAGAAACCGAGCAATAACTAACTCATTTGTGGTTTTGTTGGACAACAAATACATGGAAATGAAAGGCTATCTGCACAATGAGGACTTATGGTTCAGGACTGTTTCCCCCAAACTAATTTAACTATAAAACGTTTTCATCATTTGCTTTTATCCTCTCATGCATAAAAAACAGCAGAATAAGAAGAACACTCAAAACAAATGTGGATTTAATTAAGCAACAAGACATGTGTGCCCGAGTACCAATTAACACAACTTTGGGTGTGCAGTGAGACATGTGGGGAGATTTCCCCATCTATTGTCCTCAATGCCAGATTAAACCAACCCAGGAAATGTTTGCAAATGGTTTTTGCAGTTTGTTAAGAAATAAGGGTAAAGAAACATCATGTCCCAGAGAAAACCAGCCAAGGGATGGAGGGCAGAGAATAAGCTAATGCATCTTAATGTCCAAGGCTACTTGGGCTACCATCTACAGAGGTGCCAAAAACCTTTGCTGTATGAGTTGAACGCATAAAGGAATGAAGACTCAGGGAAGCAGATTACAGCTCAGATATGGAATCATCCAGACCTTAAAATTGGAATGAGTTTCCCTGAGAATAGAGAGTTCCCTCTCGTGGGTGTTGTCAGGGCAAGGTCCAGACCGCTCCTTGGAAGATTCTTCAGAAAAGGAATTCAAGGATTCTCTAGGTTTCCTTTAAAATTGTGAGAATCTTGAATTCCTGTATTAAAAGAGCAGATAAAAGACAGTAAAATGGCAGGAAGGATATTATGACTATGCAATAGGATTAAGGCAAAACTAAACTCTAAGAGAAAGAGAGAAGGAACCAAAAAAACCCACAGCATCGAAACACATTATAAAAAAAAAGCAAAAATAAATAAAATAAAATAAAGGAAAATATGTTCTGCAATAATTTTGTCCTTAAACCCTTGGGTATGTATATTTCTTTCTGTGTAATCATATATCAATAGGATAAATGCATCAGTGATGTGTACTGAATGTGTCCCCCATGTGCAAGATACCCTAAGAGAAGCTATAACCCGCAAGTAGCGTAGGCACTAATAATTTAGCAGGGAGAGCAGTTAACTGTTAAAATAAAATAAAATAATTTGGTTTTTATTTTTTTATTTTATTTTATTCCCCTGCTACTGATTGGTCCTGTGATCTCAGATAAGTTTTTTAAAAAGCTTTTTCTTTTACGAAATTAAAAGAACAAGAATACAATCTATCCATCTCTAGATGTGCAGACTAGTTGTCAGGATGTCTCTTGGAAACCGGAGACTACGAGGCCATCGGCTCGCCACTATTGCAAAGAGAATCACCTCCAAGTCTAGCATGGCTAGCGGGTTCCATTCTGTGAGCCCTGCTCCCTCCTCCACTCCCATCTCTCTCCATACCCCCTTGCTTCTTCCCTTGGCAATGCCCAGCCACTGGGTCCCTGAGTAGTCTGTGACTTTGCTCCTTTTACCCCCTTCATGTTAAATGCTCTTCCTTTCCTTCCTCAGTAGATAAGGTGTTGCCATATCTGGGACTCCCTGCCTGGCCTGTCTTCCCCTGACCCTCTGGGTCTGAGCTCCCAGCCCACCTCTCCTGCCTGCCCCTGTCATGCCTCCTACTACAGAGTAAAATTTCTCCAGACTCTGATCTCCTCAGGGGCTGAGATGGGCCTTACCTGGCTTGGCTTTCCCAGCCCCTGTCATATAAATCCTCAACAAATTTGGTCAAACCCGAGGATGAGCAGGAGTCAGCCAGCTGGCAAAAAATTGGGGGAATTTGCAGGAAAGGTACAAGACCATGCAGAAGTTGTTCAGGGACCCAGCAGCAGCTTGGAGAGGGGGGCGGGGGGGGGACAGGGGAGGAAACAGGATGTAGGCAGGGAAGAGATGAAGAGATTCAAAATGATGCTGGTTGTCCAAGATAAATTCACATTCTGCGGCAACAAGAGGAAGCAGCACGCTCTTCTCCCTCCTTCCCTCACAAATCCCTGGAGAGAATCAAATACCACTCGGGGGGTCTCTTCTGCTTGAATCTCCACTGCTTTGCAGGGATCCCAAACATCCCTGGGCTCTAAACAGCCCCCCACACCCCCGCAGGGTCAGACTGTTTCTGAGAGCAAAGCACTTATCCCCCACCACCGTCCCCCACCACCATGGCAACCAGCAGCGCAGGGCTGTTTCCATTCCCAGCAGAGGCAGGAGGGTGGGGAGAGAGCTCTCTGCTTCTCCAAGCCCTGACATAGCAATTATTACATTTCACACTAACTAAGAAATGCGGCTGGCAACTGCGCTTTTAGAAGAAAAAAAAAAATGCTATGCCCTGGTTTCGTAGATATCCCTTTGCTTTTCACATTTCGTCCTTCTGGTGTATTCACTTGGGAGCCGCTGAAAATGTCCCCGTGCTTATTTTATTAGCATCGCCCATTATGCCACTTTTCAAATAGCCGACTGGCTTAATAGAGGTGTGTAACCTTGGAAGAAGAGGATCCGTATCGAAGTTTGCGTGCCAGCCCCTAATTTCTCATCCGTTCCTCTATAAGTTGAACTGCAGGCTTTAATTGGTCAAATCATTAAAGGATGTAATTAGAGCCTGGTGGAAGTAGGCTGGGGAGGAGGAGCGAGACAAACAATGCTATCTATAATCAAGGGCATCACCGAAAATGCAGTGACAGAAACTCTTCTCCTGGCTTCCTGCCTTCCCACTTGCCTGCCTATGATAAGAGCCTCTGGAGCATTCTTCAACCGCTAACAAATCATTTTCAGGGACCTATAACCCCAGTGGTATAAAAATTCCAGCCTCACAGCCCCTTCGTTCTTATGAATGTGGATCCTTCTGGACTCCGTGGTCCAGAATGGACCTTAAAGATCTTCCAACTGAATAGCAGTTCTGTAAGCAAGATCGTTCTTCAAAGGCAGCTGTGAATAGTGACCCAAATGGCTTACAACTGCTCAGCTGGGGGAGGGGCGCGTGGCGGGGTAACAACTACCCCCAGGCAGCTCCTGATGCGCTGCTAAAATTAGTTTATATAGCTCAATAAACATAAGAGACAGGTTGATAGGAGTGCACTCAGAGGAAAGGTACTGAAAAGAAAGACTTGGAGACCCCAGGATAGAAGCCCAAATTCTTCAGGACCAGATTGTTAAAGAATTGTTACTAATCCAGTTCCGCAAGAAGCATTGGGACCTCCAAGGAGGCTGTCTCCCCTGTCCTGTCCAGCATAACTGAGCTTGATTTACAAATGAGTGGCGTGCAGTAGTCTAGAGTGCCAGAGTCCATGTGCATTCCTGCGGAAATCAGACCGCAGACTTAAAAGTTGGGGGGCCAGGCTCTGGCTGTAGATGCACAGCCAGGATTTGTCCCTGGGTCCTTATTTCTGACGGTTGCTTAATTAGGAGGTGACTAACTCCAAAATGACTGTTATCACTGACAGGCAGGCAGAAAGATAGCAAGAACTGACCGCCCTTCCAAGATTCTCCCTCAATTATGCTTCCTTTGATCTCCTGAAAAATAAAAAGAAGGAAAGAAAGAAGGAAAAGAAACTTTCTCAGGGCAACTGGCTCTAATTGTAGCCTTTATGATTTTTTTTGTTCGCTCTTCAATAAAAGCTCCTTATTTGAACTCAGAAGTTCACACACCAATTAAATGTGCATTTGTGGTTTGTCCAAGACTGCTGCTCTCTTTTAACTGTAAAAGTACTTTGGTGAGAAAATAGGATTGTGAAAAGACCCAGTTATAGCAACTTTTAGCCCTAGCATTTGGGTGGATTCTGGAAATGTGTATCTCGGGCTTTTCTACGGGCTGGGCAGAAAGTCCTCAGGGGTACGGGGAAGAGCCCACTGGCATAAATGATGGCATGGGATTCGCTACAAAATTAAAAGTCTGCTTAAGCCAGTGTTGCTTTTGAAAACATTAAAACATGTGTTCCGTATTTGCATCACTTTTCCATTAGAGTACAGACCCCTTTGGATGATAAATGTCCCCAGTTAATTTTGAAGGAGGCACAGGAGCCTGACTGCTGGAAAGGAACCAAGATATCATCTCGTTTCCGTTCAGTCCACCCATTTTACAGATAAGAAAGATAAGAAAGTGGGCTGAAAGTAAAGAACTGAGAGGTGTCCTTCTCAGTGTCTTTCCAGCTACATTTTAACAACTCTAGTAACAGGATAGGATTCTGATGAGTGAGAGAGAAGAAAGTCCAACCCTATCACCATTGGATCACTTGCTTGGAGAAACAGGCACTGTCAGTGTAGATAGCATGGCTATTCATATCAAAATTACTGAAGCGGAGCACCTGGGTGGCTCAGTCGGTTGAGCTCCTGGCTCTCGTTCTTGACTCAGGTCATGATTTCAGGGGTCATAAGATCGAGCCCCATGTCCAGCTCTCCGATCAGCAGGAAGTTAGCTCTCTCCTTCTGTCTCTCTCTCAAATAAATGAATCTTTAAAAATAATAAAATAACTGAAGTGTTTAAAGGGAAGAATGGAACATATAATGTCTGAAAAACAGCAAAATCAGTATCTCCCTGGGCATCTACCAAGTCCCAGCAGCCATGGAGTTCGTGGGTGGGGTACCGTTCATTCGAAACCAAGATCACAATAAAATTAGGGTCCAATGTCAGAGGAAATAAAATGTTTAGACAAACCAAATGGGCACAAGTAGTTTTCCTTCTGAGAATTCCTGAGATGAATGAAACAAGATATTCTACTTGTTATCTTATTACCTGTAAAAAAGAAAACAAAATGGAGGCTGTTGGAGCAAAGGAATAGTTCAGACATGAATTTTAAAGTAATGAAAAAAAAGCTGGGAAGAGTAGTTCTCAACAGATTCCCTCAGGAGCTACCTCCTAAAAATTATCCTGGGTTTTCTTATACTACTTCATTAGCTTCCTCAGCTCTGTTATAGGAGACCCGGCAATAAGAATAAATAAATAGTTCAATATCTTTGCTCATTCAATAAATGTACTTAAATCTAGTTTAACAGTGTCAAATTCTCATGTGGAAATCAATCTAATAGGAAATAGATTGTGATCAACAACTCCTCACACAGGAGGAGAATGTTATGGAATGCAGAATATAAAAGACACAGAATCTGTCCTGTACTTCCTTTCTGGATGTCACAGATTATGGAATCAGTAAGTGTTGGCACTTGATTTGGCTTGAAGCTCAGTATCCGCTTCTGTAAAATGGGAACAGCTCCACTCTGTCTGGTGTGCTTTAGTCCGTGGAGGAGAACCGAGGACAGCCACAGGCAGAAGGATGAGGGTAAAGGGGCAGAGAGTAAAAGGAGAGTTTACACCCACCTGCAAAGAGGACTCCAAGGGTTACAGTCGGTCTTAGGAGCTGTTTGACTCTAAAGACACCAAGTGAGCCATTCAAAGAGTTTTACCTAAGCCACAGGAGAAACTGGTTTTCAATAAAGCATAACATTTATTGAAGTGAAAAGAAGCAATATAACTTAAAGGTAAAAAATGGGGCTCAGGATTCAGGCAAACAGGGTTTATTCCACCTATGCCTTTAATGAACTACAAGTGCCATTAACTTTTTGAATCCTGGTCTGTCAAATGGCAGTAAGGCTAATACCTGAGTATTAAGTGAGATAATACGCCCAAAACATCTATAATGGTGTTTGGAGTATAGTAAGTATTCAGTATCTGTTAGCTATGAGAAATAGGACCTGTTTAAAAAAAAAATTATGCTGATTGTCAGAAAACAGTAATTAGGAATACTGCTAAAGATGTTTGCATTCAATTTACCACATGGTTTTCATTTCATATATAGCATATAGGGAGAGATGACTTCTAGACAAATGTTTCTAGCTTTGTGGACACTGAGACTATACAAGGCAGTCCTGCATAGACACCACCACATTAATGGACAAATGGAACATAAGGAAGAAGTACAATGACCTTTTGGTGCTACTCACACCATACCCATAAGGAGACAGTTAACATCATGGACTCAGAAATACCACCGTGCTTTGCCTTCTTAGTTGAGCTTCAACTAAAGGCATATTTGAAGTGATTTCCAACTTTAAGCCTGTAAGAAAATGTGCAAAAAAAAAGAAAAAGTATTAGCAGGGAAAATAGTACTCCAGTACTGTTGCAGCTACAGACAACCAGCTGACCCTTCCTCCCTTCCTGTAAACTCATTATCACTCAGCAAAATCTTATTCAGTACATACTGGTAGTAAGCAATGTGCCAAGTGTTAAGGTTATAGATGTAAATAAATACTCATAACAGGAATGTCTAGGAAGTGTTATAATTAAATCATTGCTGTATCATTGGCATCATTGGTGCAGTGAAATTGAAAGATACTTGATAGAAAACAACTTTTGAGCTGGGTCTTAAAGCACGAAAACAACCTTGCTGGTCAGAAAAGGGAATGGCTCTGATCAAAGAAAATCAGGGGACAGAGAGTAAAGCTAAATGGCAGATGGCGTTTCTAAATACATCTGCTCTTAGGACTACGGGGACCAGAATGCCACCAGTATTCTCAGAAGTCTCTGCCGTTCCTTCTTCCTCCACTCCCCGCACCTCAACCCACAAAGTACAGCCATGGAGGATTCCAGAATTTGCCTACAACGTGTAGTGACTATATGAAATTAGCAGCCACTGCTGCTTTTCATGGTGGGGCGGGGGGCGGTATCAACTGGGGAGTTATCTACACCCTGGGTAATGAATTCTCATTTCACACTTGAATCTGATCCCAATGGCTGGCATCAACGGGTCACCCAATAGGGTTTTCATCTGCGGGAAAAGCATCAGGAGGAGGTCCTTGTCTGGATGTTGTGACTGCTAGCTTCCCCACAGATTTTGTAAGACAGAAAAGAGTGGCATTGGGCACAGACTCCTCAGGCTAAATTATGCTGTGTTCCTGAGCAAGTTCTCCTCATTTAGAATTTAGACATCACCAATTCTCAGAATTAGAAAGCTGAGTTTTCTTCTTAAGAATATACCGAGAGGATTAGTTCTATAAATACTAACTTATTTCAATCCTCTAGGAATAACACATGCAAAGATAGTGTATATATGTGTATGTGTAGAAGTGACTATACATATACACTGAGATATATAAAGGAAGAAAAGAAAATATAATGTCTGAAAGAGAACAAAAACTCTTCCCTGGTATCTATCCTATCTGTCATATGCACAGATGTCCATGGATATGATACACAGTACTCAAGAATAATGCTCTGTGATTGCTCGGAAAATATATTACATAAGATATGAAATACGGAATCCATAGACATATGTATAAAACAGAATGTGTTCTATATATAATATGGAATTTTATATATAATGGAACATATATATATAATTATGTTGTGATATCCTAATACCTATTCCACTTACAGAATGAGCATATGTTTATAATTAAATTATGGGGAATTGAGATTTACTTTATTTCTTCCTATAATTAAAATGGATGTGGCAAGTCACAGCATGCCTTTAGAACAATTCAATCCACTCTATTCAAGATACTGGGAAAGATGCACAAATAAATCACTCTTTGGAGATTACACAAACCAGAACAGAGAAACTTGACCATGGAGGCATTGCATTTCTGAGTAGCCACAAAGGAAGAAATCCGTATGGACCATGTCTGATCTCACCTCCTCAACCGTAGCCATCCACATCATCGCCCATTTGTGCAACCTACAGCGTTACCACTGGAGCCAGTCAGCTCAAGCAGAGGGACTTCCAGCCGCTCTTTCCAAACTTGGCGATGCCCCAAATGAGAGCTACCTCAACCCCATCCGGACCTTCCACACAGTGAGTCCTTGCATGCTACCTAGTTTCTCATCTGAAAAGTCCTTCCTTTTCCCGTGGCGTTATCAGGAACACTGTGTTTCAAAAAGCTATTAATAAAAGAGCTGGAGAGAAGTTTCTGCCAAATGTTAACATCAATTTCACCATTTTCTTAAAAAGCTATTTTTTTCATAAATGTTGCTAAGAGGTTATGAGCAAGAAGAAAAACTGATGCCACTTAATTAGTTTATAGAAAAACATAATAAATACACCTAAACAGAAAATACAATAACCTGTTAAAACCCTGATATTTTAAATTTTAAAGCAGCTCATGATTCATTACATTTTTGTTGGTGGTGGTGTTGGAATCATAAAGAGCGTGAAGTGCCCTCTACATCCATGGATTAAAAACTGGATGTCTTCATCTTCAACTCACTAAATTGTTTTTGGATCTCTTCTCCCATACCATATTTTGGCACACATGGGGCTGGCTGATCTGCCAAATCAGATACTGGGCAGAGTAGCTAATTTCATAATGGGGCCTGCACGGCTAGTGACATCATTCATGCTAATTACCTGTGTGCATGGAGTGGCAGCACATGTGGGAAACAAAACCAAAAATGTAGCTCCAGAAATCCACCTGTGGAGATAAAGATATTCCTCTCCTTTCCTCCACTCTTACCCCTTTTGTCCTGGTTGATCGAAATATCGGGTCACAAATTACCCCACTGGAATAGGCATACAGCGTGTTGAACAGGCTAAAAAAAATCAGTATTGTTCAAGAAGAATCCAAGACAATGCACTCCAGCCGTGGAAATATCTCTTTCATGACCGTTTTGCCTATGCAGCCTTTTTTGAAGAAGCAACATTCAGTCTCTTTGGGGGAAAATTCTTCCACGGCATGTCCCTAATTATCCTAAGATGATTTCCAATATCAGGCCATTAATCAAGGAGAGCTACATTTTCTTAGCAGACAACAATCAGAAGCCCAAGTTTCAAAGTTATAAGTCAAAAACACAGATGCTGTAAGCCTGTGGGAAGACCTTTGGGGTCCCTCGTTTGAGCCACAGTATTTATGTTGGCACCTACTTGGGTGAACACTTTTCCCTACTAAGTGTTCTGGGGTGAACGCTTTTCCGCACTGAAGCTCATTGTTACAGACAACCAAGAATAAACCTCCGTATTTTGAAAAGATGATACAGTGAATAATATTTATTAGAAGGACTTTGAAAGCAATTTAACAAGATAATTAAGTTACTCCCAATATAGTTTTCTCAAAATTTTAGAAGCAATATACTATGTAAGTGTTAATTAAGTTCAAGAAACCCTCTACTTTAGGGTATTTGGAGAAAGATCAATAATACAAATTGGTACATTTGGAGAAAGTACCCATAACACCAAGTGTGCATTATGGAGTATTTTTAAAGAGATGCAGTGGGATTTCTTTAGAGGGTACACGGCTGCGCAAACCAGTCTACAAAAATATGTTGCAAGAAAAGGGAAGTGGGGATTTGCCTTAATAAGCAAAGAAGGATGATTTGAAATTAGCATAGCCTATGATATAAATGGATTTCTAAAATGCCTGAGTACACTTGCAAAAAAAATATATCTTTTAAATGTTTTAGACATACCCCTTTCCATTTTATTTCAACTATTTGCTCTATGAAGGAAAAAAAAAATAAACAAGGAGAAGTCCCTACCCAAATTACCTTGAGATCTCAAAGCAGCCCAAATTAATGAGATTTTACTGACAAAAGATACAGTGTGAGTTTATTGAGCTCACGGTTGGTCGTCTCAACGATAGTAACACAACGTATGAATACTAATGACTTGGCAAGGGTATGGAAAACTCACAGTAAATACAAAGTGCTTTGTGATTCATATTCTAAAAGGCTCTTTAACCATCCCTTGCACTGACAGGTCAGAATGCCAGTCTTTTGGCAGTGTCTACCAGATAAGAATAGCTGTATCTTTATTGATCACCTAGGATTTACAAAGCCTTATTCCAAGCCTCCTGAGGTGGCATGAAAGAAATGCAAGTCATGGTCCTTCCAATTAAAAAGCAAGAGCAAGGAATAACTACCAGGGGAACAGAATGTGCAGCTGCTTTATTAGGAATGCCCCTGAGGGATCTCTCCAAAAAAAGTGTTTATTAATGTTAAAATGCAATTAGGCATGGCAAGCCACATTTTTATTTTAAAGATTCAAAACGTGAGACTTGGATTTATTTTACAGTACTTTATCTTAAAATTCATTTTCATATATTGTCTTCATTTCGATTTAACGTAATATCTTTGACAGGAAGGTTGATTTATACAGATGGAAAACATGTAAAGGATTCAATTGCATTTGATGAAATTGGAGCAAAGCAAATGCCTGCCATCAAACAGGGCAAAGGAAAGGACAAGGAAGCTCCCTTCTTGAGTCATATGGGGACCCCTTTTCGAGGCTAATATGCTCCTGATAAGAACACCTTGAATTACCCCCTGCATGGACTCTCAAGTAATGACCCTAAAATGGAAAGGTAGAACAAAGATGTCAATGTCATGGTGCTTGTTTCTTTTAGAACACCATCACTGAATCGCTAACAACCATTGCGGGTGTTACTGGCCTCGTCCTCTCTCTGGCTTTAATCTTGATCATGACCTCTTCCACCGAGTTCATCCGACAGGTCTCCTATGAGTTGTTCTGGTGCACACACCATGTGTTTATCATCTTCTTTATCAGTCTGGCATTCCATGGGGCCGGGTAAGTCCATAGTGTGCTCAGAGTGTAAGATTTTTATGTCTGTGAACCTCGAAATCATCTTAGAAAGCCCTTTGGATGGAGGAACATGACTGGCAGGGACTAAAGAACACACAGAAGTTACGGAAAAGAGCATCCACTGGGGCAAACACCTTTTTTTTAGTAACTGAAAATAAGCAACATAGATGATGAAGTAATATCTCTATTTTTCTTGCTAACTCTGTTGGGGAATCTTGACATGTTTATAAGATGCAGAAATTTTAATGAATGCTGAGAACAATAGATCTGTGTTTCATTCAGAACGTATTTTTGCAATCCAAATGACGTTAGTCAGGATATGTATTTCGGACACCCAGATGTCGTTTCTGCTTCACCAAAACCACCTACTGGGAAAACCGGTATGGGGGAGGGAAGAGTGTGCCAGATGGCAGTCAGATCAAGGCTCTGCCACTAGCCATCAGGGTGGCCATGTGCAAGTCCTTTCAACTTTATGGGCCTCAGTTTCCCCATCTGACTTCCAGGATTCCTTCTTGCCCAAACATCTCATACAATGCCATTCCAGTATTCAACACTTGCCTGGTGCTATTAATCTCTCCATCAAGAAGCTAGAGTAGCAGCTCAAATACAATGTTTCAGTTCTTCAAAGAGTCTCAAAATGACTCTAGACCAAAACACCAATTGATACCTGTTCACTAGTTTGTCCCACATTAATTATTTCATAAACTGATGCCTTTTTTTTCATTTCACAATTTTCAGAGCACACTCATGTGCATGGTCTGTTTGATCCCAACAACTGTCCTGTCCCATAAAGAGGGTGAAGTTAGCCCTATTTTGTAAGGAGGAAGCAGGTTCGGGGATTAAGCCAGTGCCTCCAGGCACCAGGATGAATAAATGCCGGAGTCAAACGTACGGCACCAGTCTTCAGACAACCCAACCTTTCCTGGTGACCAGCCCTGCGGAACAGCTCTTCACTGGCTCTCTGGGGAAGCATTCCTGACACCTACAGGAATGTACCAGCCCATCCCCTCTTGCACATTTTTCTCCCACCTTTTCGGCTGCTGAGTGAGCCTGAAGGGGGCTATGCTTCCGCCCTGACTTGGAAGAGGCTGGCCACAGAGACCTCGGGGCCTGGCCAGGCACACAGGACACAGTGATGGTGGGGCTCAAGGCAGGATGGGCGGGGGCGGGGGGCAGGGTGCATAGGGAAACTCTGTGTGATTCACCTCCACCACCCCCCTCCTGCTAACTGCTCCCTCAAGCTCAGCCCTCCACTTCTGATGAAGGTCACTTCTGTTGCCATGGCCTAAGCCTGACTAAGAGCTCCCCACCATCCACCAGCTCGTCTGACCCCCAGACGCTGTAGAAGGGTATATGTTACCCTGGGGAAAAACTACCAATTCGTCTGTTCATCCTTAGACTCCTACTCAGTCAATGGTCCTATGTATGCTGCTGCATGGCTGACAGCTTTCTAGTCTTTAAAATCGGCAGTTGGCTCTCCTGATGCTTGATTCCTCACCCTGACTCTTTGTATTTTGTGGAGAAGGGTGGATGGTCCCAAAGTGCTCCACCCCAAAGACAGCCAGTCCCCCTTTCTCTGTGAATTCTTCTGCTGATGCCGGGGCATTAACCCTTACAGCACGTTTGAGAGGCTCTTCATACTCCACATGGGTCTAGAACTCCTCGTCACAAAAATCATGCATGTGTCACCCCAGATCCTGCCTCCCCGCATTCACACAAGAGGACTTCAATGGGCCAGTGTTGCATTGGAGATATTTTTTAATATCCAAATAACATTTCATAAGATGAAATATTTTAGTCATTTTAACTTAGTTGAAAGGCTTATTTTGGGATAAGGGTTTCATTTAATCTTCTCAGCTTGAAGTATTCCACAGCCACTGTTTACAGCAAAAAGTAATTTGCAAATTCTATACAAAATGCCAAGGAAAGGAGGATTATTGGAATGTGTTAAAGCCCACTAATCTTTCTATTATGGGATAGCATAGATGAAGACATAACTATTTTTTTAATTTTTAAAAAGATACTGCATTTGTGAAATGTTCTGAAGTTTAGATAATATAGAGAATGTTACCTAGAGCTTGAGAATGATGGTGTTAAAAATTTATAGAATCTTTTCCTCTGGTTCCTATCTATTATTTGCCTTTCCCATGTCTGGGCTTCAACTGCTCATGGGAGATTCACAGATAGCTATACTCATCTAACTCAAAGGGGTGTTTTGGATGCCTTCCACATCACAGACTGGGACAAAGGCCAAAATGTCAGTTCTCCAGGCTGAGGTCTGAGGTCCCCAGGGTCATTGTCACTCCGTCCTCCAGTGCCCAACGTTGCAAAAGGGGACATGTTGCTTCACAGGTTACAGGTCATGAACCTGGATGATGCTAGAGTTTCTCAGTCTGTGAGTATGTAAGTCAATGTTTTTATTCATAAACACCTAAGAACTGAGCAACTCCCAGATTGCATGACCTCAATTCTTAGGCTTCGCAGCCCGGTGCACTGATGGGTAAACCGAGGAACTTGTACCAGAGCAACTTGTCAAAGGTCAGTCAGTGCTGCATTTGTGGCAAATATAATATAGCAGGATTACAGGACTCTTGATCCAGTGCTCCATTCACGAAGGCAGTCTTCTTTTTTGCTCTCATATTCGTCATGTAGTCCTGAAGACATACTTCCCACTGACCTATTTTGACCCTGTCAAACACTACGCCTGCTAGTGGTCACTGGGGAAAAAAACATCATTATTCAGGGCACTTCTTCTGACTCCTTCACTTGAAAACTTCGAGGTACTCAGAAACAAACCAAAAAGGGTAGAAGTTAAATAAATCTGCAAAAGACCCAAATAGTACAAAGTTAGCCAATTAGCCCGAATCAGCAATCAGGACGAGATGTAACCTAATTAAATTCAACAGTCTACAAAAGGATGTGTTCAAACAATTTCCCTTCATTATGAATTCTCTAATATAGACACTTTCAATTTAACACAGGATACCGCAGAGGGGCACTTCTTTTCTGGGATCTTCAAAGTTACTTGAAGCTTCTTAAATTCCTATTTTTAAAGATGCTGAGAGAAATGAGTGACAGCCCGAGTTTCAAGACCCTTGAAGTGTTATTCCAGAGCCCATTGTAGAATATATTGTAGAATATATATCTGTGGTATCACCAGACTGCAAAAAATCAATTTTAAATGTTTAAGGTTTTGTTTTGTTTTGTTTTGTTTTAATGGCAAGTCGGATTGTTCGAGGCCAAACTCCTGAAAGTCAACTGCAGCACAACGTCACCTTCTGTAGAGATCACTATGCTCAGTGGCAGAAGGTGGCCCCATGCCCCGTGCCTCAATTTTCTGGCAAGGAGCCTTCGGTAAGAGTGAACCCAAGAGCTTTTAAAAAATAGCTGTCTCCATAGTTAAAAGAACTAGAGCTTTATCTGCTTGAGAGAAAGAACAGCCCATGTCACCACTAGACAAAGCCAACTCTTTATTAAGTGTCCTAATGGAAAAATCTAGTTATGGGTCATTTTAAAAGAGGTTCACTGCCAAAAGCGTTCTGTCCACTTTGAAATGTGCTCCTGCACTCGCATTTAACTGTGGATGTCTGTTATAGCGGAATGCACAGAACCGAAACTGCTCATGACCCCATCTCTGGTTTGCCTTCCTCTGCTCTGCAAGGTCATCTCCCCGTCCCCCTGCAGAACTGCCTCCGCCATTCTGGAAATTAATAGCACCACTTCTCCAATGGATGTTAAGCAACAACCAAATGAGGAGAAGCCTGCCCTCTTTATTAAGCTTGCCTTCTTGCTTCCGACAACTTTGGGGATCAAACAAATGGGGATATTAAACGCATTTATTTCCTGTTCTCATTAAGCTCCCATGACTGAAATAATGATGGTAGACAAAAGGAGACCTAATTCATTAGAGTGGACGATAGCATCCACAAGTTCTCAAAAGTAAGATTTCCTGGGCATGCTGTCATCATTACAGTCGGTAGCATAGGTAAATAGAAATAATGACCCTATTTGGTCTCCTCGGGATTCTTCGAACAATGCAAGCTGTGGGGCAGCTGGGTGATGCATAAAAGCGAATCAATGAAGCTAGCAGATTAAAACTAGAAGGAAACAGTGCTCCCAAAATATGTGTCATTAAAAATGGAATAACAGTATGTAAATGCGGGGGATTCAGGAAATGAAGTCATCAGCTTACGAGGACTCGAAGGATGGACTTTTTCTAAAATCCTCGAATATATTAAATTAAGCACTGGATTTTAAAAGTGAAAACTGCTAGGAGGAATGTTTAAAACCGAGAGAACTGGAATAGATGTGCCCATTAGACTGTGGTTCTTTTAATGGTCAGTATAGATTGTCTCTGTCTTAAACTCAACTATTGGTAGCCAAGACCCAGCCTGCATATTAATGAGGAACACGAATGCCTCTCTAAAATCTTCAGCTACCTCGTCTCCATAAAAAAAAAAAAAAAAAAAAAAATCAATACTCTCCCACACTTAATGAATACAGACCAGATCCCGCTCTGCAGCGGATGCTGACATTAATTATTATTAAAAGGGGGGAACTTACCCATCTCTCTGTTAACTCTCCCCTGCTACACCTCCTTGCACACCCAAACTCATGTTGTCACTCTTTCTCATTATTTTTAATGGATCCTGATTCAAAGCATGTGTGGGCTGTGTAATTACTGCTTGGCTGAATGTACAATATTCTCTCTGATGTCTTATAGACACTGAATCCAAAAGGCATCTCAAGGACAAGGAAGGGCTCCTGCGCTCTGCTGCACCACATCTCCCCGTCTCTTCCTCTTTGCCTCTCCTAACTGACTTTTCACAGTACTTTCATCGACAGAACATTTATCAATCCACCTTCAGTGGTGCACTATCGTCCATGTTAGGAGGGAGAATGCTTTTTGTACATCACCGCGAAGATACCGCACTGATCGAGGGAACCAGTTGTTCCCTTAACCCCCTTCTGTCTCTGACTCACGAACACATACGAGGCTCCAGAGTTGAGAGCTGTTCATGGAACGTGTTCTCAAAAGAAGCCTGGTCTTCCTTAGCCAAAGAAGCACCTTATTTTACTTAATTACATCAACAAGTGACAATAATACTAATAATAATAAGGTTAACACTTTTTAACTTATCAGGGCATGATGTCAACAGTAGAGGAGGAAGCTTTAACTGAGTGAACGTCAGCGTAGCAAACTTTTTCTAAATGGCTGTCATGTGCTTGCAGTTGCGGTAGATGCAGGATCCACAGACATGACTCTTTCCCCTGGAAATCTTATTGTCTAGAAAAAGAGGCCGTTTATAAACGTAAAATAAAATCAGAACCAGCATGTTCTTATTTTCTGGTAGGAATGAAAAACCAGGAGTGAAAGTGAAAGAAACAAGTTTCATTATGGCAGCTTTTAAATCAATGTAACTTTATTTCCCATCGTAAAATATTCACTGTACCGTGACTCTTTGAGTATTTTTGGAGAAGAAAAACTAAAGCGAAGAAGCCATAGCGTGTTTGAGCATGAAAGAAACTTCGATGCTACATAGCCCCGCCACTTTATGTAACAGGTGGAGAGCCTGTGACCCAAGTTTTCGTGTCTTCCCTGCAGTCACAAAGGGCATTCCCAGGAAAACCACATCAAGAAACCAGAGCTTCTATGGCCACGAACTCTCACCTCTCCTCTCTTCGGCATTCATTCTGAAACTCCAGGCTTCTCCCACCCCTCACTTTGTCCGCTCTCTGCGGCTCTCCAGGAGAACACACCCCTGACACTGTATTTATCTCTGTGACTAAAGCTAAAACATGTGAGAACCCGGAGGAAACCCATCCAATGATTTTCTCCAACTCTCTCATTTTACAAAGCAGAAAATTTGAACATTAAAAGGCCCAAGATTTTCCACAAGTCATAGGTGGAGGGATAGTAACTCCAAGACCGGAAACCACGTTTTCTGAGACAGTTCAGGAACCCCTCCTGCTCTGCGCCCTGGCCTCCTTCTGTCTTTGCTCACGCTTCCTATCCCAGTCGTGTGCAGGATAACCTAACACTCACCTCTGGCCACTTCTGTCCCTCACTCCCTAACTCCCAGAGGCTCCAGGAGTATCACGGTATACCCAAACTGTGTTTTCTCCTCCTGGAGCGATTTATATACTAGAGCAGACACAGAACCAAGGACTCATAGCTTACATTTTCCTTCCTGACTAACCACACAAAGAAAAATAATCCATCCCATCTTCTTTTTTTTAAGATTTTATTTATTTATTTAATAGACAGAGATCACAAGTCGGCAGAGAGGCAGGCAGAGAGAGAGGAGGAAGCAGGCTCCCCGCTGAGCAGAGAGCCCGATGCAGGGCTCGATCCCAGGACCCTGAGATCATGACCTGAGCCGAAGGCAGAGGCTTTAACCCACTGAGCCACCCAGGCGCCCCAATCCATCCCATCTTTATCAACATGGAAGAATCCGAGACTGTGACTGATTTGACACCCTCAAAATGAAGTGTGTGATGTCTAAAACTTTCTAAAATGGGCATGGAAGATTATTTATAAAAGCACATAGATACTATGTGAGTGTTTTTGCAAATATCTCTCTAAGCTCACACAGAAAGAATTGCATTCTTGCTATCCTTTCTGTAAATATCCAAACCAATTCTCAAAACACTTTGAGGTTGATTCAAGCATAAGAGACTGAAGGATTCATTCCCTTGGTCCAACCCCATCCTTCATGTCTACCCCTTCCCAACTTCTCCCATCCTCTGCTCATCATACGGGCTCACCCACCACATAGGTGGACAAAAGGCTTCATTCTCTCTGCTATTCTGAACACGTCGCTGAGCCCCACTGAGGCAGAAAAGAATAAGTGGGTCAAATTGCTTTGTGTTGCCTGCATAAATCGAGCCTTTATCAGGCCAATAAGAGACCCCCAGGGAAAAAGCAAGGAGGGTTGATGTAGGTGAGCGGAGGTGCTATGCACACAGACCCAGCAGTAAACAGAAGAGAAATACACAAACAAGGTAACAAAAGCAAAAATAACACTGAAGGGCTTGTGACCCGTCCCCAGAACAGACACAACAAGAGAATGGGTAAGACTCACTAGCATAAAAAAGGGTGCGTCAGCTAGAAAGGGTTTAGGGAACATGAGTTCAAAAGGATGAGACAGCCTTCCTGCTCCTAAGGTAGTGTGCTAGTAGGAAGGTTGCGTGCACTTAGAATCCCAAGCAGAGAATTTGGGGAAATTATGAAAGGCTTGAGTTCCAGTCCCGGCTCCCCGGGATCGAGTTCTGTCTCCCTACACCATGCCACCCGTTCCCACAAAATCAGGGGTTTTTTTTTTTCTTCTTTATATGAAGAATTAAGTGAGATTTCAGAAAACATCCTAAAATTCAATGAATTACTGAGTCTCTAATGTTTTGTAAAACAAGGCTCAGCAGCAATGTCAGCACACGGGACAGAAAGAAGCACGATTACATGATAAGTGCACAGGCCAGGCGGTCAGACCCTTCTGGGGTCATGTTTGTCGGGTGCACCTTTGGGACCCCGACAATCTGTTTGATGTTGCTCCGCCTCAGTGTCCTCTTCCTAAAACCAAGAGAATACTATGTGCCTCGTAGGGTCGCTTGGTATCAGACCTAGTATAAGTCTTCAAACATCAGAAGTTCCCAGTCCCTCCCTTCCAGGGGAAGAGGACACCTTACATTTGTGCACAACACTAGCACAAGACTAGCCTGATGGCAAACTGATCATCGGTAATTCAGATTAGTCTCATAAAATCTTAACATAGGAAAGGATTTACTAAGAATGGAAATGTCCGTTGTCACAGTCATCCAGAAGACTGTGGAGTATTTTGTTCTGATTCTATAAACCCACATTTAAAGTTCTGAGACACTGCCTTTATGTCTTATTCCTGATAACATTGGATACCCATACACGTGTGAGTGTGTATGTGTGTGTGTATGTGGGTATGGGCGTGTGGGTGTGGGTGTGGGTGCTTTTTCAGGCAGAATCCCCAATTGTGATGCATTGTTGGCCCAAAAAAATTACTGTTGAAAATGTTTTTATTTAATTTTCCATGACCCATTTTGGCTCAGAAATGTAGCTCTGTAAGCCTTTGACTTTGGCTGAGTTGGGAGCATTTATGACCCTATCATATGTAACATAAACATCAATCTGCTTTCCTATTTCTTTGCAAATTCAATTATTTCTAATTACATAAAGGCATCATTGATCAAGTAAGCATAAAAACCAATACAGAAGAGTTTAATCTCTTAAATAAGCTTGTAGGCTTCAAGGAATAATTGAATGTTATAGTATTTAATACAAGGAGATATCTTTATTGTTGAAAACTGGCCCAAAGTTAAAGGAAAATGTCTGAATCCTATCATGTTATGTATTGATTTGGTTCAAATTGAAAATATTTGGTTTCTATTCTCATTTCCTTTTCCTCTCTCTCTCTCTCTGCTGTTCTCTACAGGCTTGGAAATGGGTTTTAGGCCCTGTGGTCTTATATGCGTGTGAAAGAATAATGAGGTTGTGGCGGTTTCAACAAGAAGTTGTCATTACCAAGGTATGCGTGTAACTTTATGTCTGAATAAAAGCCTGAGTGTAGATGAAAATTTTTTATTAGCCCAAGTTTTTAATTTGCCATTTTTATTGCAGAACTGTCTGTAATTTAGAGGCCCATCTTCTGTTCTAATGATTGCTTGTATCCCGCGCATCTTTTAGTGTGACTAATTTTACTGAAGACAGAGATCAGGGCTCCAGACCGAGACACGGAATTCTGATAAAGGTTACGGAGCCACCCAGGAATCATCCGTTCTGCTTTTTATTTCGGTTTCTCACTGGGGCTTGGGGAGGATGGGCGGGGGGACGGAGTCAACTTTACATTGCCCATGGTCACTTCTAGTACAATCACCTCCTTCCACACGTAAAGATGGTGATTTTGCAAACACACAAATAATAGACAGACATTTTCAAAGGCACACACTTCCACTCGGAGCTACTGAGCAGAGGACAGAGAACGGTCATCCTCAGGTTCAGAGACAGCGGGAGAGCGAGGGTGGGGGGAACCTAGTGAGTGAGAGCCCCAGGGAGTGTTTTCCAATTTGCCCCCCTCCTCACAGCTCTCTAATTTTACCATGTGCTGGAGGAAGACATGAGTAGCTAGACCAGGAAAAGATGTGTAGGACCCTGAAAAGTACCAAAGACCCTGCCCCCAGTGTTTTAAATGTCCAAGAAGAAATGCTCCGCTAACCAAACCTTTATTGCTAATACAATATTAACAGAATCCTCTATCTCCTTAACTGTCTTCATGAAAGCAGATGCATAGAAATTGCTTCATATTTCTGTTTTAAGCTGTTTCCGTGTTGCTGCTTTTAAGTTAAGCACCAAAGGATATCAGGCTATGTCAAAAGCCAGACAGTAAAACTTCTGGAAACCCACTACAGCTGTTACTAGGGAGACAATTTAACAGCAGAATCAGAACAAATATCAGTAGGGAGATGGGAAACAGAACTAATGATTAAAATGCTGTGAGATTCTCTTCCGAGTGGAAAAATACTGTCACAGGATCTAGATATTTGCTTTTGCTCCCTTTCGCCTCCAGCCACAAAAGAAGACATCGGAGCCTAGAGAGATTTCTTTTCAGGAAACAAGATGGAAATGAGTTCTTTCCTTCCAATAAGCAGCACGTGGCAAGTCTCTTTAGTGATGAGAGTCTGCCTGCTGCTTCCTACACCTCAAACTCAGAGTCTGAGCAGGACAGGGGATGAGACCTGACTAAAAACAAAACAAAATGAAATATTTCACAGTGAATTTGGGGATAGTTTTCCATTTAGAATGAGACAACAACAGGGTTAATCAACCAGAGATTTGAGAAAAGACTCAGATCGTTGAAAACAGTACCAGACAGGGCCTACGTTTTAAAACCATGGAGATAGCTCAGTGGGTCTTTTAATAACTCTAAGCATCATTAAGTGCGGGATCTGATATGCTGGATCCTATTGTCTTGATCCTGGCTAACGGAAACTAGCAAGAGCTTGGCCTTTGGAGACGTAAAGTCACATGTCAGACAGCACGTGGCACCTGGGTGCAACTACCCAAATTTGGGATGGCACTCTGAAGGAGATAAGCTTCACGCTTGCTGGAGTTGCCAAGCCCAATATAAAAGGCATGGCAAAGATCCCTGGAAGGAAATAGCAAATGGCAGATGTAAAGGATACCTCAAAAAAAGCGGATTCTAAAATTTAAAAACCTCTGGTGGAACAAAAGCCATTGTCTTCTCCCTTCACCTGAGAAAAAAGAGAAAACGATTGTCTTGCTCTGATTTAGGTGGTGAGCCACCCGTCTGGAGTTCTAGAAGTTCACATGAAAAAGCGTAACTTTAAAATGGCGCCAGGACAGTACATCCTGATCCAGTGCCCATCCATATCCCGGCTGGAATGGCACCCCTTCACCCTCACCTCCGCTCCTCAGGAGAACTTCTTTAGTGTTCACATCCGGGTTGCGGGAGACTGGACGGAAGCCTTATGTAAGGCCTTTGGGGCAGAGGGACAGACCTCGAAGGAGCTCTGCAGCCTGCCAAGGTAGGAGCCTGTTTCTTTTTTACGTATAACTTAGAATAGTATAACAAGGCAATATCTTTATTCTAGATGGCAAATTTTAATCTATTTTTTTTAATTTAAGGACCTATATAAAGAGAATAATTTAGTGGATTTCCAGTAGAAGCAAGTACATTTCTTTAAAAAAAAAAAAAAATAGAATGTTCGACAAAGGCAGGCAGAGATCCAGGAAGAAGGAACATTGTGCTTTCTCAGCTCCAAAACAACACTTGGCTAATTATATGCAGCCCGCGGTGACTAAGACAGCCCTGTGAACTTTTTGCTGTTACAGTCTGAGGTCTTTACATTTGTTATTTTGGTCTTCCTGAGGAGGAGGCTTTACAGGCAGAGTGAGGCTGGAGAAAGAGCTGAACAATGACGGACTGAAGCTCGCAGAGTGATAAAATGACTGGATGGTCCAGGAGGTTGCGCCGTTCAGTCCATCGGTGCTGCTTGTGTGTGGGGCACAAGCACCGGTGACCCCCATTAGGCACCAGAAATAGAGATGACAAAACACTGCCTCCTTTCTCTAGAACTTCGAGAGGCCAAATGCCATCAGCACCAACCTGCAGGCAGAGGATTTAATGTCGCTGCAAGGTCGATGTGCGGAGGGTTGGCCTGGGAAGGGTGGAGAAGCATGCAAGACATCCATATTCATTTCCTAAGGTTGTGGTAACAAACTGGGTGGCCAGCAACAGCAGAAATGTATTCTTTCCCAGTTCTGGAGCTCTGGGGCTGGATCTAAAGGACCACCGGGCTGTGCTCCATCTGCAACCTCTATGGGAGGCGCTTGCTCTCCCTTCTCCCCATTCCGGGGGGTTTGCCAGCAATCCGCGGCCTTCCTTGGCTTGCACTTGCAGCAGTGCCTATCCTTGTCATCACATGATATTCTCCCCTCTCATGTCTGTGTCTCTGTGGCCTCTTCTTGGAAATCTGAGTCCTGTTGGATTAAGGGCCCGCCTGCCTCCTGTATGACCTCATCTTAACACCCCTATTTCCAAAGCAAGTCACATTCTGAGGTACTGGGGTTAGGACTTCAACCTGGCAACGGGGGGACATGATTCAAAGACAACATCTTATTCAGACAAGCCTGGGCCCCAGTGTCAATTACCACTCCTTGGCCCCCTTTGGCAAACAGTGGTTGAAGTTGGTTCCCATTCTCCGAGCAGGATAACCCAAGAAGCAGGCCAAACCCATGTTTAAAGCCCCAGGAAAATGGACACACATAAAAGGGTTGAGAAAAACATTTTGGAAGAATCTGACATTTCAAAAGGAGCATCAAGAGATTCCTTCTCCTGCCATCCTTGGAGGGTGTCAGAAACTACCAAACAGTGGCCACAACCATAAGAAATTAGGTGGTGAATGCTGTCAGGACGCACTTAGAATGGAACTTCCTGGGGCAGGGCACTGCCTGCCCTCCAGTCTATGTCCGGTGCCTGGAACAGTGTTGGACATATATTGCACGTGGAGGAAATACTTAATGAAGAAATTAATGAATACCTAGACTCAGTGTGGATGTTTTAGCTCATTTTTAACAAATATTTACAGGTGGCAAAATAGGCACTAGAATAAATGTAAGGCACAGAATCTAGTCAACATACTGTCCCTTTTTCCTCCCTATCATAGGACACTGAACCATGACTGTAGAGCTGTGGGCTTGCTTGTGTTTACTGGCTAGGAAGAGTCACATGCCTTCATCTCAAACATTGAAACTAAAGAGTGGTATGACAACGAACCAAGTGTAAACATCATCTGGTCAGAACAGAGCTCCAAGTCAGATGGCAACACCCAACTGCTCCTCCATTTAAGACCTTCTCTTTTTAATCATGGAATGGAAGCAATGTCACAACATTCTAAGATTCAGAATGTAATGCAAATGCTTAAAATCAGGAATAAAATTAGACACACACACAAACGCGCGCACACACACACGCACACACACACACACACACGTCCCTGCCCTCCTTTTGGCATTGCCAAGATCAATACTTTCATCCTGTTGCTAGCCTCATCTCTACTCTTAATGTACACAGTTATCTGGTCTATCAACCAATCTTAGCTTTCACAAACCAACTAGCATTTCAGCCAATACCCCAATGAGAACTTGGAACATGCTTCTCAGGAGTCAATAGGCTTACCATCCGCGAGGTGCCTTATCAGCTCACAGCCTGACACGGTATGCCCTCTCCCCCTCCCCCAGGCCTCCCTGGGCTCCCCGCCCCACCTCTTGCTCCCTCCTTGAACGCAGCCATTTTTGCAGCCTTCTTGACTTTCTCCTACACTGACCACACTCTCCTAAGCGCCTTTATCACTGCTGTTCTCTCCACCTGAAACATTCTTCCCCAGATTTCTGCTAGGCTGCTCCCTCACACCCCCCACCCCAGGTATTTGCTCAAAAGTCTCCTAGTGAAGTCTTTCCTTCCTGACTCATTTGAGACAATGACCCCCAAAGGACTCTCAGTAATCACTTTGTCTTGAGCCCTACTTTATTCTTCTGCATAGTACTGATCACCATCTGACATACTAAATAAATATCTGCTCATTTATCTCTTTATGGTATATCTTCCCACACTAGAATAGAAGTTCCATAAGAAAAGGGACATTATCCATGTGTTTCACTTTGTTGTCTTGTCTTTAGTGCCTAGAATAGGCTCTAACTCTTAGCTGTTGCTCAATAAATATTTATGGAATGAATAAAACTGAGTTGTTGGAAAGAGTGCAGTTTCCCTTTGTTGGTTAAATTCACTTGACCTCTGCTTCTATACAGGTATAGGCATATGTATTAAAAGTAGAACCAAAAGAAACCCTACAATTTCTTCAATTCTTTAATACATGAAGAATCAGAATGTTATTGGACTTCTTGAATGATTTTATCTCTTAGAGTTGATTCAATTTTGAATTGAATCAAACATATGGGAGAGAGCACTATAATTTTTCACTGTTTTGAACCCAGAAGGGATTTAAGCCAGCCCCAGGAAAAAGGGGCACATGGGTGGCTCAGTCTGTGAAGCTTCTAACTCTTGGTTTCAGTTCAGGGCGTGATCTCAGGTTTGTGGGATCAAGTCCTGTGTGGGCCTCTGCACTCAGCAGGGAATCTGCTTGAGGGTTTTCTCTGTCCTTTTCCCTCTGCCTCTCCCCGCTCTCCAATAAATAAATAAATCTAAAAAAAATTTTTTAAACAAAAAAAAAAAATACAAGATTTTGTCTTCTGAGGTAACATGGAGGAATTTCTCAGAAATGATGCTAGAGTTTTCAGTGGTTTAAACTGCTGCTTAGAGCAAGGACACCAACATCCAACAGCCTGGGGCCAAAGCCCAGTTTTGGGTGTGGTCTTAGAGGGTGTATATAACTGATGACCTCGGCTTCCTTATCTGTAAAATAAAGTTGATAATCGTATCTAATACTTTGTTTAGGATTAAATGTGACGGTCCTTAGAAAGCCCTTCACATATTGCATAGTTAAAAAAAAAAAGCTTAGTGATTATTATGAGCAAACTAAGAAAGATCACCTACTGCAGAGAGGTCAATGACAGTGATGATGGACAGGGAGAACGTGTAGATGAGCAAAGGCAGTGGATTCAGAAAGTCAGGGTTGGAGGTCAATATGGTGGGTGGGTGTGCGCCTGACTTTAAGCGAGTAACTGCGCCATGAGGATGCTGGAAAGTCTACTCATCTTCTAAGCTGCATCATTAAGCTCTGTGTGCAAATCAAAGAGGAAGTTGCTGAGTGTTATAAGCAAGAATTTGTGCAAAGGAAACCAATTCAGGATTGCAAGAGGTCTTGAGAAATGGAGACATTTTTGTCCAAAAAAACAAAAACAAAAACAAAAACAAAAACCGATCAGGGTGTCATGATAGCCACAATCAACCATTTAAAGGCCTGAGACAAGAAAGGGAAGAGACCTAGAAAGTGTTTCCCAGGAAGGCGAGTGGTGTGAGTCGTCAGAAAACAGATTTCAGGGAGACATGAGAAAAACCATCTCTGGCTTTTGAACTCCCTCTGCACAGAACAAGGTGCCCAGCAATTTAACATCAGAATGGGATCAGCTCTAGGGGTTGTGGAAGGAAGGATTACTATATTAGCAGGGAAGTTGGACTAAATATTTTCTCCTGCCTTTTCCAGCTTAGTTTCTCAATTCTAATTATGTGGAAATGTGTTTATTATGTATTTCTGTGGATTATACGACACAATTCTTCTTTGGATTTCATTGTTATCTTTTCAAATCAATGTCAAATAAATCCCAAATACAACTAATTATAAAAACAATTAACAGTAAGACATTTTAATCCTTGGACAGTTCCTTTTTTTCTTTCTCGATTCCCCTTATCTAATTATTTATAAACTAATCTACGGTGGGCTGAGATACTAACCCTTTCTGGTTAATGACCTTTTATTTTTATTCTTCCATTTCCATATATCAATATGTAATAAAGCCTTATTAATTAAGATTAACTTGAGGAGAGTTAATTTGAATTATTAGGAGGTCTGGCATATGGAATATTTAAAAATAAAACCCAATTGAACTTTCATGAACACATAGTAAGCCCAAATGGGCCAACCTCGGGTGCCTTCAACAGACACCCCTTAGGGAATGGTTATGAATAACTTAGAAGCCTTTTAATTAGCATATCTTTGTTCGTATGTAAATGTGTGCTTTTGGAATAGTTGAGGTTATTTAATACATTCTGCTGACTGAAATATTTTAAACATTCCCTTTACAATTTATTCAACGGATTGTTATTGAACAGCTCCATGCCAGAGAGCATGCACGGCCCCAGGATGTCGAGGGGAGCAAAGACAGACTTGGCTCCTCCCTCCAGAGAACTTGTGGTCCAGTAATTAAGACAGATGCAAATCAGATCATGCACACATGCCCAAAAAACTGTAAAATTATGATGCGATGAGGACTCCAGAGGATAGGCAAATGAGGCTATAAATTATATAAGAGGGGATTTAGCCTAGTGTAAGGGGCCCAGGAAGCTTCCCCAGGGAAATGATGATTCAGATAAGACCTAATGAAAGGATAACTGTTAACCAAGTCAGGAGAGCAGGGAGAAATTAGGACAGAGTATTTTCTGGTTACTTGGGTTTTTCCATGCAAAGGCCCCGGGGCAGAAGGCTAAAAGCCAGCATGGAGAAATGGTGTTGAGAAAGGGAGCAGAATCCAGGGGCTGGTCTATTCTGGACCACATTCAAGATAATCGTATTCATTCAATAAATATGCTTCACCCTTAAAAAGAAAAATTTGCGAAGCAAAGACAAAACATCAGTGCCATTCTAGGCAAAAAACCAGATTTTGAGTTTGCATCATCCGAAATAACAAGTTTTAGAAATTCCATATAACTGACAAGTTATCTCAAAATCACATTTATTCCCAATGAATGGCTTCTAGACTAAAATTATATGGAAGAATTTTTAAAAAAATAAAATTATATGAATATACTAAGAGGTGGAAATGACTTAAAACAGGAGAAGCACAGTAGCAACAGAATAGATAAGCCTTTAAGGCACTTTCTGTTTCTGCTTTATTCCTCTGATAGCAGCTGCAGAAAAGAAAAAAGAAAAGAAAAAGGAAAGGAAAAGAAAAGAAAAAGGAAAGGAAAAGAAAAAGCCAAAGCCAAGGCCTCTTCTACCAGGCTTCACGATGCTTGGAGCCAAAACAAGCGTCTGAGAATTGTGAGAGCTTGCCACGTGGGAGAGGCATGAGCCCAAGCCAGAGAAGCAGGATTTGTCCTTCCGTGAATGGCACCTGCACCGGCCCGTGTGGTCATCCCCCATCCCTATCCCTAGGAGATAGGCCCCCATTTCCCCCTGCTAAGTCCGTGCTCCCCAAACAGGGCACCCTCAAGCACAGAGCCAACTCCCTGTGCACCGTTGTGAACACATCCTATAAAAGACATCGGTTGAGGATGGCTTTGTTTTCCGGAGCAGAGCGTTCTGAGTGTCACAGGACCGCACTTTGTGATTGCAGGCTGGCAGTGGACGGGCCGTTCGGAACCCCACTGACGGATGTATTCCACTACCCAGTGAGCGTGTGCATCGCCGCGGGAATAGGGGTCACTCCCTTCGCCTCTCTTCTGAAATCTATATGGTACAAGTCTGAGTCACAAACCCAGCTGAAGCTGAGCAAGGTATGGAAAAAATCATTAGTTCACACTCGCATGGATTAAAAGGTTCACTATCCTTCTATCTATCATCTGCCAATTCTTGGGGAGGATCTTAATTAACTATGAGGGATAAACTCAAGGATCCTTAACTATACTTATGTTCTTAAAAATCTCCATTCGGCATTACATTTATGAGAAGGGTTGTGTCTAATCTTGTTAAAGATGACAAGACATAAATTTTATTGCTTCATTGCCATTACAAGACACGTAATTGCTCATGTCAGTAAAATATGGACGGGCTGCAAATGGCTTTGTGACCAGGCTACTCTTAGTGTTATTAACAGGAGGCCTTTTCCTTAGTCTCTTTAGTCTGAGACTATGACTCCAAGTGTGCAATTCAGCGTCTTCCTCTCGTGGCCTCAGGGTCTTAACAGGAAGCAGAAATGCCTCAGTTGAGATTCATTGGCCTGCTTGGTTGGTATTGCCAAGCTCCCAATCTTTTTTCTCATTTCTTGAATGTTCTCTGACAAGACACCTCCACAGTTGCCTGCCTTCCTTTGTCCTACCCATAGACAGTCCATACTTTAACCCTCTGAGGAGCCGCAGGAGAAAGGGAGCCATGTTAACACCGAGTGGTGTCCATTCAGGAGGACTCTGGTTGCCAGGCAAGCCTGGTTCTGGGCCTGATTCTGCCACTTCTCTGGTTCACACTTTGGTTCTAGTTTCCTCCTCTAGCAAAAGAGTTTGCTTGATTAGATTTGGTGTCTCTCTAACATGAGTTAGATGTGAACATTACTCATGTGCTATGGTCCACTAAAGAGAATTCTGTGGTCAAAAGAAGCTACTACAATCCCATTCTAGAAGATTCACATCGTCTATTAGCCTATTAAATAAGTTCTGTAGGAAAGAACCTCCTTCAGTTTTGTTTCAGCCATCCCTCCCAAGCTTAGTTAGCCACAGAAAATTTCTCCACCCAGAAGTTATTAAGGAATAGCATTCTTTGAAACATTGGGGGCAATACCAGATCTCTAAAGTTGGGGATCTTCCAACTAAGAAATAAGAGAAAAATCAGCTATCATTTCATGAGTTCCAAGTGACAGGTGCTTGACATACATTTTCTCATTTGATTGTTATAACTCCCAACAACCTTATATAGTAGACAATAGCAAGCCTGCTTTTCACACACACACACACAAAATACCCTGAAACTTAACAAACCAAAATGACTGCCCTAAAAATACATGGGTAATAAAAGGCAGAATGAGGATTCAAACTTAGATCCATCTGGCTCTTTCCATGACATAACAAACATATGGTAGATATGACTGCCACCATTGTATTGTAGGCAGACTGAGGGATCCCTGGCCAGAGAATCCATCTCAGCCTGATTCTACCCTCTCTAGAAGCATCATCTTGAGCAACTCAGGTCACCTCTCTGAGCTGCACAACAGAGAAAGAAGAGTCCGTATCTAACAGGGAGTTTTAATACCAAAGAGGACAAATCAGTAATAAGATGTGTAAATAATGTAATGTAAATGTGTATAAAATGATATAAAAGTTCATTAGAGCTGCCAAAGATGTAGATAGATCGCTAGTACTCCTGCTACTAATAGCTTAGATTCATCAAGCCTTGACTACCTAGCAGGCAGGATGTTAGGCATTTTATACACCCTATCTCACATCATCTTTTTAAGGAACTCACCATTTTTATTCCCATTTACACTTGAGAAAACTAAATCCAATCACAAAGCTCATAGGAATGATAGCATCATAGTATCAAATTATCGTAATTGTTCTTTGGGATAAGTAACATCCTCAGTTTACTACTGAGGAACTCAAAACACAGCTGGCCAATAAATCGTAGAACAAGAGTTCGAATCCACTCCTCGAATGTTGACTCATCATATTTCCTCTATACCACGATAAGTTCAACAAAGTGTCTTAGTCTGTTTGGGCTGCTTTAGCACAATACCATAGACTTGGGTCACTTATAAACAGCAGAAATGGGATTTCTCACAGTTGCAATGCTGGGAAGTCCAAGATCAGTGGACTGGCTGACTTGGTGTCTGATGAGAGCCTGCTTCCTGGTTGACAAGGGACAGTCTCCTGGCTCTAACTTCTCGGAGCAGAAAGAGGTGAGGTAGCTCTTGGTAGTTTTGGTTTGGAAGGTGGGATTTGTTTTTTGTTTTGTTTTGTTTCTGGTCAGCAAGAGTCAAATTTGTTGACTCACTGTTGGCAACTCAATGAAGAAAAAGTAGATACATGGGTTTAGAAGTCTGGAGTCTTTTTTATAAGGGCACTAATCCCATTCATGAGGGTTCCTCCTGTATGAACAAATCACCTCCCACATATCCCACTCCCAAATAGTATTGCATCAGGGATTGAATTTCAAAATACGAATTTTGGGGGACACAGACATTCAGTCCATGGTACAAAACCGGCACAACAGCTTGTTTATTCAGATCTCCACTCCCGGCAATGCTTTGTTACAGTTTATGATGATTTCTCAATCCCCTAAGCATTTTCTTTCCTCTCACTGTCTGCCACGTAAAATCTATCTGCAGAGGCAGTTTCTTGCTTCATGGTTGTCACAACACTAAAGGTCACGTTACATTTCACACATGATGGATTGCTGTCTCACTTTCATTCACTTATTCACTCCGTGAATATCTACTGAGCACCTACTATGTTCCAGACCTTTTGATACTGACATGACAAGCCTTTCACTCTCCTCACACCAGATTGATACCACCTCAACTTTCTCTCAATAACTGTTATTATTGTGCTTTTATGTCATGTTCACAAAGGAACCCATTTCCCCTCATAGATTCTGGGCTCCTTGCATATGGCTTCTTTGCGTATCTTTATAACGAGATACACGAATGCACACACACACATACATATGCACATGTTGCAATTTTTGAATAAATCAATGAGTGAATAAATGTCTTCCTGCCAAATGAACAAATGGCTTCCATGTAATTTTTTATAAAATGCTAGATTACTAAGATTAATTCATCTTTTATTTAACCGAAAAGACTATTTGTTCAGTCATTTTTTTTAAAGATTTTTATTTATCTGACAGAAGGAGATCACAAGCAGGCAGAAAGGCAGGTAGAGAGAAAGGAGAAAGCAGGCTCTCCACGGAGCAGAGAGCCCGATGCGGGGCTCGATCCCAGGACCCTGGGACCATGACCTGAGCCGAAGGCAGAGGCTTTAAGCCACTGAGCCACCCAGGCGCCCCTGTTCAGTAATTTTATAATTCAAACAATATGTTCCAATTATTTTGCTACAAATAGGAAAAATTCTTGTAAGAACCCGTGAAATCGTAAAGCCCATATAGGAACCCACAAGATCCTGATATCACCTCCTCCTTCACTGTTTCATTGTTACTTCTGGGCTCTGTTCATGAGGTTTCTCAGGCTGTTTCAAGTGGGCGGGTTAAGCAGTTACCACCAAACTATAAAACTGGGACATTGATCTCTATCGCCCCCCCAAAAAACCAAAGAATTGGAAACTTAAAAACCAATGTTTTTATAACTTGCAGAAATTGGGGACAATATTGAGTCAATAGTCCACTGAAAATAAAGGTCAGAATAATGCTATGTGGAAGAAAGAAAGCTAAAAGCTTAGAATCACAAAATAATTTGAGAGGTCTTAACCTTCCAGCTTTGCATATGACCCTGAACGTCAGTGTCTGTACTTAGACTGCGAAGTGATTTGTCCAAAGTCATCTAGTTGGTTAGCTACTGAGTCACATTGGGAGCATGCGTTTCTAATTTCCGCTTTCCAGCCTGTTTATGCAAAAAGTGAGATTTCATGCTATTGAGAGTTTACGCTGAAAATTTCGGTTAAGACCACCTGTCTGCGTGTGGGAGAAAAAGTTTAAGAAGTTTTTCTGTTTTAAAGCCACATTGTGTTTCTTTGACTACAGCTATCATTAGGCTTATGTAACTAATATTTGTCAGGACCGCCTACATGTATTTGAGATGTAAATACTCTTTCCATGAAACTGTCGGCATCTATATAATTTTTAAAGTCCAGGAGAGCACAGCAATACATATTCATCCAACAAGTCCTCACAATTATGGATCTGGGCTATAGTTTTCAGATTGTTCTCTTCTGTAACAGACAAAGGGGGAAATGCAGGATAGGGGTTCAGAGCTGGAAATTTAAGCCTGAAGGGTTAACTGCAATCAGGTGGGATTTTCTACCTCCATGCAAGACCAGTTCGCATAAAGGAATACATTTTTTTTAAGATTTTTATTTATTTATTTGACAGACAGAGATCACAATAGGCAGAGAGGCAGGCAGAGAGAGAGGAGGAAGCAGGCTCCCCGCTGAGCAGAGAGCCTGATGCGGGGCTCGATCCCAGGACCCCGGGATCATGACCCGAGCCGAAGGCAGAGGCTTTAACCCACTGAGCCACCCAGGCGCCCCAGGAATACATTTTTTACATACAAACCTGATGTTGCAAGTCCACAATTAAAAAAAAAAAAAAAAAAACTGCAGAGATTTCTTGGTTGCTACCATTGCAAACTACATCTCCTTACCCTTCTCCTCTGCCATGTTATTCTAGAACACTTCTAAGTAAAATGCAGGAGAATAGCCAATAGGATGCCTGCTGCTTCTCTAGGATCATGTGTAGCACTTTCTATTTGAATCTGATGTTTAAAATTTCTTCCTAACTATCTTTTATTTTTAAAGATGGCGGGGAGGAGGGGGAGAAGTGGTTAGGAGGAAATTTCCCAAGAGGACAAAGTAAAAATAAGTAGAATGATGGCTTATGGGGGGCGGGGAGTGGGGAAAAGTTGTAATAAGTGAAAGGGGTATTTTCAACACAAGAGTACAAGCCATTGGGGAGGGTATGTGCTATGATGAGTGTGGGGAAGTGTGTAAACCTGGCGATTCACAGACCTGTACCCCTGGGGAAAAAAAATATATGTTTATAAAAAATAAAATTAAAAAAAAAAAAAAAGAGTACGAGCCAAACTTTGCTTACTTGGAGGCAGAGGAGCACCCGTCGTTCACTCCTTCAGGATGAGGGAAGGGGGTGTGAGTGGTTGAGGAGTCTCTATGATGCAATTCAAAGGACGCTGATCGCTGGGGGTGCAAATGTCCCATAGCAATGAAAAACCTCCAATGCCTGCCTAACGGGATGATTAATTCCACATCACACTCAATTTGTGAAAAGAGCTCTTGAAAAAAAAATTAGGACAGTTTGCTTGTGCAAACTGTCAAAATGATAAATGAAATAAGTGTGTGCAAATGGGGAGGAAGGAATGGCAGGCATAAATATATTGGCTTATACATTTTAGATCCCCAAATATCACAGCCGTGTAGACAGGGTGGAGAGAACAGCCAACTAGAAGATTTGGTTCCTTTTCCTAACTGCATATGTAATCTTCAGACTATAATAAGATAGATTATAGAAAAACCAAGATAATCTCATTTCTCCATAAATTGTCTTCCTTCATCACCCCAATAATACATAACCATGATAATGGGTATTTATAGTATGTCCCATGCAAGATGGCCTTGGGTCCTTAACCTAATATAATAAACAGATAATTCAAATAAAAAGACAGCTCAGGCCAGTGGGAACAAGGCAAAGAGGCCAAGAAAAGCAAAAATCCATACTCTACTTAAATATATTAATAAAACAAAGGAGGGCCTGCTCTCTTTTCTAATGAATGAAAAATGCACTTAATTTAATCTGTTTAGTTTGAGAAATTATTTGTTTTCCCTTTCCCTCACACTGGAGCTCTGGCTACTCCTGGAATTGATCATCTCTGCTAACCACTGACGGTGTTGTAATAAATTAAACTGGGGAACACAAGGCCACATGTGCCCCTACAGAAGACACCTGTGCCCCCCCATCTTTCACTAGACACCCTCAAAAGAATTCAGGCCTCACTATTGCCCTGTGGGGAGGTGACCAGTATTAATAGTTTTAATACTTTGGTTTATTAACCACACAAGCCATGCAAGACCACAATGTCCTTGTAAAAGACTCAAATAAAAAATAAAATAGTCAAAGGTCTCACTTCCTTGGCCTTCCTCCCCAAACGAACCATCACCACCACTTTGCTCTCCATTAAACATTGGAAGATGTCTCATTCCATTCTTTCTCCATGCATTTGCACCCATACGCATATACAGGGTGTTGTTCTATTTTTACCTGGAGATGTGGGTCGGGAAAGAGAGAGAGAAACATGTACTTTGATTTGTTTTCATTGCCCTTTATAATACGGCTTAGAGCACCTTCGGTGTCAATACCTACTGACTGACTCCATTTTATTTCGTGTCTTCAGAGTGTTCCAAAGTATGGCTATCCCCCCTCTCAATGTAATGATTTTATTATTAATGAACATTTTGGTTGCCCATGAAGTCTTACTAACTATAATTAGAACAAACTGAGGGACCAACAAGGTCAGTCCTCTCTCATTGGGCCAAGCGGCAATATAGCCATGAAATAATTCACTATAAAAGTCTTCTAAAGAAGAAGTCTTAGAGACTAAAAATGACTGACAAAGACTGGTCTCAGTCTTATAATGGTTAACCAGAAAAATTATTTTATAATTATATTTCCTTAAAATGGGACATGAAAGCCACATTAAAGAAGTTTCTCAATAAGAAGGAATAGTGGCTTCAAAATTTGTTTGCCCTTTTATCCATCCAGGAAGACCTTAGCAACAACAACAACAAAATAAAAACCAGGATGATAATAGCTACCATTTATTGAGGATAATAAGCATTCATTTATGTTTTCTAATCAATCACAGTCTTTATCTTTTTAGAGAGAAAAATTCTTTTTTTTTTTTTTTTTTTTGGAAAATGGTCATGATCCCCTCAGGGGAAGTCTCCATCACCCTACTTCTTTCTGTCAGTTCCGTGTTGTTTTGTTCAGCATGGATATCTTAGTGTACAGCATATAGTTCAGGCTGCTATAACAGAAATACTGTAGACTGGGTGGTTTACACAACAAATGTTTATTTTTCACAGTTCTTGAGGCTGCAGGTCTGAGATCAGAGAGCCAACATGGTTGGGTTTTGATGAGGCCTCTCTTTCTGGCTTGCAGATGGCCAACTTCTCGCTGGGTCCTTCCTCATGTGACAGAGACAGAGAGAGCTCTGTTCTCTTTTTATTCTCAGAAGGACACTAATCCCATCATTGGAGGCCCTGTTCTCATGACCTCATCTAAATCTAACCACCTTTCAAAGGCCCACCTCCCAATGCCATCACATTGGGTTTCAACATGTAAATTTGGAGATGATACAAATACTCAGTTCATACAGTGGGGAACAGAAGGTGCTGTCCAGAAGAAGGCAAGGTCACAGTGCAACTTCATTGGCCTTCTCCTGGGTGGAGGCATTGGTCAAGGTCAGGGTTAACCTTGGCACCCCATAAACTGCATCTTATATAGCACACACATAGCGTGGAGTGTGCTTTGCTAGTGAAGGGGTTCCTCAGTTGAGACCACATCCTTATCAATGCTAAGGTTCCCAGACTGGTGCTGGAGATAAAGTTGGGCTTCACCTCTTCTCAGTGATCACCACCTCTATAATTCACAAGTGCCCGGTGGGAACACAGACCCCCAAGTAAGTCAAAGATTCCCTTTGCTGTCTCTAATATAAACGTGTGTATTCATTCTGTAAGCTCCTCCAAATGACAGTGAGGAGAGCAGCATTCAAAACTAATAGCTCTGAGCACTTAATGCCTGTGTCAGACCTTGTGCCCAATGCTCCCATGAACCATACTTTTCCTTCTCACTCACAGGTTGCTTGTTCTAAAGGGTTGTTTTCTTTGTTTGTTTATATATGCGGTGATCTAGGTCCAAGTTAAAAGAAAAAAACTTCCCCCAGTTACCCAGCTTGTAGATGGTGAAGGTGGGAGTCTAGAACAGTTTAGAGGACTCAAGGGCTCACAATGTTTAATTACTCTGCCATACAGCGTCATAAAACTGTGTCCTCATGTACAGTTTCCTTCTTTGGAGAGATTCTGGGCCATAAATATATAGATATATAAATAAATAGTTTTTTTGCCCCCATTCCATTCTCAAGAAATGGATTTGGGATCAAAGAAACACAGGTTGTACTCTGTGTTTGGGGATGCCCATCCAGGCCATGAGACAGGGAACATCTGTGGATTCTGCTAGTAAAATAGATGAGTAGCTTTTCTTACTTCATTTTCTGAAATTATTTCTCAAAAAGTGGCACAGGTCCATTTCCCTCTGGCCTCAGATCTCTTTGACCTGGTCCACGTGCAAGTCTGCAGAATTCTTAGAGCTGTAAGGAACATGGGGAGGAGGTGGCTGCCAGAGAACAGAGCACTGTGTGTGGCTCACACCCAGGCCCTCTGAAGTGGAGGTGGCTGAGTTTGGGATGGGTGGTCCATGCCAGGAAGCATGTGACCCAAAAGCCTGCAACAGGCCACATGCACACAGTGCTCCCTAAAACCATTGTCCACTCCTGGAGTCATCTCCTAAAACATCTGAGACTCCATTAGATCTACAGAAACATGTGGGATGAGTCC
Source organism: Lontra canadensis (assembly GCF_010015895.1). NCBI lineage: Eukaryota > Metazoa > Chordata > Mammalia > Carnivora > Mustelidae > Lontra > Lontra canadensis. The sequence goes on along the minus strand of NW_022631086.1, from coordinate 4,515,258 downwards.
TGTTAGAAGCAGTAACTTTGTTCCAATGAAAGCTCAGAACTTTCATCTCTTGAAGGAAGATGGCTTTCTGTTAAACAAAACTTATTCAAATAACCTTAAGTTATTTGGGGCCTCTGATATCAGCTACAGAATTCTGGAGGCCAAGGTTTAGATAGGTAACTGGTTTTGGGTTTTTTATTTTTGGACACCGAGGAGGGACGAGTGTTGGGCAGATCACAGAGGTGTAGCCTGTTGTCTGGGATATTTGTTCTACGAGCGACCAGGTCTTTCCTACTGGACGAAACGCGGAAGTGGAACTGCCCTGTCCCTTCACAGTGAGTGTCCCTCACCGTTAGGATGAAAGAGAGTCAAAGTAAATAGGCTCTTTCTCTGTTCAAAGCCTCTTTTCTTCTTTTTCTGCCTGAAGCACTTCTGAGCCTATTCAGTGTTCCTTCATTGCCTCTTGCACCAAAGCTGCCCAGTGTCACCTCTAAGTCAATTACAGAGGGAAAAACACACAAAGCCATTACAAGGAAGTAAAAAGTATAAAAGGCTTGGCAAGCCCTAAGAAGGCTGACACACTGCTAAGCCACAAGAAAGCAAGGACAGGCATGATTTCTATTTGAAAGGATCAGGGTCAATGTGAGCAGGAAGCTAAGATGTGGGCATTTTTCAAGGAAGGATGATTGAGACTAGATCTGAAATTGACAAGTTTTCTAAAAAGTAAGTGGGGTATTGTTCCTATATGAATGTATCTGAAGCACATCCCTTAAGGAGTGGAAATAAAAGAAAATAAATCAATGATGTTTGTTCTCATCCAAATGCCACCATCAATGTTTCTAGGTAAAACAACTACCGAGAGCAGGAAGGAAGGGGAGGTGCGTCGGTAAGAATGGTATTAAATTCAGTCAATAGATTTTCTGTGTCCACCGGGAGCAAAGCAAGTCAAAGGGAGGGCTCAGGTTTTCAAAGAATAATTTAGATTAGGCAAGATGCAAAGTGAAAAGCAAGAAGATAGCGGTGCTAATCACCAACATTGGTTATCAAGTCAGCCTCCTGGCCTCCAGTCTCCCAGGGACTCTTCCTCCTGACCCTTCCTCAGACCCTGTCGCTCCCCTACTCAACACCATGCAGTGCTTTCCCAGCTCACTCAGAGTAGAAGTCAAGATGGCCCCAAACCCCATGTCCATACCTCCCAGCCTTCCCATTAGACCTCATCTCTTACTGCCTTCTCCTCCTTCACAACTTCAGCCACATTGGCCCCCTGAGTCTTCCCCAGAGATCCCACTCCTTCTGTAAGTCTCCTGCCCTAACAATGATTCCTCTGCTTCCTTTTGTCTTTGCTTAAATATTTCCATCCCTTGACCACTTGACTCAGGATTACAGCCCTTTCCAGCCTGCTCTGTGTTTCTCCATAGTACTTATCACTCTCTGATGTACTCTGTGTTTTACTTATTACCATCTTCCTTCTTCCTCTACATGCAGTCTCTAGGAGAACAGCAGATTTTTGCCTCTTCTGTTTGCTCTGGAAGTTCTGGAGAGGAGAACAGTCTTGACATAGAGTAAGCACTATGCTTACTCACAGAGTAAGTGTTTGCTGAGTCAATGAGTGGGTGAACACAATCACTATACTTGGGGGGGGGGGCCCAGGGGGCCTTCAATGGAAGGAATCATTAGCTCAGATTTAAGACTTCAAAGAGAAAGACACTCCTTTTGGGAGTTAACACACTTAGAGATTATAATTTGAGCTGGGAGTAGTATTGAAAGTGCCTTCCGAGTCATAGCTGTCCAACAAATATTGGGCTCTAATTCCTTTTTTTTCCAAATTTTTATTTAAATTCTAGTTAGTTTACATATGGTATAATATTGATTTCAGGAATAGAATTTAGTGATTCATCACTTAATACAACACCAAGTGCTCAACACAACAAGGGCCCTCCTTGGGGCACTTCACCCATTTAGCACATCCACCACTCCCCGTCTTCCAGGAACTCTGTTTGTTCTCTGTAGTTAAGAGTCTCTTATGGTTTGCTTCCCTCTATTTTTCCCCCCTTCCCTTATTTTTATCTGTTTTCTTAAGAGAAAAGGTCTTATCCTCACTTGCTTTTGCTCTTAATGACTGTTAATATTATAAACTCCTGTACAAACCTGGAGAAAATAGCAAGATGTTTACCTTGAAACATATTGTGTGAATTTTTTCTCCTCATGAACTTGATCTGTTAATTAAATCTCATATAGAACTTCCATCATGATTGTGAGCTTCAGGCTGGCCGGTGGAGAGGGGTGGCAGGAATATTCACCGTCTATTGGAGGAGATATTTCCCATCGAAGGTCAAGGCCAGCCCCCTGGTAAATCTTATTAAGCAACAAGAAGTCTCTTTGCGGAAGGGGTGCAGGAAAGAGTAGTGAGCGGAAAGGAATAGGAGTGTGAGAAAAATCAGGAGAATTAATAGATCTTTCTCCTGTGGTTTCTTCTAGATCCAATTACCTAACTCAAAGCACAAAACTAAGCCCTTATTTCAGCAAACCCAGACTACTTCTTGTCACATGCCATTTGCTAAACACAGAAAGTTAAAAAAAAAAGTGTTCCTAGACATAATTTCATTATAGTAGTTGACACTCAACCATAACCAACACCCGCCAGCCTTATCGGACACTGATATGTCTGGCTGAGGGAAACTTCTGGCCTGTGTGTCTTGGTTCGGCGATTGCCATAATCTCCACCCTTCAGAAGTCAAAAGCCGTGATGGTGAAGTAGGTTAGTGCAGGAGCCTTTCGGGTCTCTGGAGAAGAGAGTTCAAATCCCAAGCTTAGGTCATGAGTAAAGATGAAGGGGGTTGGTCTAATGGTTTATCCCCCTTTGGGAGCTGTGAAAGGCACAGCTAGTTATGATTATTAACCTCGTTCAAAAGAAGCACAGCCAGGAATGTGGTGAATTGATCCTCATCCAGTGAAACTGGCAACAGCCCACAGACTCCTGACTCTGAATTCACTCTGGACTGTTTCAAACACAATGTGAAATTTTTCAAAAGAAATCACAGTGTGACTGTTCCCTGGCAGAGAGAAGCATGTCATTTTGCAGAAGTGCCCATTTGAGCTCAAATAATTTAATGGAGATAAAGTAGTCTGTGATTATCAGCACATTATGAAAAGAGGGACAAATCCGTTCTCTTGTCTTCTCTCTTGACAGGTGTATTTCTACTGGATTTGCCGGGATCCAAAGGCTTTTGAGTGGTTTGCTGATCTCTTACTCTCGCTGGAAACACTTATGAGTGAGCAGGGGAAAGCTCATTTTCTGAGTTATCATATATTTCTTACCGGCTGGGATGAAAATCAGGTATTGATAAAACTCTTAGAATAATCAGTATTACATAACTCATCTAATAATGGAGCAAAAAGCAGAGGAACAGTGTCAATAATGAGCTATATAGTTATCTGGTGGCATGAAAGAATTATTTGCACGTTCTTAAAAAGAAAAGAAGAATAAAATAAACCAGGTTAGAAAGAGCTATTCAAATCATAGTAATAAAAAAAAATTGACAGTTAACTTGTTGAGGAATAGGAAAGAAGATTGAGAAAGAAGTGGTTAATGGAAGGAAGACAATTCTAAGCATGGAAATCCGAGAATAATTAGGTCACTTAAAGTTGCATTTGTCATTTTGGTGACATCGAGCGAATATTCCCGAGCAGATGTATTGTTTTGTTTGGCTCCTGATTGGTTCTAATTCTATGCTTTGAGCTATTCAGAGTTAGAAAAAAACACCCAAGTATTTACATTCGACATTTTGTGTTAAGAATTATATGAGCATCTACAGAAAATAATCATTATGAATACATGATTTATCTAGAGACTTCTTTTTCTTAAGACATTCTTGAAAGTGTGTGCACATATGTTCATTCACCCAAGATCAAGAGGATCGTCTGTTGTGGCACATGTTCTGCACCATATTGTATCAGTGAAATAGTAAGGTTGCGTTTACCAAAAATAATGTATATCAAAGTATTGCACTAGGGTAGAATTTCAGGCTTGACAATACTGAATGATAACGACTAAGTTTTAAATCTTATTTAACTCCTTGGGGTGCCTGGGTGGCTCAGTGGGTTAAAGTCTCTGCCTTCGGCTCAGGTCATGATCCCAGGGTCCTGGGATCGAGCCCCGTATCAGGCTCTCTGCTCAGCAGGGAGCCCGATTCCTCCTCTCTCTCTCTGCCTGCCTCTCTGCCTACTTGTCATCTCTGTCTGTCAAATAAATAAATAAAATCTTTAAAAAAAAATAAATAAATCTTATTTAACTCCTCAAATATGGAAGCTAACAATGAAGTGATCACTAGATTTATGAAACATACGTCGATCCTGTTAATATTTACTTTAAGGAAAGTATGTCTGAGCCAAGATTTGCATTAATCACTAAATTCACAAATGAAAGTGTTCCTGAGCATGGTTACTCCTGCTCTCTCCCTGCCTCTCATAAACACACACACACACACACACACACACACACACACACACACAGGCCTACGGGACATAGCTGAAATTTGACTCTGTACCTTTGGGTAAGACTTAGCTTAAAATTCAGTAGCTAAATGAATTTTTAGGGTCTTATTTGCCATTGGTCTTAAATATGTATTCCTTTGGGATAATTTCCTTTGGGAAATACAGGTTCCTTCGGAAGGAGGCTTAAAACATCTTAATGAATTAAATTGTGTTATGTTTTCCAAACAAACATTTCCCTTATTCAAACAGGATTTTTGACTAATGATCCATTGGATAAAGTACAAATACAGCCTTTGTTTGTTTTTTGTTTGTTTGTTTGTTTGTTTTGTTTTCAAGTATTGTGCTTGCTCTTCCTTGTGCCCATCTCTGAATTCCCAGTCATTTGGGAGTTTTGAGACCTGAGGCTTTGTTTGATTTCATGACAATACAACTCTGCCCCATCATATCTCTGCCCCTTCTCAAAGTATGCTTTAAGATAGACTTCTTTAACTGAATAGAAATAAATTAAAATAGACGTGTTCTTAAATTTTTGTCGTGACACGTTGAAACTCTTTAGATGCTCAAATTCCAGGAAAAAAATAATTGGTGCGTTCTGTCAGCGAGGAATCAAAAGGCTGTTTTAGAAATAGCCAATTGTTAAGCTGAATTCAATAATCTGAACGTGGCAGAATGACAAGAACAGAAGGGACAGATGGAAAAGGTATTATGAAGGGCAAATCAACAGGGTTTGGAGATTAATTGAACACTGGGCTGAGAAATATGGAACGAATATAATTCCAAATGTTTGAATATCACTGATGGGTAGTTCGACAGTACCACTAACATAAGTAGAAAAGGGCCCTTTTTTTCTATTAAATAATGCCCGACCTTCTCTTCAAGGACTTTAAGGCCCTTCCTGACTGACCGCAACCAACTCATTCTGCTGTGTTCCCTCATGCCCCTCTCGTTCAAGAGCCACCAGACAAGCCTTGTGTTTGCATGCCTCCATGTCTTCCCTCTCTGTTCCCTCTCCCTGACAGCCACTTAACATCCTCTGTCCTCCCCACTGCCTAGACATGGAATGGTTCTTCAAAGACCTGGCCATCCGCAATTTTCTTAGTCAAAAGTACTTAGGGCTTCTGTGGGGTAATTTGTCTCGTTCTCCAAGAGCACTTTCTTTCCGTATCTAGTAAAAAAAGATTCTGGTCTGACTTATGTCATTGACATTGTGCACGTAGGCTTCCTCTCCCCTTGATGACCAGTTCCTTACAGAGCAGAGGCCTTCTCTCTTTCTTTTTGTACTGCTCACCCACAGTACCCTGCCTGCATTTAGGAATTGCTCAGTAGTTGTATGTGGCAGGAAGTTGAATCACACATTACTTGAAGTTTCATTTGAGCTATGATGATCAATTTGAAGAAACAGAAAAAAAAATATGTAAAAATATGCATGGGGAGTTCAAAATGTGCTGCCAGGATTCTACTTGGGCAGGAAGATGAGGGCAGGGGGAAAAAGTTGGTAGTCATCTTTGTAGATGATGCTTATTGGAACCATGAAAATGGGGAGTAATAGCCCAAAAGGGACTGGAGACTGGGAAAGCAGCTGCATTGTGAGACAGGAGAAGATCATAGGAAAACAAATCTGACATTTCGTCCTTGAATGAAGAGTCAGAGAAAGAAGTAGAAGAAACAGGATTTTATAATGCATAAAAAATTAAGGAGAAGCAATGTTCAGCCATGTGATTGGAGGAGAAACCAAGGAGAATAGGCCTGAGCTGGTCATTAGGTTTGGCACTTAGTCGAAAGTAAATTGGCTGCCTCTGCCTTCTTCTTTGCCCACAGCTGAAACCAGCAGACTGTATGGCACCAGTCAATCCTACTGTTAAGCAAGAGGTGCTGTGGGGCTGCAAGAGGGCTGCTCTAATCTGGAGGCTGACACAACTCTGACCTTGACTCTGACCACTTTTCAGGGCTCAATCCTCAACTACCACCTGACTTCCTATTCCTGAGCTCTTGTCTCCTACTTCATGCTTCCTTCTCTGTCTTGATAAACCTGCCCAAGAAGAGGATCCTGCCATCCTCTTACTGTTGCTCCCTCTCCTGGAGTCCCCTACTCCCAAACTCCATTCCAAAAGGATCCCTGCCACCTGGGATCAGGCCTGCCTGCTGGCAACTTCCTGCAGCCCAGGCTTCTGCAACTCCACCACTGTCCACCATCACCAACTGGTCTGTTGGGGTCTCACCTGGGGTAACGGTTGGCCCAGCAGTGTTATTAGCCAAATTGCTCAGGAGCAGGAGGAGTCAGAGGACATGAGCAAATGGAGCACCAAAGAGTGTGAAACGCATGAACACAAGAGCTGTGGGGTATCAGGGAGATGTGCGCAGAAGACACAAATCCCAGCAGGTAAGAAGGAAAGTAGCTACCAGGATTGGGCAACTTGAAATATCATCAGTAGGCAGTGCTATGCCCTAGGCTCTTATTTATTGGCCACTACTTACCTGATGCCTGTGCACTCTTACACAATTTGAAAACAAATGGATGGTCATGGAGCTCCAACCCTGCCCCTCTCTGTGCTTGGCCACCAGAGTCTGTCTGCCAGACTCCGCCTCCTCCCAGCAGTAGAACCTGGACAGTACACTTCAAATTGTTTCCACCCACTAGGCAGAACTGATTATAAGACTCAGCTGCTTCCTGAATTGTTCCTATCGTTCTAATCTGGCAGTGCCCTTCTCAAATCTCTAAGGTTTAATACTAAGTGAATGGGGACAGAGGCAGAGATTAATTTCTGAGACGTTTGGCAGAAGAAAAGGTAGTAGCTTAATGCTTCCTTTCCCTTAACCATACTTACGGTACTATGCTCATCAGGAATCAAAAAAATTCCTCCCAGGTTCACGTTACTCAGGCATACATCAAACCCTTTGTTTCAGTAGTGCCCAAGGTGGAATACAAAGATAAATGAGATGGGATGTCTATCCCAAAATGCAAAATCAGTGATTTCTGATACTAATGATAACCATCTCTAGCCACATGAAGAGATTTTTTTGAGTATTCAATCTACAAATGAACATAATTACTTGAACATAATTACTTGAGAAGGTGTTTTTTTCTAAATATCACCTAATGTCACCATTTTTATTTTAGGCTGTTCACATTGCTTTACACTGGGATGAAAGTACCGATGTGATCACGGGATTAAAGCAGAAAACGTTCTATGGAAGACCTAACTGGAACAACGAGTTCCGACAGATGGCCTATGCTCACCCTGGGTAAGGCGCTCTCCTCCCTCTGCCTGTGGGAGCCTCCCTGGAGGTTGGTGCTGAGGAGGAAAAGTCTAGGGCACAAGCTCCTCAGTTTGTAGTAAGGGGCACCTTGTTCAGGGGGAAAATATCGACCTTAGAAAGGGTGGCCATGGGGTTTTCCAGAAACCACAGACCTCTGCTTGACTGGATTTCAACATCTGACAATAAGCAGTTGTGCTGAAATGTTTCACACTTAAATTCAACCGAAGATGGTATCTCCTTTTTTTTTTTTTCTAAGATGCTATTTCTTAAACTACCTAGGTCTTGAAGAAATGTTCAGTGAATACAGTTGATCACAACTTACCCAAATGGAGAATTCACTTATGTCCAACTGTAAGCTGTATCTAGCATGTTCAGCAAAGCACAAGAAAAGTGCTCTAAGACCAAGCAGAGACTTAATGTGGTGGTTAAAGACCCAGGATCTAAAGCCTGAGTGCCTGGATGTAAATCCTGGTTCCACCATAACCACCTGTTTGCTTTGAACAGGTTATGTACCCTGCCACTGACTTAGTCTCTTTCTCTGTAAGCTGCACTTTAAATAACAGTGCTCCCCTCCCAGGCTTCTGTGAGGATTAACTGTGTGAATACATGGAAAGTGCTTAAAACAGTTCTTGGAATTCGTAAAGGTTAGCTGCTGTTGTTATCATCATTATTATTATTATTATTATTATATCACTTGTTATATCATTATCATGATATAATAAACTTTAATGTAGAGGAGGAAGAGCATTTGCTCTGGGACCACAAGACAGGAGTGAAGGCTGTGCTTTCTAATTCTAGAAGTTACTGGCTATGTGACCCCTGACAAGGTAGCTTGTTTGAGATTTTGGGCCCTATTGTAAAACATGAATGATACCTTGTGGCCACAGTGTTGTTTTCATAATTCAAAAAATACATAACTTGGTCAAGTGCATAGCACTAATAACAATATTTATCAGTATTATTCTATGTCCCCTAACTCTGTCTCTGTTTTGAATCCCCATCACCAATACTCTGGTTTCTCTTCAGATCGCATAAATCTTTCACATTTTGAATCCCCATCACCTATGGCTATTAAAAGTTGGTAGGTCCTAATATTGTCCTTATTTAAAGAATAGTTTCCATATTTGAGGAAAGGCCAAGGAAATGAGGAGGTATGCCACATAGATAACTGGAAAGAGCAGAAGGACAGCATGTGCCAAGATCTTGAGGCAGCAGACACTGTTCCTTGCAGTGAGGTTGGAACAGAGTGGGTAAGAGGAAGAGTGGCAGAAGGCATATAGGATAGATAAGGCATATAGGATAGGTTACAGACCATTCTAAGGCTTTGGATTTTATGCTGAGAGAGGAAGCCACTCAAACTCAAAGGTTTAAGCATAAAAGTGACATGATCTGTCTTATATTTAATGAGATTACCTCTGGCTGTCGTGAGAGAATAAATTATAAGTGCCCTAGGACAGAAGTGGAGAGGCCCAGAAGAGGTGAACAGTGTTGTGGCTTGGATTAGGAGCAGCGCAGGTGCTGAGAGGCAACTGGGTGCCAGTGTTTTGTGAAGGTAGAGTTGACATGGCTTGTTGATGGATTAGATGGGAGACTGGCACGACCCAAGCTAGAATGGACTTATGCTTACTAATTTGGAGATGACTAAGAGAAGCAGATTTGCAGGCATAGGATATCAAGAATTCGATTTTTTGACATGTTTATTGCGATGCCTATTATACATTCAAGCAGAGGTGTCAAGCAAGCAGGTAAATATGAGTCAGGAGTCAGAGGAGTTCAGGATGGAGATGTACACCTGGGAGATGTTAGATGTGAACTGTATTAGAAGGAGGAAACTGGATGAGATAGACAAAGAAGCCAATTCAGATGGACAGAAGTTCAAAGGAGCACCATATCTGGAGGAGAGAACAACATACTCTCTGTTTGTAGGTCACAGAGTTTAATATAAATTACTTGTAGCTATCAGATTAATTTCATGTCATTTACATATTTTCTTCTGACTTTTCTGTCTTTTCTTTTCTTCTGTCCACTTTATCAGTATTGAACCATTACGAGCAAATTAAAATCTACTAGGTCTTTCTAATTCCCTGTTCCCATCACTCCCAGAAGTTCTGGTGCTGCTGCTTTGTGGACTCTCATCAGGGTCCTTGCACCCTGAAACCTTCCATCATTCCCTTGCATGCTTTTTGCCCTATGGGATACTCTTCTGGCGAATAGTAATCATCTTTTAGTCAATTTGGCTGCCTTTTTCCTCCATTTTTCTAATACTCTTTTTGTTCTAGAACTATTCCATTTTCTTTTTTATTAATCGTCACTAAATTTTTGAGGCCTCTCTAGACCAGCTGTTTGAAGGAGGTATGGTGAGGAGGGGCATGTGGAAGGAGTGGACAAGTCCAAGCTTTATAACCTGTGCAGTTCCAGCCCTGTGAGACCACCAGCCAACCCTGTATGCCCTGTGCTGTAGCAGCCTGCCTGAGAACCCCCAGACCCAAACCGAGAGCACTCACTGCAGAGGTTCTGGATTCCTGAGCACACCGTGCCTGCATCAGCTCAGGAATTAATCCGTTGGAAGCAGTGGAGACCTTCTCTTGACCATGAATTGTCCTGAGAGTAAAGAATTTCCAATGAGAAAGGCCAACTAAAGCTTAACCTTTAACTTCAGGGATAAAGGAGAGAGGGAGTGAACCAACTGTGCCGTTACTTCCATCCCCAGACTCAGCTCAGGCTCACATGACCTATGAGAGCTGGACCAGCCCATGGCAAGGGGCCTTGGGACTCTCCAAGCACCGTTTCTGAAACCCGCTGACACCACTTTGTTTCTTGCCTTGTTTCTTGCTGATTCTTGGCCTAGAATCCAGTTCCAGTGTCCCATCTTCTCTCTAAATGTGGTGCTTTGAAACCATCCAACTACCAGAGTCTCAAAATCTGGTTCCCTTGTGCTGCCTGTTCAACATCCAGTCCCGACTCCTAGACCCCTAGCCTTCTCTGAACCCTGAAGTCACCAATCTTCATCTCCTACCCATGGGGTACTTATCCAGGGGCAAAGGCTGCATCAGTTTATTGGTGAGTTCCTTAAAAAGATGGTGGGTGGAGAACTAACAAAATGTTACAAGCTCATATGTTACAACCACGACTAGGGTTTTCTTTGTTGGTATTTCTTCTTTTGGGGGGAAAAACTACTCATCTGATTAATGCTTTCACACTTAGTTTTCAGTTATAGCATGAATGTTCCCACTTGCAGACTTTTGACAGGAACACATACATCTTTACTTTGAGTTCTTATAGGTAAGACCATTCTTTGTTAAGAATTGTGCCTTATTGACAAATCACGTTATATTTGTTTATTTCTGTTACACGTGAAGTTTGTGGCCCAGTGGGGAAGGCCTTTTAAACCAAACCATTTAATGGTCTTTTCCTCGGAAAGCTGTGAACCAGAAACAGCACCAGGAGACCAAGAGCAGAGCTGAGTTTGCATTAACACTGCCCGAGCCGTTGTATTGGGTAGTGGCTTGGAAGTGTGTGTCCAAGCATGCCCAGAATGAGGAGTAGGAAACAGTTTGAAGGCAGGAAAACCACAGAGTTGTCACTTTTCTTGTTGCCCTTGTGAAGAGTGTGCTCATTCCTGTTCAGAAGCTGTAATCAAAATTTAGTATGTAAATGTACTTAAAACGCAATTGAGCTTTTCAGCACTTTAACTATGTAAACTCTTCCTGATGGATGACTTCATCTCCCCCAGAGTTAAAGACACCTCCTAAGGTTGTCACCAAATCAATCCTCTACAGCATACTTCCTAGCCCCCAAATTTTAAAAATAGCTCATTTGTAACAGCCTTAGACACTGGAACATAACTTGTTATATAGCTCCAACTATCAATGTAATTAATGTTAAGATACATGTATGCAAAGATCAATGATCATTTCTTCCCTGGAATGCCCAATTTTTGGTAAGACAAGTCACCAGTAGAGAGCTTAGCACCCCCCCTTCCAAAAGACTTTTAAAATGACCTCCTTAAAATAATTTTTTTTCTGCTGTGTAAAAGAAGATTTATGTTTAATGAAGCTTTTAATGAAGAAATCTCAGAAAGAGAATGCCAATAAAATCTAATTTTTAAACAAGAAAATCTAATTTTGAGAAGTATTTCAATATCCTGGCCTTTGTCCAGATATAAATGAAACACACAATCCAATTATTGTTCCGCACAAAGGACAAAGTAACATTAATTTTCCTCAAGATGGTTATTAAAGAGATAAACAGTATGTTTTTCCTTAATTATGTCAAGGATATGTTTGTTCCCAAGCCTACTTGGCTATTCTTACAAGATAGGTCTTTCCTGTCATTAGCTCATATCTTTTGGCAAAGATGGGTCAAAAAGAATTGGTGGATTTGTTAGTGGCCTCAGAAAAGGTTCTTTGTTCTTGAGGGCCTTTGAAGTACGCTCTCAACCATTTCTATTCATCAGCACGAAGCCAAGGATTCTTAGGGCTTACTCTTTTAAAAACATTTACCTGTTCGCTCAAAGCTGGAGTTTGTTCTTGTTCTAAGAAGAAGGAGTTAAAAGAATAAAGGGAAGAGGGGCAAAAATATTTTTTTTTTACAGAACATGAAAAATAGCACCAAAAATAAAGCTCGAAGGGAAGCAGATCAAAGAGAATAGTACAAGCTCCAAAGGAACCAGAAAATTGCAAAAATAACAGTAATAGAGAAACAAATTGATGGGCATCAAAATGAATACAAATAAGAAAGGGGAGGAAAAAATTAAAAAGAGATCAAAGACTGAAAGTAGAAAAATGGGAAAGTGTACTCTATTGTTTTTATTTTGCAATTAATTTTTGTAATTTATCAGCTATATTACAAAACACAACTCTAGTTTTAAAAGAAGATCACTGACTAGTGAGTGAATATATAGAAAGTAAGCCTTTGGCCCAAAATCACAGGTATGTGACATTCGCTGTACGTTGCTTATGTTGGACAAGCCCAGAAAAGTACTTCAAACACAAAACAATGAAAACCATTCTCCCAACTGAAATACGGTAGGTTAATTACAGGCACTGAGAGTCGTGTCTTCCTAATCTATAGAAATGTGTATCTTTCCCAAAAATGGAAGCTGTATTTCATTTTTTGTAAAGAGTCTCAACCTGTTCGCAAGCTTTCACAACATAATCAGAAAATCAGGGATCATTTCCAAGAAGGTACACAGAATGAAAAAATATGTACCTTTGTCACATCGAGCTACTCTTTGGATAGACACACATCGTGCATATACTCAACTGACTGGATCTGTGGATTGGTTATTCTTAATTAATTGAGTAAAATGATTTTCCACAGGACTTTGGTCTTTGATATTACATTTCACCACGTATTTATAATTTGCCACTCTTGACTTATCTGCTAATAACTTCCTTATGCTGTGTAGATCTAAAACTTTATGTAATTAATGACCATAAAAACTTTGAAGAGTTGGCCATTTCTTCACAACTTGGGTAGAAGTGTTTCTCTTATCTCAAAAGAACAACTAAAGACTTCAGAAGAGTACCACCATTTGTTAGAACTGTTCAATCCAACCCAACGATGAAGAAAGGTGCCGACTTACCATATGATTGGGAAATTCTATTCCATATTGCAGGAATGTATTTTAGACCACCCATTGTTTTCAGAAATGTAAAAATACCTTTATACTAAATCGAGTAAATGTGTCCATCTGGAACCACATTTGCTTGTGTGCACACTCTCCAATTCTCATTTGTACATGCATATGTGCAAATGTTTTTAAATGATATTTTTGACAAACTCACATTCTGATGATAGCATACAGGGCCTCTATCTAATAGAATAGTCTTAACATTCGTTATAAGATGGAAGCGTTCAGAATACCAAAAGAGACAGACCTAAGTGGAAACCCCATGCATGATAACTTATAACTTTAGGAGAAAAATAAAGCCATCTTTAACTTATGACTGGGATATGGTCAGCATATTTCAATAGTGCCTTTCCACCCGAGGACATCCAGCTCTCCATTTAGAGTCAGGTGAAGACTCAGTGAAAATTACTGGCTTTATTCTAATTGTGGTAGTGAAGATTAGGGAGGTTGGGTGAGCACAAGTGGATTTGTCATTATTTTGCTAAGTGTCTTTGATGGTTTTACCTAGAAAATTATTAGATATGGCAACTGTATTAGCATATTTCTAGATGAAGAAATATGTTTTATCAGAGAGAAGATGGAGAGAAGATGGGCAGAAAAACGGTCCTACCGTTCCCTGGCATCCAATGCTGCAAGTCACCTATTTCTCTTTCTCTCTTGTTTCATTTTCTATTGGACCATGACCATCCTCAAAGGCAGAAACTTTGTGCCCCATGGAGCTAAGCACAGTTGCCAGCATCTGCAAGTGAAGGGACCATGAGATGGATATGGAAGCTGGGATCAGATTCCTAATTCTTCCCAAAGAAAATGGAGTTGGTGGGAATAGCAAGTTAATTCTCAGTGATGAGCAAGCACTGTTAGGAACGTTTGTAACTCCTAATGAACCACTGAGTAATTAGGATGCAGAGAAAAGTCACAGAGCAGGCTGCTACAAATCAACTGGGAGATGGGTTTAAGAAAAAAAAAAAAAAGCTGGCCAACGCAATTATCATCTGTCGTTATGAGAAGAAGGTGTTGTATAAAATATAATTATACAATGAATCATTTGGAGGAATTTCTAATGAAAAACTTTCTCTAGGAAAGATTAACCAGAAGTTGTGTCCACTGTCTGACACCAAGTTCGTAGCCCTCCTTGTCTTCTTTCTAAGCCTCCATAAATTCATGAGAAGCTTCTCTTTATCGATTTTATTTGCAGAATGTACTCAGGGTATAAAGTAATTTGATTTTTTTTAAATGGGGTTTAGGGTCTGCCCCTACAGGGTTATAACTTACCAAGCATAAAAGCCAACACATAAAAACAAACATACAATTTAAAGAGAGAAGGGCTCAAGGCAGCAGAACCTGGGAATCCAGCAAGATGGTGGGATTACTCCTGGGCACACCCCATCTCCCATATATCTGCTGAGCAGAAATCTCCTGGTGGGTGACATTTTGGATGCCTTTCATGCATAGCGTCGCTGAACTGTTTTGAAAAAAATGCATCAACCCCACAGAAAAGAGCACAATAGCTATTTAGCAAATAAGTAGGGGAACAAGAGAATTCTCTCTATTGTTTATCAGAGTTAAAAATAATACTGTTAATGTTAAAACCACCTTTGCAGTTCATGTAAAATTTGTCCTTTTCTCATCAAAGTCAGCAGCCCAGACTGATCGATGCTGTTAATGTTGTCCTAGTTCCAAGTCCTCATTCATGTGCAAGCTCTGCAGCTTGTAGGCTGTAAACCGGAGAATAATGCCTTATGTTTTTATACTTCTTTTACAGGGAATCTTTTTTTTAATTCTAAGCAATCGTGGGTAATTAAACTTTATAGAAGAATTTTTTTCTCTACCAACCTCATTAGGGTTCTGTTGCACTTGTCCATTGCCTCATAAAAAGAAAAAAAAAAAATGCTGCCGCATCTGTGCCTTACCCACTCTGTGCAGATTCTCGGCTCTCTGAGTCACACGGTATGCATTCGTGACAAGAAATCTCCACACTTGAAACCATAAATGCCGAGGAGGGCAAGCAAGGCAAGCGATAGGCTGCCCTGTATGGGGACAGGAAGGCACAGAGTGCTAGTGAAGGTAGAAAATGAATGGCCTTTGTGAGACTTTTTGGTGCCTGCATAATCATGACAGTTACATGAGTACAGCAAAGTGTGTACTTCGTTGTGCAGCAGAATAGCCACAACTTCAAAAGAGGCAGGGTTGCTGTGAACGGCTGGGGACACCAGTGGTTCACCTGGCCGCTAGCAGTCAGAACCCTTTGAAATGGAGTCTTAAAGGCAGAGCATCAAAAGGTATCCTCAGGACCTGCAAATAGTCACTATGACTGCAAACGAAAGGGCAACTCTAGCCTGTTGGGAATGGGCCAGTGGGCAATCTCTTTGGTGACACCTACGCGAATGGAAAAATATCACCACCCATAAGGGCATCTTTGAACACGGATGCAGGGATACCTCTGGGCCTCAGACACAAAGCCAAGCTGCTGCTCTTCGCTGGGAAGGGTTTTGCCTGACCCATCTATCATTCAAAATGTTTCACTTCAGAATTCCAACAACCCAGTGCTGGGATGCTGGTCCCGGGGGACTATAATCATTGTTGTGTTAACAGCCCACGTCACAGCTTCTGCTCAGCTCCATGGGCTGCTACTGAGGCTCGCCATGCACTGAGCATGGGATGGAAGGCTGTACCTGCAATGTCCTGGCAAATCCTGTCAGAGATTCTAGGAGCCCTATAATGCACCCCATTTCATAGACAAGGAAATGGGGGGCTTTAAGGAGATACTAAACATACCCAAAACTCCTCAGCAACAGAATGGTGGAACCCACCGCATTCTTAATCAGCACCTTCTATTTCTATAAACACCTTAAAGTTGCTTCATTAAATCATAAACTCATATTTTTTTGTGGAAAATACTTTCTAAAAAGGCACTTTCTCAAATTTCGCCATGTGAATAATACCTTCGAAAATAGTACTTATATATTTTAAACAATTGTCATTTGCAAATGAGTCCACTTGATAAGTTCCTTTGAAGCTAGAGTTTGAAATATAATTGAACCATCAATTTTTACCATGGTTATTATGGGCCTGGAACACATAATTAAAATGTGGATTGGATACATGGCAGAGAACCATGTTAACATATAAGCTAAGAAGAATGAAGCTATAGAAGAACTTCCCAACTACAGCCAGCTATCAAGGAGCAGAGATGCTAGATGGACCAGTCCTAGAGTCCCAGGAATTTTTCCAAGACGGTGTTTCTCAAAGTACAGCTCATAGGACCATGTGCTTCAGTGTCGTCTGGGGGGCTTGCTAAAAAATGCATTCCTTGGATTTAAGCCTGGGAATCTAGGTTTTAACTAGATTAGGTGATTTTATGCACAACAAAGTAGGAGAGCTTGTGCTCTAGACCAGACTAACTCACTCACTTGTGGCAGAGATTGGGAAAATGTTATAAGGAATAGAACATTGCAAGACAAGGGAACTATGGTCTGTAAGTCCCTGTAGAGACTGGCTGCACCAGACTTCCAGAGACAACCTGCATCCTTGCACCAGTGTCTTGTGTACATACAAGAGCTGGCAGCTGTGGTCCCAGGGGGTCTGAGCCACCAGGGGACAGTCACTATATGCAACAATACCTCTTCCACACAGTTTTCTGAAACCCCCTGACTAGAGATGACAGCTTTCGGGTGACTCCATTTTCAGTGATGTCTTTCTCTTTCCAATTCTTCTTTTTGGCCTTCTTTGAAAACCAAAGGCATTCCAACAGAAAAAATAAACAAAGCTGATATCACTTTAGTATAAATTTTATTATCTATAAAAAAGCAGGGCTGAACAAGATATTAATAATAACTCTTTTTAAACCTTTTTGAGTGCATTATCTCGTTTTGCTCCAATAAAACATATAATGTAGTCAGTATTCTCTTGTTGCACATGCGGAGATTAAGATCCTCCCCAAGATCGTGCAGATAATAATCAACGGAACCATTTATTTATTCCTTCAACAAATGTGTATTTATTTTTTTTTTTTTTTTATTTTTTTTTTGTTGTGTGCCAAGTACTATTACTGGCCCTGGAATAGTGATGAGTAAAGCAGAGAAGGAACCTCACATTCTAGTCACCAATCCAGGAGGACATGAATCAGGGTCACTGGACCAGAAATCCAAGTGCTATCACCTATCATTGAAACTCCCTCCCCAGTCATCACAGCTCTGCCACCCCTGATCTCCTGGGATCCACCTGCCTGTGTGTTTTAGGATCTAACAAAATTCTGGGAGCCTGTGTGGGAGCATAGCAATGAGAGTAGGAGAGAGAATCTAAGGAAAAGGAAGTGAGTAGAAAAAAATAAGTCAAGTCACAACTCTAACCACCTCACTAATTTTATGACTCTGTCTTGGTTTCTGGCTAGCCTTGCTCCTGCATAACACATTCTTATATTATCTACCTTGTCTTACCCTTCTGCAGCAGCAGCATTGGTGTGTTCTTCTGTGGACCCAAAGCTCTCTCAAAGATGCTTCAAAGGATGTGCCGCTTATATTCCTCAGCTGACCCCATGGGTGTCCATTTTTACTACAACAAAGAAAGCTTCTAAACCTTGGAGAAAAAATCCCATGTGTTATGTAAGTGGCTACAATCATGTAGGTCAGCAGTCAGGAAATGTTTCCTGTAAAGAGCCACAGAATAATTATTTTAGGTTCCATGGACCATATGATCTCAGTCACAACTACTCTACTCTACTGCTTTAATGCATCGAAGTGGCCACAAAGAATAAATAAGTTAAGGTATGGGCATGGCTGTGTGCCAATAAAACTTTATTTATGGACATTGAAATCATACTTCCATGACCAATCATTTTGTCATGGAACATTCTTTTGATTTGTTCCTAATGATTTAAAAATGTACAAGTCATTCTTAGCTCATGGGCTTTCCAAAAATCAGATGGTGGCCCAGATTTGGCCTTCAGGAAGTACTTTGCTGACCCCTGATAGACGTCATTTTTCTCAAACTTGTTTTCGTGCTCAACATTGCATCCAACATGGAGACTGATATGGCTGCCTGGCTCAGAGTCTCCTTTAGAAGTCATTTCAAATTTCATCACCCTCATGGCAGACATCTGCTTCCTAGCCAAACCTGATCTTTTCTGCTTAAACTTAGTCTCCTCTGTTCTTTCTTTTCATCCTCTATAGACCTAAGAAATCACCAATGGGGGTTATCTTCCACAAAAATCCTTTATATCTTGAAAGTGATAAAATCATCTCTTAACTCTCTCTTTTCTAGTCCAAACAATACTAGATTCTTAACCTTTCAGCCTAGGGTATATATTCTAGCCCTTCAATCATTCTTGTTGGTCTTCTTCAAATCCATTTCCATTTCTTCACATCCTTTTAAAATGTGTGGGCTAAAATGAGACATAATGGGGTGCCTGACTAGCTCAGTGTGTTAAGCCTCTGTCTTCGGCTCAGGTCATGATCTCAGGGTGCTGGATCAAGCCCTGCATCAGGCTCTCTGCTCAGTGTGGAGCCTGCTTCCACCTCTCTCTGCCTGCTGCTCTGCCTACTTGTGATCTCTCTCTGTCAAATAAATAAATAATAATATTTTAAAAAATAAAATAAGACATAACGTTCTCACAGATGCATGACTAGTATTGGGAAGAAAAGTGATTTTTTAGATATTGTGTGCCATGTTTTTCAATACAGCTAAACTCTGTATTTGCCTCTCTTTCTTTCCTTCCTTCCACACTTTTTTCTTACTCTTTTTTAATGCATACTTCTTATTACTACCACATTTTATTTTCTTTTTCTTTTTTTTAGTAAGCTCCACACCCATTGTGAGACTTGAACTCACAACCCAAGATCGAGTCACATGCTCTACCAACTAAGCCAGCCAGGGGCCCCTACAATCACATTTTGAGCTATGATCATCTTGACACTTATACCCCAACTCAACTTGTGCCCCACAAATACAATGGGAATTTTTTTTAATTTTATATTCCCATTGACCCCATTTTTTTTTTTTTTACCACCAGCTACTTGATCCCCAGAATGTTCCTAAGGTATTTCCTACATCTTATAGTTTTCTCAAATAGTATTGATTAATCTTTTAGAATTTTTCTTTCTAATATTTCAAGATTGTTCTCAAGTTCAGCCCCAGATAATAATACTAGTACTTAGCTTCATAATATTCATAGATTTAATGATATCTCAAACCTTTTGTTTAGGTTTTCAACCAAATTATTGAATCCAAAGATCTCTACCATGAATTCTTGCAACCGCCTGTTAAAATGAGTTCCCAGTCGGGAACAAGTTGATGATAACTAGCCATTGAGAATCGTACACAACGTCATACTCTCTTAGCTTATAACTAACATGACATATGCAACAGAACAAAAACATTTCTTGAAGTTAAAATAGATTATGTTTTACAAATGCTTCTTATCTTTGTAGACCATTATTATGCCATGAAAGAGGATTAAATTGGTCTGACATGATTTGTTTTTACAAAGTCAGGCAGCCACTTAAGCTCTTTAAGAGATTTCTGAATTATAAATTGATCATTTCTTTTACTTTATACTCGGATATTAACTTTGATTCTATGATTTCTAGGGTCTATTTTAAAATACACACTAGGAAAAAAGGTGGGCATATTCCCTCATGTCTCTAAAATTATTTCTACTTTTCTGAATTGGAATTTCTTAGTATCTTTAAGTGTCATTTGATAGATATCACTCAAACTCTACTAATTCTAATATACACAGTCTTTCTGTGTATTCATTTCCCCACTTAAGTTTGATACAGCTTTTATAAGAACCTTCTGCAATGTATATAACTAATCTTTAACAGGAAAATCAAATGTATTAAAAAGTTTTCCTCGGTTGTATTCAATTATTAGTTTTAATTCCCTATTTGAAAATAAATGCACTTTTAAGCCATTGGATTTTTGTCTAATAAATTAAAGGATATTTGTTCTTAAAAACAGATTTCCTTTTTTAAAAAGAACAGATTTCAGTCTTTCTACATTTCTCTCAATTTTGTGGAAACCTAAAACCGTTCTTTAAAAAATAAAGTCTTTTAAAAAAAAAAACTGATTTTGCTGCGGTTTTTTTTAAATCTATTTACTTGAGAGAGAGAGCTGGAGCAGGAAGGAGAGGCAGAAGCAGACCCCTGCTGAGCAGGGGAGTCCTGCAGGGGGCTCAATTCCAAGACTCCAGGATCATGACCTCATCTGAAGTCAGACCTTTAATTGACTGAGCCACCCGTGTGCCCCGTGCTGTAGTTTTTTAAAAATTTCTGCTCTTTGCATCCCCTTTTTAGTTTTGACCTTTATGCTACTTCCCTAGATACTATGTAGAAACTGACGTATCTTGACAGAAAAATTTTTTTAAAAATCCGATGTCTTTAATGCAGCAATAACCAACAGAAAATGTGGGCTTTGTTTAAAAAGGAAATGATCCATTCAAAATAGAAATAAATACGTAGCAAACTTATAAATTTATTTAATACAAATTATGCAAGATGATTTGATAAATGACCAAACATTTATAAAGAGACATTTTCAAATGGAAAGAAATAACATGTTTCTAAATGGGAACATCAATATCAAAGTACCAAATAGTTCCAAATTAATTAATATGTTACACAAAATTCCAATCAAAATTTGACTTCTTGTTATGATTTTTTGAAATGCTAGATATTCTAAAGTTCATCTGGAAGAATATATGAGAAAGACAGAAGCAAAATACATGTGAAAAAGATAAAGGAAGAAAAGAGGGGAGAAAAGAAAGAACAAAAAAAAAAAAAAGGAAGGGAAGAGAAAGGAAAAGAAAATTCAACATCCAGGAACATCATCGTGAAGAAGACCCTAAAGTAACTAGAGAGAAAAACGTTAAATTACCTACAAATTAACAATAAATCTGACAGCTGCCTTCTCAAAAGCATAAACAGAGATCAGATGATAATGAAATAATACCTTCAAAGTGCTAAAGGAACAGGACTATCAGTTGAGAATTTTGCACTCAGTGAAATTATTACCCAAAGTGAAGGCAAAATACAGATATTTTCAAACACAAGAAAACTAAAAATGTATCTCCCTCACTGAAACAACTACAGAAAGATATATTTAAAGAAGGAGGAAATTCAATTAATGTGATACAAGAAGAAGTGGTGAGCAAAGACATTGAAAGACATTTTGTCAAAATCTTTAAGCATTGACTGTAAAAGAAAATGAATGATTATTTCAGAAGGAATGCTTTTAGAAGTAAAATGGAAATATTAGAAAACAATGGTATGGAAGATGGGAGCATGACATTGGAATCAAGGTATTCCAATGTCCATCTATGTTCAGAGGATAAAAGAAATATTGATTAAATATTGCCTTTGTAATGTTCTATAAATAACTTAAAGGGATAACTCAAAACAGATTCCCTGCTCACCATCATTCCTTTGAACCTAACTTCTCCATTCTTGAGTTTTGTCCAGCCTAAACAATTAATTTTTTGGATTGTCAACCAGTATGCTTTAAGAAGGACCATGAGTGTTATATTCCCTGATTTAATTCATATTTGAGAATGTTGTCTGCTGCTTTTTCACTCACCTGATAGTTAGCTGGATGTAGTATTCTTGGACCATATTTTCTTCTCCTCAGAACTTTTTAGAAATTACTCCAACATTTGCTGTCATTGGGCATTGCTGTGGTGATGTATAAGGCCAAATTCATTCTCTCCCCCTTATAAATAAATCATCTTTTTAATTTTTTTTCAATGAAAAGTATAAATATTAATATTCAAATTAGGTGGGATAAGCAAAGATTATAAATTACCTCACAGCTGTTCAGAACAGATCATGCTACCATGTTGGTTAACAAAAAACCCTCTAACTTTTCTTAGTTTTTTGGATTTTGGAATTCAGCTTAGGGAGAGATTATGGACTTGAAATTCAGCTGTCAGTAATGTCTATTTTATTCCTTACTAAGGTTTACAATTTTTTAATTAGTTCTATAAAGATATTGTTTGTCACTCCAACTTTTTACAAAATTATGAAACAATAGAATGAGATCTGCAATATCCTTTTTGATCTCATTCTGTTGTTTCATAATTTTTTCTTTTTTCTCTGTCTTATTAACTTACTATTCTTATTCAGTTCAGCATTATATGAAGCAATATTGAGGAATTACCTGAGTTATAATTTCTACTAGATTGGGTTTCTTTTTTCCTTATGCTCCATTGGTTATTTTCCCTTTTCTTTTCTCCTGTAGTACTTTTGCACTGTTGCTATGCTTCGTGTGCGTGTGTGTATGTTTGTGTGTGTGTGTGTCTGTGTTTTACCTTGCTTGTGTTAGCTAACTCTGCCCAGACATTTTAATGATTCTTACATATTGTGAATAATTGTGGAGGGTTTTTCTCTGTGCTTTCTCTAAGACCATGTTCTCACTCTCACTCTTGCTTTCTTTTTTTACTATATAAAAGCTTTATTGAGGGGCACCTGGGTGGCTCAATGAGTTAAGCATCTGCCTTTGGCTCAGGTCATGATCCCAGGGTCTTGGGATCTAGCCCTTCATTGGGGCTCAGCGAAGTGTCTGCTTCTCCCTCTTCCCCTGCCCCTCCCCATGCTCATGCTCTCTCTCTCTCTCTCTCAAATAAATAAATACTATCTTTTGAATATATATACATAATATATATAAAATCTTTGTTGAGATATAATTTACATACCATAACATTAACCATTTAAAGTGCACTATTCAAAGTTCTTTGTGTATTTATAGACTTGTGCAATGTTACCACAATCTATTTTAGAGCATTTTTACATTACCAAAATGGAACCCATACCAATCTAACAGTCATTCTCCCATTTTCCTTCAACCTGCTCCCAGCCCTAGGCAACAAATAATGTACTTTCTGTGTCTATAATATTGCCTATTCTGAACATAAAAATGGCTTCCATTTCATATAAATGGGACCATATAATATGAGGTCTTTTGTGGCTAGCTTCTTCCATTTAGCATAATGTTTTCAAGGTTCATCCACATTGTAGCATGTATCAGTACTTCATTTCACTTATTTATGCCCAATAATATCCCACTGTATACAACATTAGAATGTTTCCCCTTTGGGAGGCCATTATAATAATGCTGCTATGAACATTTAAGTGCATGTTTTGGTGTGGATCATGTTTTCTCTTCTTTTTAAAAAAAAAAAAAAGATTTAATTTATTTATTTGACAGAGAGAGAGAGAGATCACAAGCAGGCAGAGAGGCAGGCAGAGAGAGAGAAAGGGGGAAGCAGGCTCCCTGCCGAGCAGAGAGCCTGATGTGGGGCTCGATCCCAGGACTCTGGGATCATGACCTGAGCTGAAGGCAGAGGCTTAACCCACTGAGCCACCCAGGTGCCCCTGTCATGTTTTCTCTTCTAAAGCTTGGCTCTATCCTGGATATTTCATGTTTTATCCACTTTTTGTGGTCTGAGAAAACAGCAGCTGGCATGGAGCAGTATGCAAGAGAGAAGGGAAGCTCAGCTTGAGTTGTGTGCAGACTAAGTCAGATTTCCTGGACTCCATTTCATCTTCTGAGATTATTGACTGTTCTGTATCTTGATTCACTCTAGCTTATGAGGACAACAAAAAAGGATATAATGCCTTTCATTAGGAGATACCCTCATATTTCAAACCTATCCCCCAATTAAGTGTGAACTTGGAGCTTTCCCTTCCAACAAGGAATGTCAGCTCTGTTGATATTTTTCCGTATTCATTCACAACTTCCCATCAGAAGATTAAAAAAGGGAGGGGGATAATCTTCCTCTTCACTCCTTTCCAAAACCAAGAGTATTTAGTGAAATGTCTTAGGAATTTTTTGACTCATGAATGGGACTCCAGATCAGTAGGGTGAGATAGGAGCCAAGTCATACTGCAGGTCTCCATTCTGTTCCAGAATCTTCTATTCCTTTTCTTGTGCAGGCAAGTTTTGAAAATGTATTAAGTTGGGTTTGTCCTTTGGTCTATTCATGAATGTGTGTGTTTGTTACATCAATCAACTCTCCATAGTTGAATATCCGCAACATTCTCTCTTTAACACAATCCGATAAGAACGTTATCTCCACAGCAATAACTATCTTCAAAGTTCAACATAACTGCCAAAATGTGAATCCAACTCCTTTTTATTTTTAGCAGCAACTGAAACAGTTGACCATTTCTTCCTCCTTAAAACACTTCCCTCTTTTTGACCGGGTGACGTAACAAGTCTCTATTTTCTTCCCAGCTTCTTCTGTCCAACTTTAAAATGTTGGAGTGTCTAGGACTTGGTCAGAGTCCTTCTTTTTCTGTCTACCTTCTTCCCTCAAATAATATAACACATTCCTATGGCTTCAAAAACCATCTGTTTGCTGAGGAGTCCCAAAGTTAAAACTCCAGCAAAGATTTGTCTAAATTCCAGTCTGATATATCCAACTACATACACCACTATTGGATGTATAATAGGCATCTCAAATTTTACATATCCAAAACCAAACACTTCATTTTTCTCTTCATAATTCTGTTCTTCCTCCATTTTTTCTTGTTTCAGTTAATGGCACCATCATCTACCAAAACGCCTTGGCTAAAAACACAAAATACCTCTGAGTCATCTTTAATTTTCTCTTGTTTCAGCATGCCTTCCAACACCTATTCCAAACTGCTACATCGTCATCTTATTTGTTCCACCTTTTCCTATAAATGTTTCGAGAAAATATAAGTTGTGCTTTTATGACCTCCAATACATACAATAGAATTTCCAAGCTAATGGCACCACTTATGTATATTCCAACACAGGCAATCTGTCCATACTTATTGGCAAAGCTGGTCCACACCACTTGCACAAAGACAGCCCTATTTATCCGTTCAATTAGTCTTTCCCTTCTCTAAGAAGTGGCTGGCATCCTAGTTCTTATCTACATAGGTTGTCTTGTTACCAAATAATCTAAAGGGTCTTCCTAGACATCTACCAGCCATATCATTTGGACTTCGTTCTCTTCTCTTTTTCTTCTTTTCAATTCTTAAACTGTTCTCCCTTTCAATTTTCAGAAGAATATCTGCAACCTTCAAAGTTATTTTCCCCCAGTTCTTTCCCTCACACTGAGCAAAAGAAGAGAGGCTTTAAGAATTCTTTATCAGTTCAAAATGCCTTCAGATTATTATGAACATTCCTGACTGATCTGGAAGGACAACAGCTCAATAACGACCCAGTCTCAATGTATTGATCCAATCAAGTAATCCCCTAAGGAAGAACCATCACTATTACCTTATTTATATGAAAATTTTGTGCCACACCCTCCAAATTTCCTCAAAATTTTACGCTCCAACTTACCTCAAAATTCAAATTTACTTTTTAAAAATGTTTGGAAGTGGATGAGGAGCACCAAACAATATAAGGTGCCAATAAATAATTCTAACAAGATACATGAAAACTTTACAAAGAGAATTATAAAACTCTATCCATCGTAACTACCCTGAGCTAACATGAACACTGGCTGCTATTCCCTCACTGCTCCCACCACCACCCCTCACCACACCCTGAGACTGTGGGATGGAGACCTGCCAAACTTTCCTGCCTTGCATTCAACAAACATCTAGCAGAGGTTTGGAAGAGGAGAGGGGGTGGCCATTACAGAAAGAAGAGAAATCTGAATATGAGGTCCTGGGAAAATTCTCCAGAAGCCAATGTGTGGAACCAATCTGAATCAACACACCAAATGATTTGAGATTTGAACTCTGGTGAGGACTACTACCCAGGTTGTGGATTGGTCTCCAGGTTACAGCCCAGTGTAGCATCCCTGAAGAGCAACGCAAGGTTTTGAAAAACTAAATTCATACTGGAACCACAAACCACAGAAAGTGGGCCAGGATGTATGTTCTAAACCTAAACCTGCTAACTATCAGCTAAAATTAAAGATCTAAATAAGACCCAGAGTGTCATAACATTATACTTAAAATGTACAGGATACAGTCCAAAAATTTTGTCATACAAAGAACTAGGAAAATCTCAACTCAAATGAGAAAAAAAAAATCAACAGACGCCAACACCAAGATGACATGAATGTTGGAATTATCTAACAAGAATTTTAAAGCAGCTCTCATAAAAATGTTCCAAGCGGCAACTGCAGTCATTCGTGAAGCAAATGGAAAAAGAGACAGTCTCAGCAAAGGACAGAACATACGAAGAACAAAATGCAAGTTGTAAAACTTAGAAACATAATTACTGAGAGGAAAAAACTCACTAGATGGGCCTGTGGTAGGTAGACTAAAGCCTCACAGATGTCCATGTTCCAATCTCCGTGAATATGGGAAATTTTATAGCAAAGGGGAATGAAGTTTCCAGATGAAATTATAGTTGCTTTGAGATGATTCCCCTGAGATGGGAAGGTTTCCCTACATTATCTGGGTGGGCCCAATGGTTATCACGAGGGTCTTTAGAAGTAGAAGTAGAAGAGGGAGGCAAAAGAGCCAGCCACACAGTCAAAAAAGAAGACATGATGGCCAAAGCAGAGCCTGGAGTGAAGTCATGGATGGTTCTGAAGGTGGAAGGGGCTAGAAGCCCAGAAATGCAGGCAGCCTCTAGAAGCTGGGAAAGACACAGAAACAGTGTCCATTAGAGCCTTTGGAAAAGAACACAGCCCCAAACCACCTTGATTTTAATCTGGTGAGATGCATGCTGGAGTTGGACCTTAAAAAAATAATAATAAGATAATAAATGTGTGTTGTCTTAAGCTGCTGACTTTGAGATAATTTGTATAGTAGCAATAGACAACTAATACAGATGGAAAGGAACAATATCATAAGTGCATCGGTTCCCTTCAAAACAATCTATAATTCAAAGTAATTTCATTCAGAATCCTGAAAAGGTTTTTCATGAAATTTGGCAGTCTAATTTTTAAAATGTATTTTAGAAGAATATAATAACCCAGACAAAGCTAAAGAACAAAAATCATCAGACTTTTCCTGTAAAGGGCCAGATAATACATATTGTAGGCTTTGTTGGCCACAGATGGCCTCTGTCATGTCTGTTGCTTTGATTTTGTTTATTATTTAATCCTTTATCAATACAAAAACCATTCTTAGCTCAAGGAGTATATAAAGACAGAGCACCAGCTGGATTTGGCCCGTGGGCCATAGTTTGCAGATCCCAGAATTAGAACAGTATGAATAAGCCTCATAATCATATTGAGAAAAAAAGTTGTAGAAGAATATACATAGAGTAAAACTGCTCAAGATTGAGAAATGCAAAATAATACTATTCATACAAACATACACATCACCACATACATGGAAGTAAACACAAATGCTCAAAAATTAAGTAACAATCCCCAAGTTCAGATCAATGGCTATTTCTGATGAGAAGATGGAATGGGAATGGGCACAGCACTTTAATAGTCTCCATAATATTTATTTCTTATATTGGATTTTTAATTTGTGTTACTTAAGGTGTAATTTTGCATGCACCTGATACGTTTCATTGTATTCACACATTTTTCACAGAGTTTTGCCCTGCTGGACAGGGGATGACTCCTCCAGTTATTGTGGCACAAATGGATTTTCCTCGCTGGATGGAGCGTCCCAAGTTCATCCTTGTGGAGGGTTCTGCACGCATCTTCCAAATTACAGGTGTGGTCATGGGACACTTGGTTTTCTGGAACTGAGGAAAACTTATGCAGCTCGTCATTGTATCTGTGACAAGGAAACTTAGCTTATCTTTCAATGACAGATGTCTAGAAATTTTCCAGAAGTCTGTGTTTAAAAAAAAAAAAAAGAAAGAAAGAAAAGAAAAGACCCAGGATCTCCATTGCTACCATCCCTCAACACACAGATCCACTTGTCTCAATCACTTCATGTTTCTGGGTTTTAGGAAATACGTCGAATACTCCAGTCCACGAAGAGATCCCATTCTAGTGCCCAGTATCTTTGGCCACAGACCCACTATCTGAAGTTCTAGGAACCTCTGCTTCACATCTCTTCATTTGTTTTCTCCAGACTTTGGAGTGAGGATCAGACTGTGGTGGAAACACAGAATGGAAAGAAAATATGAGACAGGATCTGACACAACCATTCCAAACCACAGCAGGTTAGGGGCTGGGAGGGAGATCCAGCCCAGGAGCAGGCACAACAAAGCAGGTGCCCAAAGAAGAGCTGTGGGTCATGCAACAGGGGTCATTAAGATTTGCCAAAAGAGGGGCGTCTGAGTGGCTCAGTGGGTTAAGCCTCTGCCTTCGGCTTGGGTCATGATCTCGGGGTCCTGGGATAGAGCCCCACATCAGGCTCTCTGCTAAGCGGGGAGCCTGCTTCCCCTCTCTCTGCCTCTCTGCCTGCTTGTGGTCTCTGTCTGTCAAATAAATAAATAAAATCTTAAAAAAAAAAAAAAAAAAAGATTTGCCAGAAGAGACAGGCATATGCCCAGGAATCAGGTTACTAGCTGCACCGCTGGGTGTCAGAGGCAGTCATCTGCGGCCTTGCTCTAGGCCTGCAGGGTAGCGAGACACAAACCCAGGCTGAGTTCTGAGAAGCAGAGCACACAGGAGCCCAGGGACATCACAGGGTTCTGGGTCTGGGAAGCCAGCACATTAAATTCCGTGGGCTTAAGCGATGGAACTGTTTAAATACTGCCCATCTGTTGTTTGAATCAGTCCAGGAACCAGGAGCAGAGCTAAGCCCATGGTGAATGGGAAGACTGGTCCAGCTCCTGGGATCCGGGGAGGGTCGTGGAAAGAGAAAGGAGAGGGCAGCGACTGTTCCTCTTGGGCTTAGGCTTGTCTATTTCCTCCTGCCGCTCCCTCCTGTCCCCACCCAGGCATTAATTAATTATTTGTACTAACATCTGCAGTGCATTTTTCAGATTCACTGCTGGCACAAAGAAAGCATCACAAAATAAAGTTATGTTATTGTATTTTTAAAATGGGGCATCTTGGTTTGAAAATTGCTTAAGTTTTGAAATGTCTCCCTATCCGGCATGATTAATGCGATACACAGAACGGAGCGGCAGAGTGAGCGGAGAATTAGTCAGCGCCAGTCCACCTAGAGGCATTTATCTCTGCTTTTTTTCCCTGGTGCCTGCGCTGAGCCTGAGGGTAAGCTGACACTTTTTTTTTCTTTTTTAACAAATTAAGCCTCATTTTCTTTTTTGCGTGTGTGTTAAGAACCTTGAAGGGAACGAGCGATGTCTGCAGCCTCCAATACCAGCTGCCATGGCAGGAAAGAAAGAGGTGACAATTTCCCGCAGATTCAGAATGATTGTTTTAATGGGGCTGTGGCGGAGGTAACAGGCACAAAGACCTCGCGCAGCCAGGAAAAAGCAGGCTCTCTCCTTCCCCAGCCTGGCGCTTACATGATGTAACATTTAGCTTCTGGCTAAAGGTGCATCTCTCCTCTGCTTTGATTTATTCCCACTTTTGCTAATCACAGAGGTAGGTTACGGGAGATGCATTTAGAGCTGCTGTTACAGTTCACGGAGGAGCAAGGCTGTTATTCCCACCAGAGAAAAATCTCACATGTGCCAGGGTGAGTGACCTAGAATAAAGGGAAAGAAAGAAAAAAAAAAGAGAGAGAGAGAGAAATATGAGAACAGGAATGTAGATGTTATGCCGGGATGAAATTGTATTTACCCTGATTGAAAACTCTTTTATTATGAACATAATTTAGATCAGAATGGAAAAATAGAACTTGTGAGCTCCTTGCCTGGCCGGGAGTGCCGCTCCTGTAATGTAAGTGCATATGTGATGACTGTGTTATTGTGTTTAGATACGAAAGCATTATGCTCCATCAAAGGAAATGAAAAATATCTTCAAGAGTTTGCTCAGTCAGCTCCTTTAGCAGAAAATGCTTGGCGGTGTGGAATAGTAACAGTGGCCGAAACACAGAGTATCAAAGAACTATGCGGGCTTCTGCAGACGTCATCTATCAATCTGGAGGACTGAAATGCTGACCAGACCCTAGCATCCTCAGAAGAGTTCATGCAGGGGCCTGGATTGTGATTCTGGCTTACACACTCCTTGAGCACAGATTATGCCCACAGCCACTGGGTCGGGTGAGATGTTGCATCAGACAGTGCTGCTGTCTACAAGGACCTACCAGTCCAACTGGACAGGGAAAACCAATGTATCCTGAGAGACTATTAGCAATGCAAGGGGGTGGATTTCAGATGAGTAGCTTCAATGATCCAGATTCAAAGGAAAGTGTCCTAGCAATTTAGCCACTCTCTGCACAATGTGTATGTGTGTTTATATACCTATATTTATATATACACATTTCTATCAATATGTATGATTATGATGTCTATGTTTACATTTTTTTCTAACACAGTTAGGAAGACTCGGTTTCCTTTTTCCTAACCTAAGAGTTAGAATGTAAACAAATACAAAATTTAAATCGATGATACGGGTTTATAAAAAAAAATTCTGATTCTGCTCTTGTAAATTTCTATCAGATGAATTGGGAAAACCCAGATTAGTTCCCTGCCATTTTCTGCTTTTCTCACACCAGCTCACTGTGGGAACATGTATCACTTATAAAAGGCCAGTCCCCCCTCCCCACAACCTGGGTTAAAAGTACTGCTGACAGGAGGCAGGGTAAGGGAGTGCTCAAGCACATAGAATCTGAGGTCAGATGTTGCAGCCAGATGCCAGGGAAAATGTGCAAAATAACCAGGGTTGTGAGGCTTAGATGATATAATGCAACAGGGGGAGATCAGGCTATCACCCCCTTAGCCAGTAATCAATTTTAGTATCATTAAGTGAGACAACCAGAAATTAATGACACCCCAATACATTGCAAGATAAAATGCACAGCAAGGCCTATAAAGTATTCTTGACAAATGTTTTACCTCAATCTAAGCACGACTTTTAAGTACTGGAGATAGAAGAATAGGTTAAATGACACCATAAGGAAACAATTCAATAAATACAGATGAAGGACATTAAAGAGGACAACAGTCCTGGTCCCTTCAACAAGCCAATATCAGGGTTTAGAGAAAAAATGAAAAAACAAAAACAATGTTGGACTATTAAAAAAAAAAATGGAAGGGAGGATTATTCTAGATAGTTGAGAGATATAATCATTGTGACAATTTGATTCTGGCTTAAATAAATTAGCTATAACAGACATTTATGGGGCAGAATTGGGGGAAATTTGAGTAGAGACTGAGTATAAGATGGTATTGGGGAACTATCATTAATTTAGTCAAGGATGCTGTTATGGTTATGTAAAAAAAAGTCCTGATTTTTGGAAGTGCATACTGAAATATTTAGAAGTGTATTATCATGATATTCGTGACTTAGATTAAGTACTTATACTCCCCCCCCAAAAAAGACACAGATACAGAAAAATATGAATAATTACTAAATGTGGATGATGGGGTTATGGATAGTTCTTATTCATAATATCTGCTTTTCTGTGTATACATTTTCATAATAAGAAAATTTTAAATGATGATATAATGTCTGTGAATTATTTAACAAAATCCCTGGCACATAGCAAGTGCATATGAATATTAGCTTTTATCATGATTATTGTTTTTATTATTTCTGGGCTACCGCTGCTGCTACTGATGCCTGCCAGTATTACCACAAAGGCCGCTGCCTGCCAAAGGCCAGAGCATATGTTCAGTGTGGGCTGCTGTCCCCATTCCCTGCCTAAGCTGCTAACGCCAGTGTTGCTGGGGCCTATGGTGTCAATAACCAAGGTTTTTTTTGTTTTGGTTTTGTTTTTAAGCTTTTGGTCATGCTTAATGCAACCTCTTTCCCGGGACCTGGACCAGAGAAGAGCTTGACTCAGAAACTCAGCTCTGGATATACTGATGAGCGAGCTGTGTTGTAGTGGGGAGAGGGATGGAGGAGGGAAGGCTCCTGACCTTGGCTTCATCTTCCCCACAAAGGGACAACAGTGAGAGGACACTCTTAGATACAGTCGACTCCTCACTCATTCTTCTCTAAGGGAGGATTGCTTTATCTTATTGGCAAACTTGGGAGAACACGGGGCGTGAACAGCTCAGCCCCTGCTGTGCGGGACATGGGATCTGGTATGCTTTCCACATGCCAAAGCCCTGTGCTCCAGTATCATCATCAAATTGGCCTTTTATCCTTCATCTGTTTATTCCATTATCTCCTTTGGTTTTGAACTTAGATGGAAGAAAAGGACGGTATTATGTGTCTGCCTCCTTGGACCTCAACTTCCTGGATTAAACATGTGAGCCTTTAATTTTCCTATTGAGATAAGTTCTTTCCTGGGTCCTTCATATAACGAGATCCATGTCCTGCCCCCAGAGTCATAAAGAAAAGCCCAGAAATTCATGGATTTTAGGACAACACGCTTGTTTTGGGATATCCATTCTCTGCATTTAAATAAGCTCAATAGACTAGATATTACTAGATGTCAAACTTAACTTGGCAAAAGGTTTATGTAATTCTTATATTTAGGAAATTTTCAAGTGGGAAAGCATTCTGAATGAAGCTGAGTGAAATACGAAATTGCCACCAGCTCTCCTAGCTATTCTAATTTTTCAAATTAAAAAGAGAAAGAGGACAAAGCTCCATATGTTACAAGCGTGGAATTTGTAGGTCCTTTAGTAATTAATTTTTTCCATGGTTTGGGCAAATGCTAAAGTCAATCTTGGAGTTGAAATGTCAATGGCATACTGGAAGCCCTCCAGTATGATCATCTTGACCTCTTCCTTGCCTAATAATTTCAACCCTCAGGAGATGAATTTCCTAGGAGGATACATCACTAAATTCATAAGGCACAGTAACGGATACAGTGGATTTTGATGACGGCACAAAACCTCTGCACATGAGCCAAATAAAACCAGGTATTTTAAAATGTTTTTCAATTGTAGTAAAACATGCATAACATTTACCATCTTCACTAATTTTAAGGGCACAACGCAATGGCATTAAGTACAGTGACATTTATCATGTGACCATCACCATCATCCGACTCCGGAACTCTTTCGTCTTGCAAAACTGAAACTCAATACCCACGAAACAATAATCACCCACTTTTCTCCTCACCCCAAGCACCTGGCAACCACTATTCCACATTCTCTCCTTATGATTTCGATTTATCCTAGGCACCTCCTGTCAGTGGAATAGTACAGTATTTGTCTCTTTGCAATTGAAGACAATGATTTTTAAGTGGCTTCTTTCATATCCTCTACCTGTCACTTAATGCGGGCCTTACCACGGGCCTTTTTGCCTGAGAAGCCACCTAAGCAATGGTACCAACATATGAGCCAGGCTATTCTACATTCAGAAGACATCGTTCCACTTGACTTTTGAATCTAGCAGTAACCACACACATGAATCCTCTGTGCCATAGCCTGTTGGCTTTGTTTGAAGTTAAATTCATAAGGTCAGAACACTTGCAAATCGGCCTGGTGCGAAGAGGTCCCTCTGTACCAACCTCTGGGAGTCTCCCACATGGCATATCTGCCTGGACCAGGGGCAGCAGATGCCAAAAAGAGGGGCCAAAGCTGGACCCAGAGCCAAAATTAGGTGTCAGGAAAACAGAGGCAAGGCCACCAAAAAAAGATAAATGTCATCACAAAGAAGTCAAAACTAAAATAAGTGCCACTGTGCGTTTTCAACAGTGTCACTAGAGTACAGCAACCTGCCACGTAGGCAGCTGCTGACCTCTACCAGCAACCAGCAACGTGTATCCCGTGTATGAGACATATTAGGAAAATACTTCATATGCTCTACTTTTATTGTTTAATATTAATAAACTATTTAAATCATATTTCCTAATCAATCATCTCATCTCTACCTACAGAGATACCAAATCCAAAATCTGAATGCAGTCTTTCTTAAGGGTTATATTATTTCTTTTACATAAACACCTCACTCTATTATTTAAAAAACAACAATAACAACAACAAAACCTTGGTCTGAGGACCCAGAAGAAAGAGAAATCTTTTATCTTGGATAGTCGTTACTCTTTTTTGAAAAGTGACTTTGGGAAAAAGAAGGCAAAACTAGTTTGAACTTGGGATCTGAAACAGCATACATTGACTATCATGAAACTGTCATTAGGAATAATATTCAGGAACAGTAATGTATTTCTCAAACTGACACTACTATATCAGTAGACTTAATTCTGAAACCTGGCACTTTTTTCCCATTTGGGAAGACTCTACCTTTCGGTGCCTTAAAATCTTCATATACATAGTGAAGCCAGTATTCTTCAAAGTTCTGTGAGGTCCTGACACAGTTATTTCCATCATCACTGAAAAAAAAAAAAAATCTTATATTAAAGAGTTGAGCAAGGAAAACTTAAGACTTCACATGAAAGTGTCATGGTCCTGGAAATCATGTCTCCATGTGTCAGTTACCAGGCCACGTGGGTACATCTTTGTTCCCAGTATGCAATCCACTACAGAGCCTCACTGTGTTGGAGATAGAGTCTTGGAGGCCAACTACATCAAATTCTTTATTTGTCCATTGAGGAAACTGAGGTCCAGTCTATTTTAACTCACTTAATTAAGGTTTGTATAACTAGAAGCAAAATTCAAATCTCCTGAACTTATTCCTATGCTATTTTAATCACACCAAATAAAAATATCTAAAGAATGAGAATAGAAATTGATCTCTATTTGGAAGTCAACCCTCAGGAGACTTCCAGAGTCATCTCACCCTGACTGAACTTCTCCAAGATGAGGGATGGTTGGACAGAGAGAGGCTAGGTTCATGAGTAGATTTGATGACTGGCTCATAAACAAATTGTGTTGGCCGATGATCCGTGTACTGAACTGCCCCTCATAACATCTCTAGCGACCTTCACAAAACAGTGAATAAATGGTTAACAATCATAAGGACTGAATTTGAATCACATCTGGGTTCAATTTAAGTTATAACAAGCAGCTTCAGTTCAAACTCCCGAAGTATTGTCAATTCTATCAAGACATTTAAAGATAAGCAGATTCCCAGAGTCTGAAACTATAGACAAGATCATGGGAGAGGAAAAGATGCAGGAGAGTCACCAAGAACCAGGGTATCTTTTGGATAAGTAGGGTCTCTCTAGGAAAAGCTGTCTGAGGTAAAATAGTCACGGATGACTTTCAAGTTTCAGAAAGTTTAAAATTAAGAAACAGGGAGGGAAATGGATGAATACATACTATCTGAGTTATCCAAGATTCAAGTAAAGCAATCAGGGAGGAAGTGAAGAACACTATCTGAGAAAAATAAAAAGAATAAAGTAAGGATGCCCTAACTAAGAACTAATGAACGGGAGAAGTGGCAAAAGACCAATCCAGTATGCAAAACTGTTTCAAACATTAAAGACTCACCAGATCAAATGGCCAGATGGGAGTACTTAGCAACAAATGAGGACAGGACTCTAATATAATTAGCATGTAAGGAACCAGATAGCTTCTTGCTGCCAAACAAAAACTCTGTATGGGAAGGATATGGTATAGGCACACAGGAGGGGATGTAGCTTTGTATTTTAGGACATCTTAAAGCAAGTTGCAGAACTTTATGGGGAAAGGAAATAAAATAGAATCACTGGGGGTAGAAATGCCATACTTAAATATCTAGATCAGAGGTTGGCAGAGTACAGCCTATTTCTATATAGCCTGCAAGCCACATGAAGTTTAAGAAGAAAAGATACTATTTTGAAAGACATCATATTAAAAATAACTGTGCCAAAGCAGAAAAATATAAGGAGTGCCATACATAGCAGAAAAGATGCAAATTTTTTTTAAAAAATGTTAAAGCTAAAAGAGAATTGGGGGACATTTCTGAGGAACCAACCCCAGTATTGAAATCTTTGTTAGAAACGTGGGAGGCAGAAAGACAGCAAGAAAATCAATGAGACCAATTGATTGATGATCACAATATAAAAAGACCATGCCGGTCTGAAAAGGAGATAACAGAATGAATCAGTTTATAAAGGAAGGCATTAGTGACATTCCCACTCCTAAATTAACTTTTGAAGCGTATCGGTCACAGATACAAAATCAAATAGCAATAAATAAACTAGATGTTCTTGGCTGAATCAATAATGCATTTTGTCACAATTTTCTTTCCCAAACTTGAGTAATCACTGGAAATAAATGGGCTCTACCCGAGAGTTTAGAAGAAACTCAAGGGTGAAATTTTGGATCCATTGAAACTTGTGTAGACAGATCAATTTAATGGAGCACTGCCAAAGTGCTAATGTGACAGGCATTCATGAATAAAGACCGAAGGATATGATTCCCCGTGCATTTAAGAGTAAGATCATCTAAGTAAGAAAGGGAAGGTAGCTCCTGAAAGAGAGATTATAACCCCTTCATATTTTTAAGCAAATATGTGGGAAAGACAAAACAGTAGATGTCCTCTATTTAAATACTTAGTAACACTGGGGTAAGATTCCATGGCAAACCATGCATATTTAATAACATTTCTTATTACAAAAACAATATATATTCTTTGCAGAAAATGAGGAAAATACAGAGAACCAATATGAATAAAATTAAAATCATCTATAATCCAGCTAACCAGGGATGTCCATTGTTACTATTTTGCCATATATTTTTTGGGACCAAACATGGAATTTAATTATCTATTTTATCTTCCAAGAGAACTGACACTGGCTCCAGAAAGAGGAGAGAAGAGCAAGGATAAATATTTTTAAAACTGTTCCAACTCACAAATGGATGCTAAGATGTAACAAGAGACTGTTTACAATAAAATCCTCAGGTTTGCCCATGACACTAAGTTCTTTTTAATAATGAAATATTATGCCATTTAGGTAAAGGAAACTGTGAAAATTTCACCAGGCTGCATATGGGAGCAGAAAACTGGCAGATGAAATTCCTTACAGACAAGTGCAAGAGAATACATTCAGGAGACTGTAAGACCAATTACATGGAAAAGGATGGATTCCAAAGTTCCAGTCACTATCTAGAACATGGAGCAGGCCATCATTAAACCATACCTTAAAGACAATGTACTGATCAGACTAAAGGATTAAAAATGATGCAGAAACCAGTATTCTACTCTCTAAAATAAATGTATATCCATCATGAGAATGCTCCGTGCATTAAGAGGGGCCAGAATAACTCAGAGATCAGAGCTCAAAGAAGTGAAGACACTCGCCTATGAGAATCAGTGTTAGTAATTGGCATTCTTAGGTCTGCAAAATCTAATTGTGATAGTTGAAATATCAACAAGATAAAGTCTATAAATTAGTGATATTTTGAGATTAGATGATCCTCCTTGGAATTCAGATGGTCCATAAACTCCTTAAAATGGTATGTATACATATATATGTATATATTTACGTATCTCTGTACATAAATATATATGAGTTAAAATATATATAATTATATAAATTTCTTCTGTTGTGTGGTACATAGTTATCAACAGATTCTTAACAGGGTTTATGACTCAAAATCTCAAGAACTTGTGGTCTAGACGGTAAGGATGCGGATTTGGTCACTAACTCCTGGGAGTGGATCTTGAGGCTTGAATGAGAAAGGCTGAGAACGAATTAAGTTTTCTTTACCCCCATGAAAAACAAACATGCGGAACTCATTTCCCTGAGAAATGCTGTAGAAAAGAAGACATCAAATTTATGAGAATGTTTTAGGGAGATGTTTGAAGTCGATCTCTAAGCCTCTAACACTGGGGCTCCATGAGAGCAAAGACGGAGGTCTGTTTTGTTCACGGCTCTATCCCTAGTGTTTAGAACAGTGACTTGCACATAGTTGGCACTCGATAATACTTGTTGCTCACCCAACAGTTAGACTGGTCTTGGCAGGCCTATCAAAGGCAGTGTGGCTGCATGAATTCAGGGTCTGTCCCTAGCACCATTTCCAGTGTTTACAGGGTAAGGCTGTTCCCCTCCTTCTCTTCTTCCCACATCCGCATCTCATTTTCTTTCTCAAGGAGCTGTCACTGTGAGAGCCCCTGGACTATGGGGAAGAACATGGCACCATGTCAGGAAAAAATTACACTAATCTGGCACTGGAAGAACACAGAAGAAAAGCTAGAAATGAGATATCAAAGCAATAAAAGTTTGTAAGAGTTTGTGAGCATGAAACATGTATAACTGTTAAATGGAACACTGTCAAGCAGATTAATTAGTTAACATTTGGAAAGTGCATTGAAGATGAAAATTGGCAAATAAGGGTTTGTACATTGAACCAATTTCTCACTATTAAAACTGGATGGCCTAAGAAACCAGTCCACTGGTAGCTGAAAAAACTGTCTGCCCAATTTAGGATGTAGAGGGTCTTTGGCCTTTGGGAGGCTGAGCCCAGCATGGCCTTTCTCTGGGATTTTGAATAACACTTATTCCCCAAGTATCTGGGGGTTACAGCTGTGGAGTCCCTGTCTCCTGGGGTTCTCTGCTTTTGTCTACCAATCCTCTGACTCTCTATAGGCCCACTGCTGGAGACCTTTGAGGGCCAACTGAACACTTTATAAATAGCCATGTTATTAAATGCTTCCAACTTGAATTTAGATTTCGGTAAAAGAGGCTTTTAGTCATTATTTCCTGAATAAGTGGTATTCTATTCTTGAACAATATTGAAATATTGAGCTATCCAGACATTCTTGAAACCCAACCTGGCAAGGGCAATTCAGGGCTGTCTCTGGCTTGTGCAGTCAGAACGGATACTCTCCCTAGAAGCAGGAATTAATGAAGGGAGGATCCTGATTCAGAAATCATCTGGGCTGGGTAGCCAATAGCACATGAAGCCAGATTCTACTAGTATGTGTGCAACTGTCTCCGGAGAAAGGAAAAAAAAAAAAAAAACCCTACCCATTTGATGTAGTTTTACCTGTCCATCTATCTAACATCTTTATGTTGACCAACATGTGTTTCTATTTATTTAAGCTTTAAGATCCCCCCACTTCCAAAGCTGAATCGGAAAACTGTCTGCCCAATTTGGGCAGCTAATAGAGTAAAATGAAGTGCAAAAAACTAAAGCATCTAGGGATAAAATAGGACAGATAATGCATTCCTATGCTGGAATTCATAAGACGCAGTATACGCTAGGAGAAAAAGTATTGGAACTGATGTTTAAAAATCCTGGACTCTAGCCATAACTCTGTCTCTACTGAACTGTGTGGTCTTGTGCAATCTTTATTCCACTGGCAAAACAAAGTCTCTGGAAATTTTTCAGCATGATTTTTTTTAAGTGTTTAAAAAATAGGATTGTGGCATTCCCATGTCAGGCCAAACAGAGTGGGTGAGGTTGTAGAGGGAACTGTTAAGAGGCTGAAATGTAACCCAGGCATGGCGGATGAGGGTAGTAACAGTAGAAATGGAAGGAAAAGGAAGGAAAAAATGCTTTTCAAGGGTAACCTGACCCAACTTGGAAATTGACCAGATACAAGAAGGAGCAAGATGACACAAAGATGACCTTGAGTCTTTGCGGCTGGAAGCATGACGTCATTGTGAATAGAAAAAGGAAAAAATGTTTCTGGAAGAGGAGGGAAGAGGAGGGGAGGCCAGGACTGAGGAGGGCAGACTGAGTGTGGCATCTGCAATGACTGGAAACCACCCAAGTGAAATATCACGTGGTCCTGCCTGGTCAGAGCTCAACCTATGAAGGAGATCAAAGCTCTGAAGGCATTAGCTTTTCAGTAAAGGAGTAAATGAGGACATGCAGGAGGCCTGAGGGGGAGTGGAGGGCTGAGGGCTGAGGGCTGAGTTAGCCAGGCCCAGACAGCCAAAAGTAAGGCCTGAGACCAGGTTGCTCAGGACCAAAGGTTTATCTCTGTCATTAATTAGTATTTGCTCCAACTCTTTAGGTAAACTCAGTGCGTTGCCTGTGTTTTATTTACATTTCCCCAAACCTGCCCCCAGCAATTCCAAGCTTCTGTGTTTCTGAGGGTCACCTTTTGTCTGTGCTCACATATATATAATGTATTACATTGTATATTATATTATATATTACTTACAATTATTTGATCATTTATATTACATATAATTACTATTACAATTATATTATTAATATATTATGGTGGAGTATTTACCATCATAATGTGTGTTATAACATGTATGTCTTAGTGATTGGAAAACTTGATGTCACTCAGATCTATAACATTTTTAAATAACAGCTACAGATGACCTTATCAATGTAGTATATGCTAACATTTGCTAAACCAACGTTCTTAATGATATTCATTTAGGACACAAATACAACAATAGTAAGGCCAGATGAAGGAAGAAATGAGGTGTATAATATAAAGGAAAGGGGCACCTAAGGATAGAAATCGGCCATGACTTTGGCTTTCATGGAAAACTGTAGATGGCCCTCACGGTCTATGAATAAGATTCTCCCAATCCCTCCCCTCCGTGGCTCTCAGCTGTTCCCGAAGTAATGTCAGTCTCAGACTGAAGCAAGTGAAGTCTTAGGAATAGCCAAAATACAGACCAGCCATGGAGAAATTGTCTTCCCTCTGCAAAATCAGATGTATCAGTATAAGGGCAGAAGAGAATGGTATAGAACCTCACTCATGAGATAAGAGAAAGAGAAGAGAGAAGAGAAAACGTGTGTGTGTGTTTGAGACAAAAAAAGAACAAGTTGTAGAGGTTACTAATAGGAGATGTTAACCTTAGAAAAAATGAGATCCCTGCATTTCCTACTGCAAAGAATTTGTACCATCTCTGTACCATCTCTGCCCTGATAAATCATCAAATATTTATTTTGAATGTAAGCAAAAGTTCTGAAGGCATATAGGACAACTGCTAGAATTCGAATCAGAGCGTCATATTGTCACTACACTTCTTCCTAGCTGTGGGACATTAAGACAACTTGTTTAACCTCTCTGAGCTGTTTTTTTAATCTGAAAAATGGGAATGGTAATTATAATTGTTCCCTTGTGAAGATGTAGGAATTAATAAGATTACACAGCTAAAAAGAGTTTTATAAAATTTAAGTGGTAGGCAAATGCCAGTTATTAGCAATTCTCTAAGATCAACACCATATGTTTATCTATTTGTCATATTGAGGATGAGTTTGGTTCACTTGGGATTGAACAAGCTCAGAAGACATTCAGGCAGTTGTGGGTGTGATCTAAGAAGAGTTCTCCTCAGTGATTGGGGAGATAAAGTGTGCAGAAGGTAGCGATTTTGACTGCATGAGGCCACCACAAAGGGGATCCAATCTGTCCAAGCTGCCTCACCGGGATTCCACGGGACTTCCAGGAGTTACAGAGTTGTAAGGTTGATGCCTGTTCCAAATGCACCTTGTGGGTGGCTTCATTGCCAGAGACACAGGGGGAGCATCTCACTGGTCAAGTGCCAGCTCCTACCCTCAGCCTGGTTCACACCTGCCACGTAGGGACATTGTGGAACTGTGTCCCAGAGAATGACTACCTGAGTTGTCCCACCCTGGACCTTCAGGGCATTAGACTCACAGCCCTGGAAGCCCTGAGCACAGCAGTTCTTGGGAAATCATCATCTAGTTCAAAGGGCTTTGGACAATAACAATGGGAACAGTGAGCAAAATGTCTTAGGCTTAGTTGGTTTACTTCATTCCAACGACTCAGCCCTTCTCTTGCCTTTTATATCATCCCTGTCCCTTTCCTTTTCAATGGTCATAATAGTAAAGCCAAGACATGTTAATATCCCTTATGTGATAAAGAAGTTGTTAGATTCTCTGCTCTTAAGGCATAGAAACTAAAATAATTTACAAATCTTTCTGTGTCAACATAGCAAAACAAAAATGAAATTCCATTGGCTTATTTAATATAGTGGTAAATCTTATTTTTTTCCCTCTTGGGGAAGCTTGATAGTAGTAGTGAGTAGTCCACAGCTGTTACCATGATGAGTTCCTGAAAACCTTCATCATAACATATCACTGTAAGGCAGATTGTACTTTCCCTTAGAAACCAGTTTGTAATCATGGGTTGTGTTCCTGATCAAGGACTCAAGCCCAAGAAATCACAGATATGACCAAAAATATGTCATAAAGATGCAATTATAAAATTTGATACTCATTTAAAATAGTAAAATTAGGTCCCAGGTCTTCTAAAATGAGCAAAATTTGGACACACACAATGATTATGAAAGGATCCTAACTTACCAGTAAGAACATTGATTGCATAAAAATACAACTCTACATTGTTATGAATTTGCCTAAAATTAATATGTTATCTGCAATAAATATTAAAACCGAGTTCACCATAGCATTATTTGCTGTCCTCAATTTTGCAAAAACTTTCTAGAGAAGCTTGGATGAGTTGAGCCTCCTTAAAAACCAGCTGGTGAGCAGGGACTGGAGCAGAAGACAAAGGTCAGCCCCGAAAGGAGTTCTATTGTACACTTTTATTATCACCTAGATAAATGAATTGAGAACATGCTAATTAAATTTGGAGAGAACGTTCCACAATTTTAAGATCTTGGTTAAAACGAGTAAGGATCACAAGGTGGAGAATGGAGACAGACATAAACAGAATGAAATTGAACAAGGATTCACAAGAGAGAGACATTGTCTAAATGGAAGAGAAACAAACTGTCTACCATTACTCTCAAGAAAGTATTTCCTGAAGACTCTCCAAACTAGGGGAGCTGTATCTATGGTGTGAGAGGTTTAAAAGTAGAAAAAGGGCTGATCATCATAGAGGATTTAATACCCTCCATTAAAAGCAAGAAAAGAGAGACCAGTGGTTACAAAATAGGCACATTTTGTAAGTATAACAGATATGAAATAGTCAATAAAAGCAGAAATTGTAGGGTTTCCAAGGTTCCCCAGTCCTTCCGTCGATTCCAGCAGAGCTCGCAGCACCTGTGGCATCACCGGGAAGTCACACTCTACTGAGTGGCACGGCTGTCTTCCTGGTTGGCATGTGTCCCTTGTGTCTTTCCACCTTTTTTTTTTTTTTTTAGATTTTATTTATTTATTTGAGAGTGAGAGAGAGAGAGAACAAGCAGGGAGAGCAGCAGAGGGAGAGGGAGACGCACGCTCCTTGCTGAGCAGGGAGCCCAACAGGAGGCTCAATCCCAGGACCCCGAGATCATGACCTGAGCCAAAGGCAGATGCTTAACCAACTGAGCAATCCAGGCACCCCGTGTCTTTCCATTTCCTCTCCAATTCATTATAGGCACTCAGTAATGCTTTGTTGAATGAAAAAGCAAATCAATGTTCTATTTTGCAGTGAGAAGCACTTGGGTAAAAGTCAAAATTCCTGAGTTTTAACCTTGCCTCAGCCACTTCCAGCATTTGGATCTGGAGTAAGTTCTGATGAGGCATCTCTTACCTTTTGAACACAAAGGATCACATTTATTACCTCTCCCCCATGTAGGGCTCATGCTGGGAAAATTTTGGACCACAAAATCCCCTTTATAAGGTGTTTCTTTTTTTTTTTTTCCCCTTGAGACAACCAGGGTTAATACACTAAGTTGATATGATTATTACCAAGAGCTGAAATATCACATTTTTTATAGTCTATACAACGTATCACTGGTAAATATTCCCCTTTTTAAAACTGAAAATAGATCATTGCTGCCCTTGCATTACTACTTTCATAGTCCAGCCCGCAAGTTGAAGGCAAGTCTTGA
This sequence comes from Lontra canadensis, assembly GCF_010015895.1. Classification (NCBI taxonomy): domain Eukaryota; kingdom Metazoa; phylum Chordata; class Mammalia; order Carnivora; family Mustelidae; genus Lontra; species Lontra canadensis. Next base: position 4,471,413 of record NW_022631086.1, on the reverse strand, counting down.
TCCTATCTATGGGTCTTTCTCGTTCCAATAGCCTTGAAATCTGTTTAATTTGGGGTTATGCCCTAAAGAAGAAAAGGCTGGTACTTGATAACAGTCTACATCCAAACATATGTGATTATGAATAATTATTTGTGAAATACAGGGAAAGTGAAAACAGGAAAAGAAAATATGAAATGTATTATTGATTTAAATAGAAGCAAGAGGAGTGTACATTTGCTTTTTAAAACCATCCTCACAGCCCACATTTCCTCGCACAACACAGAGTTACCAGAGACTCTGGTGAATCCCGTGGTCCTCTTTCACCAGCCAGATTCAGGAACCCATTTCACAGCGCAAGAGACCTAGCGCAATGCCTCCCCAAGCAGATGATGTACAGATGGAGAACTAGGTTATTTATTAACCATGCTCTCCGAGAATGGGGGAGGGGAGGCAAGGAATATACGGAAACACTGCCTTGCCGGGGGACAGATGAGAGCGAATAGTGAGATGCCCATCTGGCATAGAGAGCAGGAAGCCTGGTCCAGCACCTGGTCTATGCCCTTGGCAGGTACCGTGTGGCTGCTACAGGACGTGGAAGATACCCTCATCCTCGCTTTGCCTCGACTACCCTGTGCCTCCGGTGGAGAAGGTCATCTGCCACATTCAGCATGCTGGAGGTAAAATCGGGCTGAGGTACTTTGACAAGCTGAGAAACTTAGGAAACTATAGAGTCATTTTGAGTGTTTTTAGGAAAAGAATAAGCAACGGGATGGAGGGGATGGGGGAAATAGGTGATGGGAATTAAGGAACCCAACACTTGTGATGAGCAATGGGTGATGTAAGAAATTACAGAACAGCCATATCGTACCCCTGAAACTAATAAAACCCCGTATGTTAACTAACCGGAATTATAACAAAAGCTCAGAAGAAAGAGATCAAAACCTAAAGCCTAAGAAGAACGAAGATGCCACATTTTAAAAAAATAAAAATAAAAAAAGCAAGCTGAGAAAGGACATGCCTCAACTCCTATTGGAGCATATGAAAATCGAGTGGTCAAATAAATAAAAGAACAGCATGGAAAAAAAACAAGTCTTCTGCTTCGTATAAAATGTGCACACCTTCTCTTCTACTTTCTATATTTCCATTAGTGTCTTATTGGTTTATTCCGTTTTCTAATTTTTTTCTCTCGAGGTGTTCATCTGTCAGGTGTTACAAACAATATAAAGACATCGCTTTTTCTGTCAAAACGTGCATCTGGGCTGAGAGACCACTCTTGCATAGAGGCTGAGTTTGGGCTCTCGGCTGCCTCTCCAGCCCCCAGTGCTCCGATCACCGGGCTGGGGAGGGCAGGTTCTCAAACCCAGTGCCTCCTGGGTTGTGCTTAGGAGGCAGGCCCCAACAATGTGTCCTTCCCTGACAATAGCTTTAAAAAAAAAGTTTCCAATCTCTCTTCCCTTAAAGTACTAAGTAAGAATAAAAGAACTGGGAAAAGGAAGAAGGAAATCACAAAAGAAAAAAAATGAGGATATATTGGGAAATTTGAAACGTGAGGGAGGAGAATAAGAAGTGGAGAGAGAAAAAGATCAGAGGGGAAAAAAAGATTTCTTGAGAAGAAAAAAAAGAGAAACGGAGAGCTGATACAGGCCAACTTGAAAAGAAATGGTAGAATGTGTAAAACCACTGACTTCACTGAGCACGGGAATGAAAGCGATGCCAAATAAAAGGCAAAAGAAAAAAGCACTAAAATGAAAGAGCTATCAGAAAAAGAAAAATGTCATGTAGAGATAAAAGAGATGAAAAAAAATTGGGGTGAAAAATTCTCCAAGCATTTTTATTTAGTTATCTAAGAAAGAATATGAATTCAAGAGGATAGGGGAGCTAAGAACGACAAACAGTCGTCTAAGAACTTAGATGATCCTAAAGAACGAGGAAGAAAGGAGACAAATGATTTGGGCAAAGGAAAAACTCTTATATAAGAAATTTTCAGCAGCTAAATTAGGTTAAAAGCCTGTTGTGAACATCATCATCAATAAAAAGAGTTTACTGAACTCACGTTGTACCTGGCAAACAGAGGTAGTGAGAACAGAGAGCCCCTTTAGAGAAGAACTAGGACAAATGAGAAAACAAACTAGTTAGTTACCCTGAAGTTAAAGCTCCAGGGCACACAGGTGTCTTTCATCCTGCCACCTGACACAGTCAAGGCATTCTGAAAATATCCGTGGAATGAATGAATGAATGAATGAACGAACGAACATATGAATAAATCCATGGAGCTTCAGGAGCCTTCCGTATACCTGTAGCCCCCCTTGATATAGAAACATTCTCTGTTCCGCAACACGTATTCCCACCTCAGGTGGAAATTCCTTTTCTTCTCTTTGTTCTGCCAGTAAAAAGGAAAAAATCCCTCTGATCCAAGGTCACCCCAGCCCTATTTCCCATAAGCAGGGAAGAAGGGAAATGGTGAGAATTTTCAACTTTTTAAAGCATTCATAAAATACCTCGCTTGATCCCCGGCAAGTTGAGCAAGGCAACATAATTATCTTTAGTTAAAATCAACACGGAGATGTCGAGTAGTCATTTTAATGACCCCAGGAAAGGAGAACAATAGAGGTAGGAATGGCTAAGTAGGAAGGCCCCTGACACCTGATTCAGAACGATTTTGTAACTGCTCTGGATGGTGTCAACAGAGCTGCATTCAAGAATGTCTTTGAAGAAGTGATAAGTTAGCTGAGTTTTAAAATTGGAAAATAATACAGCTTGAAGGTATTAGCCTAGGGAACTGAACACACGCCGATGCACACAGAGATACACACACACACGCACACGCACACACACACACAATTACACTACGCTTAAAGCAGTCAAAATCAACACTGAGAATTCCAGTGTTATTTAAATGGCCCTGACCAAGGACCTGAACACTATTCCCAGTTACCTTGATGGCTTTTATAATAGAATCTCCTTCCTACCTGTCCAAGCCTATTACTAAATTTTAAGGCATTTTTTTCCTTTAAGGGGTATCCCTCTTTAAAGCAACTACTGTTATAAATCTAAGGAGACACCAGACAATAATTTAAAATAATTAAATGTATGTCAATCTCAGTCTTGAAAGTATACAGCTACAAAGGATAGTTTCAGGATAGAGTTCATATTACAGAAAGTGATCCTAAGACCTGGGGAATTTTCCTTCAGTTCCCTGTGAGCTAGAGAAGCGAGACTAAGAAGTATGTCCAGGATTCAGAAGAGCAAATCAGAGTTAGACAAATATGTGTTCATGTCAGCCCAGAGATTTTCAAGTTGCATATTAAGTATGGCACACTTAAATGCATTTAAAATCATAACATAGTGAGCCATGTGTCATTTTAAATTGTCAAGAAGCCCATTAGATAAGCAGCATGGATCTGTCCTTTTAAAAAATATAACATTTAACTGGGAAGTTTATTTTAAAGAGTATTTTTAAAGATTTTATTTATTTATTTGAGAGAGAGAGCAAGGGAGAGAGCACAAGTACGGGAGGCAGGCAGAGGGAGAGGGACAAGCAGACTCCCTGCAGCGCGGAGAGCCTGAGTCGTGGCTCGATCCCAGGACCCTGGGATCATGATCCGAGCCAAAGGCAGACGCTTAACCCATTGAGCCACCCAGGCACCCCTTAAATACTACTTAAAAGAATCGTACATATTAATGGGATTATCAAAGGTTGTCATGTATACTATGAAGTTTCTTCTGTATTTGAGAACTGGACTTTCTTTCATGTCTGCTTTCTTCAGATCTGAAGTAACCCAGGTGTTCAGAGAGCTATTACTACACTCAACTCTAAAAAATCAAAATATTAACGTCCACTTCTAAAGTGAATACAATTATTTAATTTATGTAATATGACTCATTATTTTCTTAGCTTGTGCTACTAGAATTGGGTGTTATTATTCTCTTCAATTGAGCAGAACTTAAACTCATATAAATCAGGGTCACAGAATCAGAAATTAAAATGGTTTACATAATAAGAGAATAATAGAATTTTCTTGGAATTAGAAGGAAACTTAGTAATCATCATAGTCACTTAATAAATACATGTCAACTTGAAATTTTTACCAATAATGAAAAGATTGGATCTTGAAAGAAGGCGCCAGTTATATATGAATCCATCCTAATCACTGACTATTTTCAGTAATTTCTATTTAAATGGTTAAGCACATTTTTGTGTGTGTGTGGTACAAGACAAAGAGGAACTAAGTAATGACATACCCATGCATCTGAATAAATTTTTGCTCTTGAGTTCATTGCCAGAAGTCACTTTTTTAGTGGTCATGGTCTCCTTGGGGAGCCTTTTAATGACATGTAGGAAGGAAAAAGATCAGAAAATGACCATAATAAATGATAGTGCAAATGGAAAGTAGTGAGGCTGAAATGGACCAGGAACACTGATCCACTGACCCACCTGAAAGGTAAAACATTCCCTAGAACAAAGTGGACCTCTTCTCATCAACTTTTAATGAGCTCCTGGTGGCACCATTTAATGCCACTTAAAAGGTATTTGCCCAAGGAACCCTGGTATACTAGAAAGCCGTGAGTGAAGATCTAATTCTCAGAAGAGGTATTGATTACCATAGGATCACCATAGGATCAAGTAAGGAAGACAGCACAACCTCAGAGCTCTCTCCCCTCTGAAATTTACCCATTTACTCATTCATCCAGCTGATGTTACACGTATCGATGGCAACAGCAGTGAATTTGGTGAGCAATACTTATACCGCAATGAGCGTTTTTTTTTTGTTGTTGTTTTTTGTTTTTTGTTTTTTAATGGAAACAGAAGTAAGTAAGGTGAAACATTCCATTCCATACCAGTAGCCAAATGATTTTTACTTATTTTATTATATTTTTTAATTTTTATTTTTTGGCCGAGGTGGCCACGTCTGATTCCTGTTTGGGTAGTGACTGGAACAGACTGACAGATGTGGAAACATGATTCAAAACTCAACCAGGGCAACTTTTCCAAAAAATAATTGAAGACTGCATTCAAGCCTTGCATATACATAGACACCTGCTATATTTGCATAGCCCAAGCTTGCAGAAAGCTTTAATCAATCATTTTCTGTGTGGAATTATCCAACCAGAAAACCATTACTTATTTCACCAGGAAAAAAAAAATTTTGTTTTTCCTCACTGCTAGATCAGTTGCATCTCATCTTCCACTCACCTCCCTCCACCAGCAAACAAAGTTTATGCCAAAATATATGGGTCAGTGTCCCAGTTTATAAACAATCTTGGCTTGTGTTTAAATCTCCAAAAAGGCATATTTTGTCACTTTGTTTGCCAATATGCATAAAAATTCTACCTTCTCTCACACACCTCTCCATTTCGATTTATTGAGTGCTCCTTACCATGACAGGTGTTAGAAAACTAGTAAACAAAAGAAGGAGACAAATATTGGTTAAATGATCATAAAAAGTATGTAATTACAAATCATGATGACTGTAGAGCGTGCTACACAAAAGGATAAAACAGGGGAATCTGATGTAGTTGTAGGAATGGGGAGGTGGTGGGTCAAGAAAGAAGAAGTTTGTGAGCTGAGATTTGAATAAATAGAGTTGAGAGGGAGGAATCACAAGGGGGAAGAGAAAGTTGCAGGCAAGAAAAAAAACAGCATCTGCAAAAGCCCTGGGGCAGAAGGGAGACCCCCTCACTGAAGAACTGAAAGGCTTTGGGGAATGTAACAGAAAAAGAATGGAAGAATGGAATGAGATAAGGCTGGAGAGAATGGTCCCAAAGCACGTGAGGCTTTGCAGACCTCACAAGGAGTTTGGTCTTCAAGAGCAATTACAAGCTATTCAAAGGTTTTCAGATATACATTTTTAAAACCTTGTCCTGGGTACAGTGTAGGAGACATACTTGGGTGAAGAGGCCTTTCAGTGGACCCAAATTAGATGGCAGTGGTGCCTGCTATAGGGATACATGTAAGTTAGAAAGAAGCGCATGCATCTGGGGACTCTTAGGATGAAAAAACCCACAGGACCTGGCTTTGTTAAACAAATGCATGAATGTTATTAGGGAATCAGCCCTCAAAACAATTCACATTTATTTATTCTTCCGATTTACCATACCAAGTGAATTTTAGAAAAATTCTCTATAACAAATGGCAATTTGAAAAAAGAGAAAGTACAAGGCTCCATCCAATATTAGTGTTTTACAAAACAAGGCATGTGAACTCTTATGTCTTATGGGCCTTATTTCATGTTATAAAAGAACAGTCTATAATTCAGTTACTTTTTCCCCTTTGAAGATTTTTGAGAGAGACTCTCCTGGATTTCTGATTTATTCTCTACATTTATTAATATGTAGACGTTAATAGCCTTCAACTTAGAGCCAAGCCACAGGTCTCTATTTCTTAAAGTGTGTTCCCCAGAAGTAGCCCTTTCAGAGGCAGTAGATATTACTTAAAACAGTATTTTTTAGTAAAGAAACAATGATAAGCAATATTTAACAAGTTTCCTTACTGAGGGCTTTTCAGAGCCTTTGTTATGTCAATATGTGTTATGAATTTCCAAGGGAGAAATATGTAGCCTAACTCATGTGTCCGAGGAATGCTTTCCACTAAAGCATCTCAGGCGGCTGACATTCCATAGATCCGTTATATTGGCAGAGCCACGAACATGTTGGCTTAGCAACTTGAACAGGCTTTTGCATACAACAGGTCTTTATAATCTGTTGAATGAATGAAGATACAGATTAAGAAATCTAACCGAAGTCTCGTAGATGAGAGAAGGCCACCGTTAAATTAAAAGGACAGCCACTCACCACTCAGCTTCCAGCCAACTTGTTGACATGAAATACTGCAATTTTTTGAGAAGCCAGAAATCTATGTTTCTATATGAAATTTCATCATTTTTTAATAACAGCAGTTCAAACAGAACATTAGGGCTACTGGTTTTCAGCTTCAGGAGCATTCTAATACAGATTATTTTCACCACGTTGAAACAAAATTACAGGGAACAGTGGGGGCAAGTGCTCTAGTAGAAGAGCCAAGAACCCTCCTGTGAAATCCATAAGAGCTTTCTTCCCTTTTAAGGAACTCACACTGTTCATTTGAGGGAAATTAACTCCTTCGTGGCCTGGAGGCATCATCAGAAGCCTGAAAATAGATACCTTACCAAATAATACTGTCAGGCCTTGAAAGAAATAATTATTTCATTAAGATAAGCACATTTCCTCCGTATTTAGAAAAGATCAGGTCATTCAGGAATAAAGAGCAATAGAAAAGCAATCCCACTTGAACAAGTGCATTATTACACCAGAGGCAACACTTACAGTCAGAACACAATCAGACCGGAGTTTAATTACAGAAGGGGTTGCTTGTTTTGCTAAAGAGAAGAAATGTCATTGCTTGAAAGACAGTCAACTCTTAGTCATGCAGGATGTGGTCCAACATCTTATTGGCTATCCAGGTCTACATTATCTCCTTTCTAGCTTAGGATATTTGTCCATTTTAATATGCAAAGTTACAGGAAAGTGTACACTTACAAGTTTATATTTCTTAAATTGAGTCAGAACAACTACTACACACACACACACACACACAAACACACACACACAGGGTTAGGCATTCTGTGTTCTGGTTTTCCGCTCATGTGTACTATCTCTGTGAGTGCTTTGTGGCTTCTCCTTTACTTAAAATTCTACTTGTAGATCTTTTTCTTTGTTTTATCATTTGGAAGTCTAGCATGAATAGTGGAGAAAAAATTATAGTGGTAGCATGTTTCTATTTTGTAAAAATCAATCGTATTTTTAAATGAAGTGTTAACTTGAAAAAATGAGATTTTTGTACTGCTAAGGGAACCGTATATAGATCTAATAACACCTCTCTAATCTGGAGATAACTTGTTTCACGACCTCGACAATCTAAAACATATCCAAGAAAATGGAATTGAACTAATAAGTTTATGAAAGCCAAAATAGATCATAACAACAAAAAATAATACCGCTACTTCATGTTGCCAGGGCAGCTTTTCTTTAAGTCATTTTTTCCCTTTCTTTCCTTTTCTAAATCTTATGTTATTTAAATTCAATTAATTGACATACAGCATATCATTAGTTTCAGAGGTAGAGTCAGTGATTTGTCAGTTGTATATAACACCCAGTGTTCATTACATCACGTGCCCTCCTCAGTGCCCATCACCCAGTTACCCCATCCCTCCTTTAAATCCTTCTAAAACACTTTCCTATACATAATCACATTTGGTCCTTTCACCAACATTATAAGAAAGAAAGGATTGGCAGTATTATCCGCATTTTTCAGATGAGAAGAGTAGGTTTACCATATAAGATTTCACCCAAATCAGGACAATAACTGGGGCCCCATTCATTATAATGCCAGGACAGCTAATGTAAACAGGGATGATCCCAGGCAAACCAGAGCATACAGTTGCTCTAGAAAAATGATGGCTCAAAGCTGTGCCCTTACCTAAGGAAGCCCTTCAGGTCTTCTCTCAGAGATCATTTGCTCCTTGTAATAGTTGATGTGCTCCACTGGGAGGCAAGATGGTACCTGTAGCTGACAGGTGAGGGGCACTGAGTCAGCCTAAAAAAGACAGGGTTGAGGGGCCCTGGATGGCTCAGTGGGTTAAAGCCTCTGCTTTCGGCTCAAGTCATGATCCCAGGGTCCTGGGATTGAGCCCCACATAGGGCTCTCTGGTGGGGAGCCTGCTTCCCCCCCTCTCTCTCTACCTGCCTCTCTGCCTACTTGTGATCTCTGTCTGTCAAATAAATAAATAAAATCTTAAAAAAAAAAAAAACAAAAACAAAAAACAGGGTTGAACCTGACAGTCTCATACAGACAGATTAAGTCAATGGTCCAAATCACAATGATTAGGGCATTTCATGAACTTGTGGCTAATGCCCCATTCAAATGTCAAATCAGTGCTAAGGACACATGCAGTGTCCAGACTCTTTGTCTGCTAATGGAAGAGTGTTGGTCTCAGGGGTTTTGTCCCCTTTGTCCTTGGAAATTCCAAGGAGTACTTGGGCAACAGGGATTGGTCAGGATGGGGTAAAACGAGATGAAGGAGCAAAGGACAGCAAAAGGCAAGAAGGTAAGTCTGGGAAAAGGGAGCTAAAATTCAGAGAAGTCCCCAGTTCCATCAGAGGACAGAGCTAGATAGGGGTCACAGCAGTTGGGGCTCTAGACCAGGCATGTGTGTCAGGAGCCTCTATAGCAGCAGAAGCTCCTGTGGCATTCACACAGGAGGGAACTGAGGACCCAATATCAGATTTAGGGTATCAATACCAAACCCAGGAATAAGCCTTCAAATTTCTGCTAGGCTAGTGGCTAGGAGAGGGTCTTCATGGGTGGCAGCTAGGCAGGAAGAAGGGAAGAACAGAGAGTCTCAGGGAACCCCAGTTCTGACAAGCTGCATCATCTGATCATCTTGGATACCGACTGTGGGTGGGGAATGGGGTACTGCTGGACGGAAGCCCTCTCACAGCCAGAGAACCGATCGGCCCCCGAAAGACACAGATGCCCTTGAATGAGTCAACACAGACCCACACAGGTGGAGCAGGATTCTGAGTCCCCGTAGTTCCCTAGGGCGCTACCTAATGGGCTACTTAGCTCTCAAATTGATAATAAATCCAAACATGAGTCTTCTTTTTCACAAAGGTTAAATGAAATGCTATTTTAAAAGGTGTGGCCAAACTGAACGGACCTTATAAAGATGATCCATCCAAAATTAACTTGGAAAGACTTGGTTGCTTTAAGAGTTAAGTCCTCCGAGCTATTCAGAAGCCTCGGTGGACCAGAGTGAAGCATTCAAAAAGTGTCTGAGAACCTGAATTTCAGCGCAACTAAGTTTCATTTAGATAAGTGCCCTCTAAAATTAGCATATACCTAAACACTTATTCTCCAATTCATACTCCCCTCTCCTGAGTTGTGATGTTTGGGGTAGCTGACTGAAATGCTCTGGATCTCCTGTTTGCATCTGGAAATGTGGGGATTCAATTCCTAAGATCAGGCGTCAGTACACTATAACCCACAAGACAAACCCAGCCTGACATCCGTTTTTTGTAAATAAAGGTTTATTGGAACGGACACTCTCATCCATCTTTATACCGTCCATGGCTGTCTCTCCTCTGCAGTAGCAGAACAGAGGCTGTATGGCCCTCAAAGACTGAAATATTTATTACATGATGGACTGTTGAGTACTTTGTGGAAAAAGTTTGCCCTCACATGACTTAATTATTCTTGATTTTATAAGTATAAAGATATACAAGTACAGAAGTCCATGTATGTATAATAGAAAAACTGTCACTATTATGAACAATTTCTTTTCATCAGAGCTCAGACTTCTCATTTCTTGGCTCACTCTCTGATTTTCTCTAGCAGGTTTCTCACTGATCACCTTTGTGAAAGGTGCTCCCTTTTCCTGGTGCTCCCTTTTTGTCTCCTCTTCTCTCTCTCTCTTCTTAATGTCCACCTTCCAGAAATATTTGTCCTCAATTAGCCCCATATGACTGTCGATGTTTTGAACTGATAATGGTATTTTTCTTTTTAAAAAACAAAGGCCTTCCAAAATAGTGCAACATGGTGGTAAAGATGAAAGATTTTTCAAGAAATAAAACTAACAAAAAGAAAATTGAGGTTATCCTCTCACAACCAGTTCTCCTCTGGGACTTGCTGCAGAAACGACCATGGAGCCCCTGAATCTCGGCTCAGCCCAGCTCAGCGTGCAGGAATGCCATGCTTGGCTTCAACATTCTGCTGTCTCTCAGCTGTCCTCTCATGCTCTTGCTTTCAACCTTACATTTTGATGTGGAGTTTTCACCTTTCTCTGTGCACTGCTTACCAAGCCAGTGCCCCTGACTTCCCCACATCACTTCCTCTGTTTCCTCTTGTTCACAGTTTCATGCTTTTCTGACCATAATGGAAGCATTTTGGCTAAATATCATCTTCTGTCTATGAAAACCTCTCCCAAATCTTTTTCCTCTGTCCTCCTAAATCATTTTAAATCACATCATAAGGTCCTCTTGTTCACCTCTTCTTTAAATATGCTTACCACTGAGCATTAAATGACCCCCATTTCTTTCTCTTGGCTATCCCAATATGGAATACTTCCTGGGACTAATAGTCATTTGTACTTTAGCAATCAACACTGGGCTTCCTTTCCCAGTCTGTTGCCATGAACAAAACCAAAACACTAAAACAAACCATAATATGGACTTTTGTCTGCAGTGAATCTGAGAACAAGCAATCAACTTCAGCTGATAACAAAGCACTGTGCATCCCATCATTATAGTTATACCTGCGGTAGTGTGGTGCTAAAGAGAGGAGTTCACTGAAAAAAGCATTTGTGCAATTTAGTTGAGCATCACTCTTTAAAGTGCATTATTCACACTGACAATATACATTCAGAACTAATTGAAAAAAGAACTAGGACTGGGGCAAGAGCATTTTTATCCCACAGTGCCTCTATTATTGTGTAGGTTTAATAACTAAAAGTAAAAAGCTAACATTTATGACCACTCAGTGTTTGACAGTTCCCACGTACACTAAGTACTTTATAGAATCATCTCTTGTAATCCTGCCCAGAACCATTGCATTCAGTGGTTTAGGTTGTACACTGCACAAAAGTAGCACATCTAAGGAGACTCTCATGTCTTGGCCATTTTACAGTTTGAGATTTTTTTTTTTTTATTTTTTACTGTAAGTTCAAATTTAGCTTCAAAAATGAGCAAGCTACATATTTATTAATATAGTTTTTTGGCAGGTGACTATAAACTGTCTTTTTCAATAGGATTGATATATATCCCTTCCCACTTGAACTTACAAAGGAAGAATGTATTTAATTATTAAAATAGCTTGATGATCAAACAACATTCAGAATAACTTCTGTTTCTAAATAAGAAGTTGCTTTCTTACTGAAGTACTGATTGGTTAGTATCTTAAAATTAAGAAAAAAAAGACAACTCTATCAGTGTCACTATACTGCAATGCATACAGTGCTACTTGTTTTCTGTACTGAATGGGATAGTAGTGTTCCCATCTTAAATATACAGGCACTTTCTTTATGAAACAAATAACTAGGTAATAACCAATATTAATTTAGCATTAATAATATACAAAGTAAGTATTAAATTGACAAATTAGAGGTTACTATATAACGAGCTGCTAATTACATTAGAGCACTTGTTTATTTGTTGCTATGGAAATTTCATAATTAACCGCTATTAAAATTTTTAGCTTGTTATGTATCTATTATTTTTAAATTTGATTTTCTAATTATTGTGATTAAAAATTCAAATTGGATATTATTTTATGTTTAATCATTTGATTTGTATTATTTATTCAAGATGATTTTATGTTTGTATAATTAAAAATATATCATATATTAACCTCAAAAAGACTTCTTACTTGTGAATAGGAGTCTTTCCCTAATTCATTCAAAGGTGTCCTATGAGCAATAGTCCTGATTCTTCCACCAATCCGACAATGGAGAAGATACTATTATAATTCTTTCTTCACAGAGAAGGAAAAAGAGGGCTTAAAATGTTAAATAATTTGCCTGATGTCACAGAGATCACAAGTCCTGGGGACAAGAGTGAAATCCTTACACTTTGAGCCCAAGTCTTCCTCCCTAACTGCTGAACAGGACGGTTGGTGGAATTATAGGTCTCCTTCCCAGAAGGGACCTCCCTTGTGTTCCTGCCGGGCTGGACATTTCTACTGCTGATGTCCTTACAGACTAGACAACAAAGGTGAAGTGCATTTCTTCCAGAAGATCACAGGGATGGTGGTAGAAGCTGATCACAGTTAGCAAACTGGAAGTACAATTCAATACCAGATTTCCAAAAACAGGTATGTGTTATGACGATAGAGTATATTTTGATGAGAAACAGAGCTAGATTCAAATTCTACCTCTGCCACTTACGAAATTGCCCCCAACACTTGGTTCCTCCTGTACACATTTCCAACCATTCATTTGTCCAAGCCAAACACCTGGAAATCAGCCTTGACACCTGCCTTTTCCTCCTGCACTCCATGTCCTCATACCTATCACCAAAAACTCTGCAATTGACTTTCCAAATAATTTCACAACCCAGCATGTTTCTCACCATCTCTACCACAGCTGCCCTGGTCCCACCATCAACTCCACCAAAAGTATCACAACACCTCTACCTCAGAGTCCCTTTGCATACTCTGGCTCTTCTCCAATTTATTCTCCCCATTGTATACAGATTGACTTTTCATCTGATCAAGGCACACATTTATTTAAAATCCTTGAGTACCTATTGTTTCTAAACATCAAATTCTACCCTAGGCTACAAGGTCCTACAAGAACAGACCCTACCTCCTTCCCCAGTTGTCTTCCCACCTTGACTCATCACCCTCCCTTCTTCTGCACAGCAGACCTGCTTTCAGACACTCAAACACTCCCAGCTCCTTCCTACATTAAGGCCTTCACATGTGCTGTTCACCTTGGCCCATTATTTTTCAAGACTCAGCTTCAGGTACATCGTCTTTGACCTTGACCTTTCCTCTGTATTTGTCCCCACTTTGCTAGTCTAGATCAGGTTACCATGTTTGAGCTTCTCCATATTATACTTTTCCCTTTCCCTTCATGAACTTTCTTACAGGTTATAATTCTATGTGGATATGTAGTTATTATCTGATTAAAGTTTGTCTTTCCCCAGGGACTCGAAGCTAAAAATAGGGAGTGACCGTGTCTATCTTGCTCACCATTTGGATCTCTGTGCTTAGCGCAAAGCATAGGTCACCAAATTCCTTTTAAATGTCTGAAAGAACTATGTGGCTTTGAGCAAATTACTTAAACATTTCAGTCCTTCTTTCCTCAACTGTAAAAAGGGTAATAACATAGCTGCCTCCAAGGTCGTTGTGAAGCTTAGCCAAGACCAGGATTGCAAAGCACATGACAGAGCGGGCATGCAACGCGTGGTGGCTGCTCCTGCCATGATTCCTACAGTAGCCGTGTGCGGCCAGAATCAGCACCTCTTTCCAAACTGCTTCTGTTCCCATACAAAAGGAAGACATCCCAGAAATAATTAAAACATTACAAAATATGAGTTTGTCATATTAGCCAATAGTAGCCAACATTCAGGATGCCTTACTCTTTTTTTTTTTTTTTTTAAGATTTTATTCATTTGATAGAGATCACAAGTAGATGGAGAGGCAGGCAGAGAGAGGGGGGGAAGCAGGCTCCCCGCCAAGCAGAGAGCCCGATGTGGGGCTCGATCCCAGGACCCTGGGATCATGACCCGAGCCGAAGGCAGAGGCTTTAACCCACTGAGCCACCCAGGTGCCCCTGGATGCCTTATTTTTATTTCCTCCGCCCAGGGTCTCTAGGAGCCCGACTGCTGGACACCCAGGCATTGATTACCTCCTCAGGGCCATCCCTCACGGGGAGACTCTGCTCCTTCCTCCTTCGGGATCCTCTTCGAGGTTGTGCCCTGGTGTATCTGCTACAAAGGAAAAGTTCCTAAACACAGAAATCATTTGAGAATCAGGTGTTTGTTTGTTTGTTTGTTTTCCCTTTCTACATTCCTGCCCAAATCAACAACAGTAAGTACTCAATTGAGATTCATTGAATGAATGAATGAATGAATGACTGCAAAGGGAATGAAGTGACATAGAAAAGTCTAGATAGGTAGAAAGGACGATTAGAGTAAGAGGAATCAGGGTGCAGGGGTTGGGGTTGGGGCGGGGGTATACGAGTCCAGAACCCAGTTCTAGGCAGAGGGTTTTCAAAAGGCAGATCGAAAGAAATGGAACCTCAGACGGGGTGGCTTCCTTCGGCTTAGCCGTCAGCAGCTTCACAATTTACCTGCAATCCTCACCCCTGGGTCTGCTGTGACCCGAGATCTTTCAGCTGTGGCGGTGTGCGGAAACTCCTAACTGCTATCCGATTCTTCATCAGCAAAACAGAGCTAATGACACTGACCTTCCTCATAGAGCTATTGTGCGAGATAATTAATAATTGCGAATCCTTTGAGAGAATAAAGTGCGACGTAAATGCTAAGCATTATTTCCGTACAGTCTCCGCTAGCTCTTCTAAAGTACGTTCTGGTCCTGGTGCCTTTGATCTGCTGTTATCACCTGAAATGGAGCAAACAATGCCTTTGTATCATTAAGCAAATGCATAATGAGTGCTATTCATTGTTAAAGGTTACTTAGCAATATAACTTTTTTTCTTTTGAATGGGGACATCCTCCTGTGAGAGGATTATGTAAGCTAATAGCTAATGTATCAAAGGGATGGGGAGAAAAGCAGGAGTCATGGCAACCGGAAAACAGACGCCCACACTTTGGCCTTTGGAAAAACCCGTGCCCACCCTCCGAGGGAGGATAAGGAATAACTGGGAGAAAACTAGAGGGGAAGGCGAGCAGAGGAATCTGCAGTGGAAAATGGCAGGCTGGAGCCACCTCCGGCCATGGGCTCTCAGCTTACTGTACAAGACGTGATTTGCAATATTTGGGAGAGCAAAGGTTGCATGCCAGAGTCTAGTTCTCCAGCATTGCCCTCTTCCTCAAGCCCTTGGGTCTTCCTCTTCATGTTCACTGAAGCTTTATTGGGGAGATTATGTTTTTCTTTTGAATATAACCTTTCCTAGAGATAGAGGTGGGCAGCGCTGTGATCAGAAAGCCTTTATCCTCCCCTGCATTCCTACTGATGCTCATTTATCTCCACAGAAACGGACCTCGTCTCAAAGCCCTGCAGGTACCCATATAGATCATTAACTCTAGGAGCGATCATTCCAAAATCCTAAAGGTAAGCTTAATAGCTTGACAGAGACCCAGTTCTCCTATAAAATGTGTAAAAGCTCGAAACTTGTGGATTGGTTCATTCTACTTGCTATTAAAATATTGGAACAGGATTATAGTTCCCTTTTGTGTTTCCTTTAGATTTAGACAAAATAAATGTTTGTTGATTTGGTTTAGATTTTGTAGGTTTAAGCGTTTATACTCCAGCAGTTTTAAGGTACTTGGTTATTCTACAAGTTAAATCTTTAAATGTTAGAGTTAACTTTTAAATCATGTTTTCCAAAACTATATAAATTTACAGTGTACTCCTCTCCCTATATTCCTTTAAATAATACCCAAAACAGAACTCTCATATACCCCTCTATGTTTTACTGCCTTCACTATAGGGATTTTATGTCTCCTATTTGGCATTGCTATTTATTGTCATTCCACCATAATTCTGGGTTTTTGCTGACCTGATTTTATTTCAGTATCCTTTCGAAAATCTTTCTTCACTAAGCTTAGTTAATTCAAACTTTGGCACTATTGGTAAAAGCTATAAAAATCTTTCTTAAATGGAACAAGATCGCCACCCAGTGGTCAGGCTGGTCTTCCTTCTGTGCATCCTTCCAGATTTTCTGCCCCCATTTTTTCATTTCATTGGATTATATATAGCAGAGGTGTCCTTAAGGAATATCTAATCCATCCCCTTCGTTTTCCAGATGAGAAAACTGAAAGTCAAAAAGGTTAACCTCTCTGACCAAGGGCATAGTGTCACAGTGAGACCCATGCCTCGCAATATGCTATGCCCTTAATTTTTCCAATGACAGTATCTCAGAGACAGAAGTGAATTTCAGGGTCAACAAAACCAAGCCTTCTATCATATAGATGAGGGAACTGAGGTACAGAGAAAGGAAATGGCTTCTCAAGGTTCATGGCGTTGATTGAATTTGGACAAGAACCCAGCTTCATTAGCACAGTCTGGCCTTCATTCTCCTACAAAACCAATCCTATTCTCCAATGTTTTATTTCTCTCCCTTGTATTATCATAATTCCAATCTTCAAATAGGAGACCATCATACTGAGAATAAAGTGTTCAAGTTTTTCTCCTTCCTTAAAATGAAAAAGACCGCACACCACACAGGAGCCCTTAGAAAGGCAAAATTCATTCTCATGAATGAATGGTTTCTTATTGGTGTATACAAAAATTTTTCACCACTTTTCTTTACACCTAGAAGGTAATGAATTTAAGTAAAGAGAATTAGAAATTCTAACTGTGCTCCCTTTGAGCTTAAAGAAAGTACTTATCTCTAGCCCAAAATATCTTGATTCTATAATTTAATTACAGGGATAAGAGAACTTTCCTCAGCAAATTGGGATGATTCCACATTGTCTTTCAACCCCTTCTCGTCTAATTTCAGTCATCGTAATGAAATAAAAAAGGTCTATAGAGCTGAAGAGTTCCTAAATTCTCAGGTGGAGGAAAGTTCACACAGAGAAGCAGGTGCGACACATTCCTGCCCCATCTCTCCCCGTTCTCCTGACTTCACCTGCAGCAGACCTGCAGGTGCACAGACTAAGAGCCTCCCCCTGCCCTCCTGCCTTCTGTTCTCAGGGCTTTGGGGGCCTCCCCAGCTCCCAGTGGGTGAACTCAGAGTTGGGCTTTACAAAGTTTTCAAAGCATCTCTGGTGGGATTGGGCCTTTGTTGTTCTAGACCCCTACCATTCATTAAACTTTTTTTCTTCTTTAAGATTTTACTTATTTATTTGAGAGAGAAAGAGAGAGAAAGTGCAAGCAGGAATAGGGACAAGCAGATTCTGAGCTGAGCACAGAGCCTGACTTAGGACTCTATCTTATGACCCTGAAATCATGACCTGAGCTGAAATCAAGAGTGGGACACGCAACCGACAGAACAACACAGGTGCCCCTAAACTACTTTTTACCTTTATTAATTGGCTTTTCTCCCTTTCCTATCCTGTTGTTTCCCCTATCATCATCTGTGCTTCCTGGGCTTACGTGCCAGATAAACAACCTGCCTGCATCCATGTCCTTGCCCTAGACTCTGACTTTGAGGAGGTAGAAACTATGATGCTCCTATTGTAAAGACATTCTTGTTTTGCCTTGGGGGCATGATTAGTCCTCCCTAATGGTGTCCCTGGAGGTCATTCAGTCTGGCCCTTATTCCTGCACAGAGCAGATGGACCCTAAAGCTTGGGCAGTGGTCAGGCTTTTCACTTGAACTAGACTGTTTCAAGACCCTGGGAAGGCCCTGGAAATGTACTCATGTGGTCGTATATTTTTTTAAAACTTGCAAAAGTAAGACACTTTAACCATAGTTAAAACCATCATCCTTTTCCGGGTGGTATTCTGGTGCTAGAGCATCCCTTGAAAATCCAGCAAAAGGGAAAATTGAGTTAGGAAAATACATTTTAATTGAAGTGTGGAATGATATTTTAGAACATTTCAATAAAGCAAATGCAAAATTATAGACACCTGATTTGTGTGAATTTGGAACGTGGTTTCTGTTATCTTTAAATTTATGTATTAAAAGAACTGAGAGAAAATTTAGATTAAAAAAAGTAATGGGGTAAGACACAAAAGAAGTAGAGTGATAAATAGAGCAATAAAATCAGTAGAAATTATTCCTATATCAAGAAGTGAATTGCAACAAAAAATTTCATCATATCAAATGCAGTAGTTTATTAAGAAGAATAAATAAATTAAGGAGAAGTAATGAATAGGCCTCTGGATTGTTTGATAACCCAATTAATAAAGAGGAGTGAATCATATAAATACACTGGAAAAAATTAAATATCTTGATTACTTGACACCAAATACTGACATCAATGAATATAACATAAACTTACATCACTACAATGAGGACGTCTGCAGCAAATTGGTTAATGAGTGTCATTAATTCAAAGTGTTTAAAATTAGACACTGTATAAAAAAATTCAAAATGCTCTAAAAACAGAGATCATATATACAAAAAACTTAATAGAAGGTTTTCCAGATTTGACAACAATCCTAACAATTTATATGGCATTGCCAATAATAATTTGTAAAGCTGCAAGAAATATTTCTAAAATATGAAAAGCAGAAACCAAATTTTAATAAATCATGGTAGAGCAAAAACTAAGTTATCTTTCTATTTTTTTTTAATCTTTCTCTTCTTTCTATGAAAAATATTCCCCAAACCTCATCATATGAAGAGGTAACCAAAGAATTTGCTTCCAAAAATATAAGGGGAAGATTATCAAAGAAGTATGAGAGTAGTTAATAATAAAAAATATCTTTAAAAGGGGGGGCACCTGGGTGGCTCAGTCGTTAAGCATCTGCCCTGGGCTCAGGTCATGATCCCAGGGTCCTGGGATTGATCCCCGCATTCGGCTCCCTGCTCCGTGGGAAGTCTGCTTCTCCCTTTCCCACTCCCCCTGCTTGTGTTCCCTCTCACATTCTCTCTGTCAAAAAATAAATAAAATCTTTAAAAATAATAATAATTATTATTATTATTATTATGTTACTTTTCTGGACATTATGATGTTTGTGTTCTTTGTCATTAAATATTTGTTGTGTCTTATGATGTCTTTCCTCATTCCAAATAACTATTGACTTTCATATCTAATTGTGGGTTTATAATTTTGTATTCTTTTTCTTAAAGAGAGTCTCCCAAATTGTATAAGCCTCTGGGCCCATCTCTTCCCAAAGCTTCCTCCGTGAAAGTAATGCACCAGCTGCATTCCATCTGAAAAGAAGCAAAATGCCCTATGTTCTGCTTATGTTCTAGAAATGTGTATATACCATAAGAACCCCCCCTTCAAAAGCAATGAATATAAAAGAGTGAGAAAACGGTATATGATCTTCTGATATGACATAAGTCATTATACTTTTATAATAAATGCAGAGTGTTTATTCAGGAAAAAAAAATTACCCACCTACTGCACTTGCTAATGATCTGCCCTGCTAGCACTTTAAAATTTAAAAAACAAACAAAATAAATATGTCATATGAAATACAGAACAGTCATCGCAAAGAAATGAAGGAAGAATGGTAAAGATCTTGGCAGGTCATTATCCATCACTGAGTGGTAAAAATTAGTATAATATATTGTAACAATCATGTTTTAGAGAAAAAAATGATGAAAACAAAATGGAAAAGTTTAGAAAATAGAATGTATCACACATAGTTAGGTTGTTTTATGAAACTTTGTGTGTGTGGATGTGAGGCTGTGTATAGTGTTAGAATATAAGTGGTGTTTTCACTCTGAGTCACAGTCTAAAAGTTTGAAAAATACGTGTGAAGAATATGAAGTGGCTACAGACTGAAATGCAGGAGAATAAGAATAACTGGGATAGTTTCCAGAATGCAGTGTGGCAATTTGTAGCAGTTTGTGCATTTGTATGCTTGTTTAGAGAGGGGTGGGGGGAGGGGCAGAGGGAGAGAGAGAATCTCAAGGCTCCAGGCTTGACCTCATGACCCTGAGAGTGTGACCAGAGCCAACGTCAAGAGTCAGATTCTTAACTGACCGAGCCACCTAGGCGTCCTTGTAGCAGGTTATTTGTAATATTACTGGAATTTGGAAGGCATTTTCCCTAAGGAATTACTAGTTCATCGTGATTGGATATCTAGCTGAAACCACAAAAGCTTATTTAATTCATAGGTAATATATAAATTATAAAGTGACACTTGGTACAATGGGATATATGATTAACATAATGACATGATGCAATATAATGAACACAATACAAAGTAAATTCACTATTGTAGTTACTATAGGCCTAAGCCAGCACTTCCCTCCCTATAGTCTCCTCTCCCATTCATATGACTTCTGAGCAAACGGTTTAAAAGCCTAAAATTATGGGATTTCGGTCACAACATCATGCACCTGCATTTCGCAACAAAATTTAAGATTTTGGAATGCTAATTTAATATTTTATGTTTTGTGTTGCTACCGGATTTGGCATAACTGTTACCTAAACTTTCCTGCCGAATTAGAACCACTTACCCTTCCTCAGATTCCCCTCCCCAAAAAGAACAAGAGAAGTAGGGAATAGGCTAAAACAATGGCAGTTTTTAAATTAGGTAATAATAAGGTCAAATGACACATTTTTTTTTAAGTATAACATTTATAAATCTATCCTTTAGATAATTCTCTATCATTAAAATGTCAGTGTCTCTAAATAATGAAAAAAAATAAAGAGTTAATATTTAACTGCCATGCTCAATAAAAATCTGCAGAAAGGAAAGTCATCTTTCACGAGAGCCACAGAATAAGAAATGGGCAGGTAATCCTCTGAGCTTACTTTGTCATATGTTACAACAATAAAGGAAAAATATTCTAATGGTTATTTGATTTTAATACCATAAGAGTATTGACAATTCGATGTTGATTATACATAGCTAGATTTATATCTATCTGCTAGACGAGTGTGTTCAGACAGGAAGAGAGAAGGAGAAAAGCATTAACATTTATGAAATATCTTCAGTGTGTTGGCACAGTAATGATCTCTCATAAGCATTATCTTTTGAGATATAATGATACATAGCATTTTGTGATATTTTAATATTAAAAAATTTTTGTAATACATTAGCTGTTACTACTCTCACATTATAGTTAAAGAAACTATGTTAGTTTCCTATGGCTGCTGTAACAAATTACCACAAACTTGCTGGCTGGAAACAACATAAATTTATCTTACAATCCCATGCTTCAGAATGTGAAGTGGGTCTCGCTGGGCTAAAATCAAGATGTGGGCAGGTCTGTGTTATTTTCTGGAGTCTCTGTGGGAGGATTCATTTCCTTGTCGTTCCATCTTCTGGAAGCTCCCATCTTCTAGAGACTCACATCTTGAAGGTTTTATCCTCTCAGCTCTTGACACTCTTCTTCCATTTTCAGAGTCATCAACAGTGGGCTGTGTCCTTTTCATGCTGCCATTTCTTTGGGTCTCTTTTGCAATCCTGTCTTCCAGTTTTAGGGACCCTGGTGATTACACTGGGCTCACCCAGATAATCCAGGATAATCTGTCTTAAAACCAGACAGTTGGCAAACTGAATTTCATCTGCAACCTTAATTCGCCTTTGTTATGGAATTTAAGATATTCACGGGTTCTGGAAATTAGAATGTGGAAACCTTTAGGAGTTGTTATTTTTTTCTACCACAGAAACTGGATTTCAGAAAGCTTAAGTACCTTACCCAAGGTCACATAAGGAGAAGTAGAGTGGAGCCTGGATTCTGACTCAAATTTGCCTGACTTCAGCAACCCTCTGCTCTATTTAGTGCACCTTTCTGGACAGTTTATTTGTCTAAAATCAGCGGGAAAAAATTCTCCACAGTTTGGGTCTGATCAAGAAACATACCTTGAGTGCCTGTTGCACTGTGCTAATGTAAAATACACAAAGAAGAATGAAAGACGTTGTTCCCTTTGAAAAACTGAGACTCTGACAGAGGAGACTCCACGTTGTATGACTATAATGCAATATATTATGATGCGTGTTATACTGAGATACAATATGTACTCTGTTGGCTTTATAAATGCAGTGTTGTAGAAATTCAAAGTGAGAGGGATCAGGACCAAAGCAGAAAGTGTCATGAGGGTAGTCAATATCAAGAAGGTTCTCTGAGGTGGTCACACAGTGTTGGGTTCAGAAAGATGAATAGAATTTCACTCAGAAGAGGAAATAGATTAAGTGGCAGGGGCATTCTTGTGGAACAGCAAGTTTCAGGATACATTGGAGGGAAAGAAAGAGGACATAACAGAAGTAGCACTAGAGAGGAGTTTGGGTCCACACTGTTTTGGACCTTCAATAGGACCAGAAGATTAAATTATTTTCCTCTAAGTTGGACAGGGCATGAGCAGATATGGTTTAGAAAGGAAAGCCTGGAGAAAGAGAGACTGTTGGAAAGGCTGATGTGGTCATTTCATTACATGTGCACTTGGGAAAAAATGCCAGGCATTCTACAAAAAGTCTATCCACACTTTTAAGGTTTAAGAACAACTTGAATTTTTTGGAGTTTCACATTTCTATAGAAAATAAAGTCTACTCTAATCAGAGGGAGTCGTTTTCATTCATTTATTTAGCGAATATTTATTAAAGAGTTGACTGTGTTTCAAGCTGTATGCTAGGTGAATAATCATTTCACATTAGTAAACAAATAGATACTGCCCTGTTGTCATGGGTCCCACACTTTAGCAGGGCAGACAGCAAAAAAAAAAAAAAAAAAAAAAAAACCCTAAACAACAAAAGTAATAACTAAAATAAAGTGTGGTGTACCAAAGGAGACAAACAAGGACTAAGATAGAGAGTCACAGAGGTCACCCCTTGGGTAGAACCAGAATTGACTGATATTTACCCTGTGCACACCATACTTGTTAAAACATTACAATAGGGTACTATTGGGTACTATATATATATAGTATATATATATATAGTATATATATATATACTATATATATATATAATAGGGTACAATAGGGTACTATACACCTGCTGTATTCTATTTTAATAGATGCTCTCAGGCTCCCTAAGTACCTTCCCTTTGTACTGGAGCCACATTGGATTCGCCCATAAAGCTCCTTAGAATTCCTCACTGTCCAGCAACCAAAGAATTGTGCTTGGACTGAGGGGAGCCTCTAGGATTCTGCTCAAGTTCTAAGACCTCTGCCATCCTTTCTGATTGTTAGACACTGACTCCTGGTAAGTGAATTAACAGAAACATAGAAAGGAAAGGGAGCAGTTGCATGCTCTGAGTCTGTTCTATCAAAATGGAACCTTTGGAGGAAATGTGTTTATATGACAGTTATTAAGACAATCCTTAAAAAAAAAACCTATTCTAAAGAAGAAGAAGAAGAAGGAGGAGGAGGAGGAGGAGGAGGAGGAGGAGGAGGAGGAGGAGGAGAAGAAGAAGAAGGAGGAGAAGAAGAAGAAGAGGAGGAGGAGGAGAGATTTGGAATAGCAATGTAAAAGCAAACTTGATGGAAAAGTAATCAAAGGTCAGATTAGACTTGTTTCCTGTTAGAACTTAACAAGCAGAGTTCTGAGAAGGTAGCCTCCATGGTAAGACATAGAAAAAGAGAAGGCAACCAAAAAGCAGAAAGTGATCATTCCAGGCAGAGAAATCTACACATGCTGGAAAAGAGAGGAAGCAAGGACCTGGCATGCCTGAGGAGCAAAGAATACCAGCATGCCTGTAGTTTATTGGAAAGAGGTTGGAGATAGACAGGGGTCCAATTAGGCTCTTTAAGGCCATAGCGAGCAATTGGATTTTTATCTTAAAAGCAATTGGCGTCCCCTGAAGGGTTGAATGCAGATGACTGAAGTGATCCAATTCACATTTTTTAAATCATTTTGCTGCTGAATATAAATGGATTGTAGATCAAGAAGATGGAGGTTGTTGTAAGAATGTATGTGAAAAATGTTGACTTCACAAATGGAGAGCAGAAGTCTGGGGTGAGATCTGTTCTCAGGTGTCAATGATGGTAGGATATGGTGTTCAGCGGAGGGAGAGATAGACTGAAGTTTCTGGAATTACTATATGGTGAAGTTAGTGGAGAGACAACGTTTCATGGAGAAAAGCAAGCATTCTATTTGAACATAGCATGTTTGAGATATCTGAGACCTCCCAGTGGTGCATACAGCAGGCAGTTAGAGATGCAGGATTAGAGCTGGAAATATATTTGAGAAGCATCAGTATAGAAATGGTATTAAACCCATGAAAATTAATGAGACCATCTAGGAAGAAGCAGGAGAGAGAAAAAAAAAAGATCTTGCACTGAGCCCTGAGATATCATATACTTGAGATTTCCTGTAGAAGAGAAGTCAACATCTGGGAAAGAGAAAGACACAGGCTGTGGTAGAAGTTGAGAGAACAGAGTACTCCAAAGAGAGGTTAACTGCCAGCCATTGTAAGAGGACTCATGACCCAAAGCTGCAGTCACATTGTCCAAGCTCTCTCAGTGAAGAGTTGGGAGAACTTGGGCACTCAATGTCTCTGTGCTCCGTGTGCCTTATTAAATGCAAACATGTTCTTACTCACAGTTTTATTTATTCTTAAGCTTTTTTTCCAGTTAAACATTGAGGTTTAGACTAAAAAACTATTAATATAATAAAGGCTAATTATTTTTACAATGCCTTTAGCTTGTGCTGGTTTTTTTCTTCCTTCACAAAAAGATTTTGCTTTATTGTTTAGGAAAAAAGGGGAAAAAAAGAAACCCTACCCACAGCTCTCTGAATCATCCTGAGTCGAAAGAGTTGTCTGTCCTCATCACCTCATTAAGATACTTGACAATAATTCACAGATCTTTGGGGATAATCTGCAGGTTTTCAAATACTGCCTGGAATAGTAATAAACACTGTATTTTTAAAAATAGTGTTACTGGTACATGTATTTTTAAATACAGTATTTTTAAAAAGATTGTATTTTTAAAAATAGTGTTTTTAAAATTTTTATTTTTAAAAATAGTGTATTTTTAAAAATAGTGTTACTGTTAAATGGTTCCCTCAGGCAATTAGCCTGTGTTGCTTGCCACAAGTTGCCCTGCTTCTATCCCCAGAGAGTAAGCACTTGCTCTGTCTGTTCAGAATTATCATGTATTTCCTTCTTACCTCTAGGTAGGTCACTAGATTCCTCTGTGAACAGTGGGCATCAAACAACTGTTAAAAAAAAAAGCCTAAATATGTGCAAAATGCAGCTGTTAATATTTCTCAAGAGCACTGAGTCATATGGAGTCATATGATGTGAAATTATAAAATACTATCAGAAAAGGGCACTTTACATACCATAATAGTCATTTTATAAAGTTCAATTTGGCAATTCCAAGCCACATTTAATTTTCTTTGACAATTCCCACACGGCAGAAAGATATTGCTCTTTGTGGATTTCAAGTCTATTTCAGAGAACTGTAAAATGACAACCTTTTGGAATTAGCCCTTTTTCTATAAATAGACACTAAATCACTTGGCCAAATAAAGTCACATATGCATTTTCATTAAAATAAATATAAAATAATAAGTAATTTTGCTATATAACCATTCTGGGATCTATGAAAATTAAAATTCTGTATTATAGCGCAGTATGAATCATTTGTAGTTCTTCATCTTCACTGATAGGTGGGGCTAGTAATTTCTGTATTAATTATAATATTTTAGCATGTTAAAATCTGTATCTAGATGAAGCAGACACTTCAAAGCTTCAAAACTGATGAAACTGCATACTTCTCTTTAAGGGATAAAACTGTTTGCATTAATATGTGAAATACACTACTAAAATACCCCCTGCTGATTTCATAGGCTTTGTAGGGAGTTATGCATAATTTTCTGAAAATTAAAGGACTGAAGATCAGTATTTATGATGATAAAAATTAGATCTCAAGAACTATTTTAAAAACTTGGACGATTCTTCTAAAATGGAATTTTTAAAATTCAGCTCAACAATTATTTAACACATGCCCGAGGTAAAAGACCAGAGTAGACTCAGAAGATCAGAATTTGAGATTCAGCTGCACTTACCAGCACCATAACAGGACACACCTGATATCTTTGTAAACCTATCATAGAACTGAAATGAGAATTAAGTGAAGTAGCCTGGGAAACTTTGTAAATAATAGATTGTAACCTAACTGTCATGCAACATATATATTCAGGATAGCACTAGCACCAAATAATTCAACCTCATTTGTCTCCAAGTTAATGAAAACAGATAGATACAAGCCGACTTTAATAGGTAGCTTCCATGTTCCTCCAAAGGAAAGGCAAGGTACAATGGCAAAAATTCTGAGCAAAGATTTGGTGGTAATTTGGATCCCAAAAATTGATGAGAAAATCATTACATGGCACACTATAGCCTTAGTAAGCTGAACTCTAAGAAAACAAAATCCTGCCAGTCTACATCAAGAGCAGTGGTTTAACCCATTGCATCTTTAATGTTGTGTAGCTTTGCATCTATTTATTGTAATTGTTTTAGTAAATAGCCATACGAAAACTGTAAAATTAAGCTTTATACTCAGATTCATCTTCCATTTATTTAAATAAGCTCATAAAATTAACATACAGTGGTTAACTTAAAAATAATTTATCCTGAGGGCTGTGGCCCCTGAGATCAGAACTCAGAAAAGAAAAAACTTAAAATCTTCTTTCTGAACTTTGCTACGTGATCATAGGGTAAGTCAAATGACCTCCTTCACAGTAAAAGAGTAACAATCTCATTCACATAAGAATACTATGAGGATTCAATGAAATAATTAATATAACCGTGAATGAACGCCTTTCCCAGTATGCTGTGGAATATAAGGACTCTGAATCAAGAGTTTAGGCTTTCAAACCACCTTACCTCTTTGGGAGTCACTTTCCAATTTTCTAAAGCTAGGAGCTATGTCAGATTATCTCACAGTTCTTTTTAACATAGTTATAAGAGAAGGTGGTTGGGTTTTCCATTGAGATTTCTATGAAAAATTCATTCATCGATTTCACTCATATCATATCTGCAGTTACTTGGTTTTCTGTTAGCTTTATTTTAAACTTACTACTCTGAGAAATCAAAAAATGTTATGATTCGCTTGTGATCAAGGCAACAATTTGAAAAAAGAGTAGAGTCAGAAAAGCTAAATTCTCCTATATAGCAGAGTAATTTCAATCCTTCTTTGTTTTGTTTTGTTGTTTCCTCTGTTTTAATAGAATTCATACTTGAGTCTTTGTACTTAGATGAAACCACCCTAGGCAAGTCAAATGATCTCTCAACATGGACTGTTCTGCTTAAAAAGCAGGCTCTGGACATAGGCTTGTGGATTGAAATCCCAATCCCACTACTTTATAGCTATGCAGCCTTGGATAAATTGCTGACCCGCTCTGAGCCTTTATCTTTGGAACAATTAATGAGACAATAGCTGTAAAGCACTCAACTGTGAAGCCTGGTATATTGGGAAAAGCTCAATGAATGTTGGCTATTATTAGTATTATCATGTTTATTTCCCTTCTTTTTCATCCTTACCTTTCCAGGTACTGCAAGAAGAGGCTACAATAACTGGAGCATGGAGGGGCAGTAAGAAAACTATGGGAAGGCGAACAAGAAGTGGCAACTAACACTTCCAGGGCAGGGACCAGGAAGAGCAGCTACCATACATGTCCAGAAACTTAGATTGGATCTGGGTTCCACAATTTTCTAGCTTTGTGAATATCAATTAATTTATATCACCTCTCTAAGTTTTTGTTTTCTCCGCTCTGAGACTAGTAATATTTATACGGTAAAACTGTTAGTGAAAGGCTCAAAAACAAATATTCGCTGCACGCGAAAACACTTCCCGACCTCTAAACAAGGCGGTTTTTCTCATTGACTGGATACGTGTAGAGGGGGGCAGAAGAATTGGATTTGCTCTGGCCTCCTCACTGCAAACTGTGCGCCTATCCTTTAACCTCTCCCGCCCGTTCATCCGCTAGATCATTAGGGTAGTAACGGCCACCATTGATTACGGGCCTAATGCCTGCCGTGCATTGCACTGTGTTCTGAGTCTGTACACCAGGCGACTTTATCATTTAGTTCCTGCAATTTTACGTTCCTGCAAAAAATATCTCCATTTAACAGATGAAAAACTAAGGTTGAAAGAAGTTGGAAACCTGCCACCCGGCACCTACAATGCTAACGTTCTAAAAACATCTATCATGAGAAAATCGTTAGCAACCAATAGTTTTGCCTCTAATCATTGGTTTTCCCGCAATTATCCAGAGGGGAATTAGGCACGGCTATCTGCGAGATTTCACCTCGGAGCGCTTCCGGGATCCAAGATCCTCTGACTCGCCCCTCCGCGTTAGGGTCCAGGCCCCGCCTCGTTCCCGCCCCCCGGGCCGCTCTGGCCACCGCCCACCCAGGAGAGACCCCGCCCTCCCCGCACCTTCACACCATCAAGGGCGAAAAGCAGCTCACACCCAGCCTGCACCGCGCTTAGCGAGACTCGACGCATGCGCTCTGTGTGCGCCCAGATTTCCTTTCTGTCCTCAGCGCTTCCGGCGAGGTACATCCGACCAATAAGGTGGGCTCGGAGGCGGGCCTTAATGCTCCCCGCTCCCGCCCCCCCACTTCCTTTTCCGCGGACGATTTAAGAGCAGCGCGAAAAGTCCGTGGTAGGACTGGGACTGTTGCGCGGGACTGTTGCGTGGGGCTGCATGGCTGGTTCTGGGACGCTGAGCGCTTTCCGTCTCCCGCCGTTGCCCACGATTCGAGAAATCATTAAGTTATTCAGGCTGCAAGCAGCGAAGCAGCTATCCCAGAATTTTCTCCTGGACTTAAGGCTGACAGGTGGCTGTCTTTTCAGTGCTCCTCCGCATCCCCGGGGACGTGGGCCGGGCGTTTCGCGCGGACCCTGCGGGCGGGTGTCTGGGGTCAGGCAGTGTGCAGGGGGCCTTAGGTCAGGTCCTTCTACCGCTTTGTGCTGAAAGGAGCGCAGGAGGAGCGTGGAATGTCTTGTTCGCCGACATAACGGCGTGCTCGCGGGCGTTCGCCGTGGGCTGGTGAAGGCAAGTTGTGCAGACGCCGAGCAGACACTAGGGGAGGCAGGGGTCGCGTAGCGTGAAAGGCGGTTGTGGAAATTCGAATCTCGGTGTGTTAACACTAATGAAAGGGTACTGCGTGTGTGGCTAGTTTGGCTTCTGATGCAATGTAAAGTTATCAGAATTTAAGTTAGTGCGAAGAATTTTTAAGTAACATATTGAAAAAGTATCACTCGTGGAATTACGTTATTTAAACGTATACTTGTTGAATCCAAAACCCTCGAGGGCGCAATATTCAGTAAATACATGTCAGAGAAGCTACTGTGTGCTAGTGGTGGAGATGCAATTTGGGAGTGAGCCAGCCAAAAGTCTGTCCTCAGGGAGCTTACATTTTTAGCAAGTTTATATTCCCACTCTTATTTTAAGTCACTTTTTGTAAGGTAAAATTTACATGCAGTAAAATTAACCAGTTGGAAGTGTAGGGTTTGATGAGTTGTGACAGACGTATACCCCATTTAACCGCCACCCCATTTGTTGGTGATACTTTATTCTGGAAAGTGAGGTTGCAAGAATAAATAATATGTATTACAAATATGTCCACTAGTTCACTGTTGGAATATTTACCGTATTTGAGGTTTTGCTATTTAGTTCCATTTTGGTGCCTCTCGAAAAGCTGAAAGATAGGAGAGATCATGCACAAATAGTTCATTTTCAGTTAAGTATAGTCCACAAGCCATCAATAAGATGTCTTATTTCTTGGCTGTGGAGTCTTTATTCTGCTAGTAGAAATAGCTTAACTAAGCTTCAACTTCTCATCTGTTAGTTGGAGGAAGACCCCTATTACAAGATCTTTAAAGGGTTACCCACCGCTAAAATTCTTTAGTTCTAGTAGTAACTAGCACTAGCTTTGTCTGCCAGTCATTAGTCACATTCTGTAGGTATAAAGTACCATTCTTAAGATGGAAAATATAGGTCTTTATATTTTAATGTAGAAAAAAAGTCCTTTGTTTACAGATTCTGGAATCTGGGTACTATTCCCTTTTCTCTGGGAACCAAAGTGAAGGGAGATTAAAGTACTTGGTTTGAGGTGAGAAGCTCAGGTGGGAACAGATGCTTCCTGAATTGACAGTGCCACTTTGATATTCATTTGTATTTGTGCCTGAAAAGTTTGAGGGCAGAGCCCCAGACCTCTCAACTATACTAGCTCTCGATTTAAGAGAATGAGAATGTTAAATTCATAATGCCTGTGCTTAATGTATCAGTTGTGTTCCTTCTAAAAGGCATTGGTCTGTAGTGGAGGAAGGATTGCTTTAGAATTTACATCTGAGCTGGATTCAGCTCTCTTCCATTTGCTTTCTAGATGACCTTGCACGATGAAACAATAAGGAGGAAATAGAAAAGTTTAAAGAAGTTAAATTGGGATAGTAGTTCTTAATGTGTTGGAAGGACTGTGAGATGCAAGTGAGAAAGCATGTAAAGCACCTAAAAGAAGTGGTTGGTGAGCATATGCTAATTCCCTCTGAGCACCAGTTAAAAGACAAAACTATTTTGGGGTGCCTGGTTGGCTCAGTCAGTTTAGTGTTCCTCTCTTGATTTCCACTCAGGTCATGATTTTGAGGTGGTGAGTCTGCTTGAGATTCTCTCCCTCTCCCCCTCCCCCTCACTCTTTCTCTAAATAAAATAAATAAATCTTTAAAAAAAAAAAAAGACAAAACCATTTTTACTTTCTATTTGGGGTTTTAAGCCTACAAAAATGGTACTATACAGTCTCCGTGAACACTGCAAGGAAGTGCTGGTATGTTTCCACTATCCCAGGAGGCCCAGTTACTTGGATTTTAGTAACTCAGTCAATAAGACCAGCCCATCATATGTTTTTTCAGAAGTGATGGTTGCAGTGAATCCTCTGTACTTTTTCATTCTTTCTTTTTTTTTTTTAATAGATTCTATTTATTTGACAGAGATCACAAGTAAGCAGAGAGGCAGGCAGAGAGAGGAGGAAGCAGGCTCCCCGCTGAGCAGAGAGCCAATGAGGGGCTTGATTCCAGGACTTTGAGATCATGACCTGAGCCAAAGGCAGAGGCTTTAACGCGCTGAGCCACACAGGCGCCCCCTTTTTCATTATTTCTTAAGGTCAGCTAAGTTAAAGAGGTTAATTTAAGACATTAACTTTTCCTTATTAATTTGCATATTTGCAAAGCTTACAACAACTCCACTTAAGAAGTTTAACTTTTTCCTAAAAATGACCAAGAATCTATATTTCTGCTAGTCCTATGGTCTAGGGACTTGTTGCTGTGGCCATATGGACCAGCTAGATGTCTACAGGTAAAAGTGAGACTGCCAGCACTTTTTGCTTTGGGATTTCAAACTAGCAGTATTGGAAATTCTGAATGTAAAACTAGTCTTACTTATTCAAATATTCAGTATTTGGCAACTGTAGAGAGATGGTGAGTGCTTACCTGGTCGGTTCTTAGGAACTGATTGATTGGTTTGGTGGAGGAAAATACAGTATTAACTATATTTAATTTAGGAAGTTTGTCATGATAATCCTATTTTTGTTAAGGGACTGATAATACAGTTCAACTGTGTTGTGATCACTTAGTGAATGGCCACTATATGTTGGTTTAGGTTGAGTTAAATAATCAGACAAATATGGTATAGAGGATTCCTTGAATAACAGTTGATGAGAATCTATAGAAATTATTAAATTTTGCACATTGAAATTTATCAAAATCATTAAAACGTTTTTTTTTTCCTAGATAAAATTGTAAGGAAAGCTGGGAATCTGACAGATGCTTACGTGTATGAAGTGGGCCCTGGGCCAGGGGGAATCACAAGATCCATTCTTAATGCCAATGTTGCTGAACTTTTGGTGGTTGAAAAGGATAGTCGATTTATTCCTGGATTACAGGTAAGATACTTAAAATATCTTTTTTAGGAAGCCAAAAAAAACAAAACAAAACAAAACAAAACGACTTCAATCTTCAGGCTATGATTCCTTTTTTTTTTTTTTTTTTAAAGATTTTATTTATTCATTTGACAGAGAAAGATCACAAGTAGGCAGGGAGGCAGGCAGAGAGAGAGGAGGAAGCTGACCCTCCGCGGAGCAGAGAGCCGGATGCGGGGCTTGATCCCAGGATTCTGGGATCATGACCCGAGCCGAAGGCAGAGGCTTTAACCCACTGAGCCACCCAGGCACCCCCAGGCTATGATTCTTAAACCTCAGGATATCCAAGGATCTCCTTGGTGGCTCTTCAAACTGCAGCTCTCCAGGCCCCATTCCAGAGATTTTGATTCCATAGTCTCAAGAGGTCTAGGAATTGCATTTCTAACAAGCATCCCAGCGTGTTGGTTAATAGACCACTTCTTGAATAAACCTGTGTTAATGCATCAGTGCTAGACAAACTACTTGCTTTGTGTGATCTTTTTTTTTAAATCTACTAGTGGTGCATGTTCTGGCCCACTCTTTCAAAAATAAGTAAATAATGCCAGTAATGACTGAGTTATTGGCATGATTTATGAGAACTTCATTTAGATTGAGAAAATCATTCTACAAGCAAAAGATGGAGAAAACATATGCTTTTTAAAGAGATTAATTGTTAAGCTTAAGCATTTGGTAAGAACTAAGTGAAGAAATGAAATACCACTGTACACAGAGATTTAAGATGAAGTTTGAATAAAGTGTTACATGCATCTTTAAAACAGTAGGTGCTATTGTTATATGAGAAATATTTGAGGGAACTGGGCATGTTTCATTTGGAGAAGAGGAGCCTTGGGTGCTTATTTTGATTTCTAAAAAAAGACTAATACAAATAGGGAATCGAGGGAGACAGGTGTGGATTTAAAATAAGGAGGGACTTATATTTTTTAAATGGTGGCAAACAGTGAAACCCATTTTATCAGGGATTTTGTAAAGGGAATTCTTCATAGTGGGGCACTTAATGGCTGAAGGGCCTTTGTTTGATATCTCTGTAATTCTAAAACTTTAGAAGAGCCCTTAGCCTTTGGCTTAGATGAGTAGCAATTTGTTAAGTGACTCTAACACAATAATAAAGTTGTCAGCATTATTACTTTCACACAAGAGACAAATTGGCTTAAAATTGGTACAGTCTAATGCTTGTATGTGCAATAATTGAAAAATATTTCATTTCTACCGGAACAGTTTGAGGAAATTTGTTTGAAAAATCTAGGGGCTTTGTGTGCACGCAACTGATTTTTTTGTTTAGAAACTTAGTGATTTCTTATTATTGGGCTACATTTTGTTTTATGCTTTAAAAATATATTTAGTTTTATCTAACTTTACTATTGACAGAATTGACAGAGTTAGTTTCAGATTTATAACTTTATTTTGCAATTCTCATATGGTACATATTCCTTGATGTAGAATGTTATAAGCGATTTTTGCTTTGAACCACCTTCTTCTTTGAAGAACTGCAACTCAATTAGAGGTGAAAGTGTGAATATCTTATTTTTGGTGAGATCATGAGGTAGTGGAAAGAAGCTGAATAACACTGTGATTCCGTTCAGGTTTTTTCATCTAGCCCTTTTTGGACATTGGGAATACTCAACTGACTTGTAGGCACTTGAAGAGACTTCCTAACCCTCAATCTTACCATCTGTTATATGTGATTCTTTCTCATGAGGCAAGGAGGTGAATCAAATTTCTGTTCATCCCCACCTTAATTTACATATTCTCCTTTCCTGATCTCCACTAAAGATCTTTGAAGACAGACTATTTAAAAGGCAACTACATGCATCTCTTTTCAGCTGCCCTACCAAGACCCTGCACTCTTAACCCCTGTCTTGTTTTGTCTTATTAAATTGACCATCTGATAAACTCTATTTTTTTATTTGTTATCTACCTTACCCCTCTGGAATGTCAGTACCAAGAGCATGGAGATTTTTGTGTGTTTTGTTTTGTGCTCTACCACATATAACCATGTCTGGCAGATAGCAGGTGTTGGGTAATGTCTTATATGGGAAAATAAAAGGTGGACTATGTGCATAATATATCTAATCAACCAACTAAATGTGTCATTTAATAGTGAAAATAAATAATTGTGCAGCACTGATTATTAAAAAGTTTTGTGCTCTTTTTTTAAATATTTATTTCAAGGTAAATTGCTCTGGAAGAAATGTGTATTTGTCTTATCTGTTTCTGTAGAAGAAGCAAAATTAATTCTTAGTGTCTTACATTGCAGGAAAGGAATTTGCCTTAAAAAGAAATGTTGGGTACTAAAATATCAAATAGATTTCTTTTTCCTATAAAGAATGTTTCAATATGTAAAACCACTTTCATTTAGAGGCACTAAATTAATCATAAAACTGAATAAAGGCAGAAGGAGTGATCTATTTTAAGGATTCCATTTTAGTGGTTTCTAAGCTAATAGAATTATGTTTTAAAGAAGTTGTAATAATTTATAAAATGTCTTCTAGCTGAAAATATATCATTTGTATTTTAATCCAATTCTCAAGATATCATCATGAGGCATCTTAGGGTCTTAGGGCAAAGAACATAGTGTTAACATACGAGTTTCACCATCAGCATGTTGTAAAGTAAAAAAACATGTCTCTTCTAATATGTGAACATATTGTAGGATAGTTTTGTGGTAAAGAACACTGACTTCAGCGTCAGATTGCCTGACTTTGACTTCGGGCTCTATCATTTACTGGTTATATGTCTTCGGGCAGGTAACTATGTCCTCTGTGTCTCAGTTTGCTCCTAGGATTGTAATGAGGATTAAATGAATGCCTCATACTTACTTAGTTAAGCACTCAATATAATTTTCAATATAAATAAATTATTGTTCCTCTGCCTTGGAGATCTGTTAATTAAGGATTGATCAGGAGACTGCTTATCTGAAAGAGGTATGGGAGAACAGTAAAGTTATTCCTTTGGAACACTATAGAGTATAAATCCCCAGTGCTGTGGAAACACTGGAGCTTTCTCCCAACTCTTCAAGTTACCATTAGACATCTAGGGTTTCTTTCTCTTAATGTTGGAGCATTCTCTTGTGATTGTGCATCTTGGGGGTTTTTTCTTGTTGTTAATTATTTTTTAGTTGCTTATTGTTGTTACATTTTTATGGCTGGGTGGCTTCTCTGCTTTGGAGGGCAGTGAGATTTTTTTGGTACCCCAGGGACTTGAGGTTTCATTAGGTTCTTCCCCCATTTCTGGATTGGAGAGAACAACATAAGTAATCCTCTCTCCTTGAAGTAAGCAATCTGGGTTCTTCATTTTTTTTTTCTTGTCTTATAAATATGTAAAATCTTTAAAACAATCATATTTATGGAGGGCTTATTGCACTAAGTACTTTGTTTCACAGCTTTACCGAGTATTATTGATGTGCAGTAAACTGCACGTGTTTAAAGTGTACAGATTACCAAATTTTGACAAATGTAGTGTCCTGAAACCATCACCACAGTCAAGATAATGAACATCTGTCACCTTCAGGATTCCTCATTTTCCTTTATAATCCATCCCTCCTTCCTCCCCTTCCCTGTCGTCAGACAGCCATGGTTCTGTTTTGTCACTATAGGATATTTTCCATTTTTTAGAATTTCATATGAATGGAATCATACAATGTATGCTCTTTTTTGTCTTCTGTCTTTTACTGAACATAAGTATTTTGAGATTCATCCATGTTGGGGTGTTTATCAATAGTTCGATTTATTTATCGCTGACTAGTATCCCATTCCTTGGATATGCCACATTTATAAATCCATTCACTAGTTGATGGACTTTGGGTTGTTTTCATTTTTGGGCAATTATGTAAAGAGCTGTCATTAACACTCACATGCAAGTCTTTGTGTGAATATATACTTTTATTTCTCTTGGGAAAGAGTTAGGTGCAGAGTGTGTGAGTCTTATGGTAGGTGTATTTTAAACTTTTTGTGAAACTACCAAAACGTTTTACAAAGTAGCTATACCATTTTAACATTCTCCCCAGCCGTGCATGAGAGTTACCTTTACGTCACATGTTCTCACATTTGGTATGATTAATCTTTTTTAATTGTAACCATCCAAACGAGCATATAGTGGTATCTTAATATGATTTTCCTAATCAGCAATATTGGACATATTTTCTTAAGATTTAATTATGTTTATAAGGAGAGTGTGGGTTGGGGGGGCAGAGGGAGAGGAAAAGAGAAAATCCTCAAGCATACTCCTCTCTGAGTGCAGAGCCCAATGTGGGGCTTGAACGCAGGACCCCGAGATCGAAAGTAAGAGTTAGCTGCTTAACCGACCGAGCTGCCCAGGTGCCCCTGGACATGTTTTCATGTGTTTATTTACCACTTACATATCTTCTCTGGAGAATTATGCAAATATTTTGAGCATTTCTTGTTTTTTCTTCATATTATTGTATTATAAGAAATCTTTATGTAGATTAGATACAGGTATTTTGTCAGATATACGTTTTGTAGTGCTTTCTACTCAGATGGGACTTACCTTTCCATTTTTGACATTTAATGGTGTCTTTCAGAGAGTAAAACTTAGTTTTAATGAAGTACAGTTTATCAAATTTTTCTTTTTGAATTTGATGCTTTTTGCATCTTATATTAAAAAATAATTGTCAAAATAAGAACTAAGAATTTCTATGTTTTCTTCTAGATGTTTTATAGCTTTATTAAGTTTTTCATGTAGGTTTATGATACATTTTTGAGTTACCTTTTGTGTGTAGTGTGAGGTGTAGGAGTAGAGGTTCATTATTTTGCACCACTGTTGAAAATTTTATCTTTTCTTCATTGAATTATCTTGATCCTATTGTCAAAAATCAACTGGCCTTATATATGGTGGTCTGTTTCTGTACTTCCAGTTCTTTACTGTTGATATGTAGGTCTGTTTTCTTCACTGTGACTAACCTGTATTGATTCCCATAGCTTTATAGTAAGACTTGAGAGCAGGTAATGTAAGTCTTCCAACCTTACCTTTCTTTTCCAAAATTCTTTTGGCTCTTCTATAAGTCCTTAGCATTTCCATATAGTTTTAAAATGAGATCATCAATTTCCTTTTTTTTAAAAGCCTGATGGGACTTTGATTGGGTTTGGATTAAAACTGTAGTTCACTGTGAGGAAAACTAGCATCTTAATGGCATAAGCTTCTGATCTGTAACATTGTATGTCTCCCTGTAGGTTTCCTTCAGTTTCTCTCAACAGTGTTTTGTAGTTCTAAGTATACAAGTCTTGCATATCTTTTGTCAAATTTACCCCTATGTCCTTCTTTTTGATGCCATTGTATTTGGTATTGGTTTTTAATTTCCATTTGTTTGTTGCTACTGTGTGGAAATACCATCTCTTTTGGCGTGGACTTTGTGTCCTGCAGCCTTCTTGTGCTCACTTCTTTGTGGCTATTTTGTAGATTTCTTAGGATTTTCTGCACGTGTTATCATTTCATCTGCAGTAAAGACTGTCTTACCTTCTCCATTTCAGTATCTTTGCCTCTATTTCTTCTTGTCTTGGCTAGAATCTCCTGTACAGTGTGAATGGAACTAGGAGTACACCTACCTGCCTGTCCCTGACCTCATGGAAAGCATTCAGACTTTCACCCTTGAATATGATGTTAGATGTAGGTTCTTCCTGGATCTCCTTTTTCAGACTGAGGAAGGTCCCTCTGTTCCTAGTTTGCTGAGAGATCATGGTGCTTTGTTTGGTTTTTGTTTTTGTTTTAAATAATGGATGTCGAGTTTGCAGAAATACTTTTCCTGTGTTTAATGAGATAACAATGTGGCTTTTTTTTTTTTTTTTTTTTTTTAGTTAAAATGATGAATTTTATTGTTTTTTGGGGTTTTTTTCCCTAATGGTAAACCAACCATCTGTAGAATCTTCAGTGAACTCTTTTCTCTCTCATTCAATATTGGTAATTTGTGTATTTCTCTTTTTTTCTTACCAGTCTTACTGTATATTGGTGAACTTTATTGATCTCAAAAAAGAACAACAAAAAAGCTCTTGATTTCATTGATCAATTTTGGGTTCTGTTTTCTATTTGATTTCTGCCCTGAAATCCTCATGTTATGCTGTTTCCTTGAAGTTTACTTTGTTCCTTCTATAGTTTTTTAAGATGGAAGCTGAATTGGTTTCTTTGAGGCCTTTATTTTCTTATAGGTGTTTAGTGCCATAAATATCCTCTCAGTAAAACGTGAGCAGAATCCCACAAATTTTGGTAGGTTGTGTTTTCATTTTCACTCATAATGAATGAAATTTACCAATTTACTTAAAAATTTTTTTGCAATATTAGACCTAAAGAAAGACTTCTGAAAGACGTTAGAATTCCTATATAAACCTTCAGCTCTAATTTCCCTTTCAATTTCTTATTTGACTTGGTGGGTCCTTTCCTTTTTCACCTTCTGGAGGCCACCTGCATTTATTAGCTTGAGGAAGAACCTCAGATATAGAAGCTTCTGTATCTACTATTGACTTTAATCCTTCCGCTTCACTCTTACTAAGGCCCTTGTGATTGATTATGTTGGGTCCACCCAGATAATCTAGGATAATCTCCCCATATTGGGATCTTTAATTTAATCACATCTGCAAAGTCCTTTTTACCATGTAAGGTAACATAGTCACAGGGATTAAGACATCTTTTGGGGCCAGTAGTCAGCCTGCTGCAATTTTTATCTGTAACTCTGTTTTACTATTAGTAATTTATTGATGGTGTATGGTTATACATCTGTAACATATCCCAGCTTATCTTCAGGTAATAAAATACCACTTTATGTATAGCATACAAATGTTAAGGTAGTGTGTTTGTGTTTCTCCTTGTAGGCCTTTGTACTATTGTCATACGTTTTACTTCTCCATATGTTGTAAAGTTCACAGTACAATGTTATTTTTGCTTTAAAGTTAATTCTGTATTAAAAGAGATTTCAATACAGTTGACTTTTGAACAATGTGGGGGTTAGTGGTGCTGACTCGCACATAGATGAAAATCCACATATAACTTTGGACTCCCCAGGAACTTAACTACTAACGTCTGCTGTTAACTGGAAGCCTTACCAATAGCCAATCAATTAATGCATACTTTGTATGTTACATGTGTTATGTGCTGTATTCTTAAAATAAGCTAGAGAAAGGAAAACGTTACTAAGAAAATCATAAGGAAAGGCATCTGGGGGCTCAGTTAGGCATCTTAATCTTGGTTTCAGCTCAGGTCCTGATCTCAGAGTCCTGAGATCAAGCCCCACATCAGGCTCCACACTCAGCATGGAGTTTGCTTGTCGCTCTCCTTCTTATCCTTCCCCTGTGTGCACACACGCTCTCTCTCTTAAAATCTTAAAAAAAAAAAAAAAAAAAAGAGAATATATTTACAGTACTGTAAGAAACCTTCATGTAAGTGGACCAACCAGTGCTATTCAAACTCTGTTGTTAAAGGGTCAACTATAATAAGAAACACTGTTACATATTTATACATTTGGTTACTTTTTTTTTTTTTTTTTTTTTTTGGTATTAAGTAGATTCCATGTGCAGCATGGAGCCCAGCACAGGGCTTGAACTCAGGACCCTGAGATCAAGAGCTGGACACTCAACCAACTGAGCCACCCTGGTGCCCCCATATGGTTACTATTTTGAGTGCTCCTCATCCATATTTACATTTAGTATTACTTTCTTTCTACCTGAAAGATTTTCTTTAGCACTTTTTTGTAACTGTATCTGTTGGTGACAGAACTTCCAGTGTTTGTATGTCTAAAAAAGTGTTTTATTTCGCCTTTGTTTATGAAAAACATACTAACCGTTTTTTTTGTTTGCTTTTTTAGTAGTGGAAAAATGTTGCTC
This sequence comes from Lontra canadensis, assembly GCF_010015895.1. NCBI lineage: Eukaryota > Metazoa > Chordata > Mammalia > Carnivora > Mustelidae > Lontra > Lontra canadensis. The sequence goes on along the minus strand of NW_022631086.1, from coordinate 4,431,449 downwards.
AGCCATCTTCTCATTTGCATTGTTTCTCACAGGAAATCTGTTTTCATTCTTGTCTTTGCCCCTCTGACTTTTTTCTCTGACTTCTTTTAAGATTTATTCTCTATCCCTGGTTTTGAGCAGTTTCATCATAGTGCACCTTCGTGTCCTTTTCTTCATGTTCCTCTTGTGTGGGGCACCTGGAGCTTTTTGGATCTGCAGGTTTCCCTGCATCTCCTGCTGTCCAGCATCTGAAAACTGTTGTTTCATCTACGTTGTTCATTTTTTTAATCTGTTTAAGCCAGAAGAGACTACATGGTCTTTTATACTCTATCTTAGCCAGAGTAAGAAGCTCTAGGATTCTTCTTAATTATTATGTGCTTCTTTCATGGAATTTTGGAAACAGTAAGTCATGATTATTGTTAGTATCACCTCTGGGGTTTGTTAAGAGGTAAACACTGATTGTTTCTACTTAACAGGCAGGATGGAAAGCTCACAGGATTGAGATCAAATAGGCTGGTGTCAGATCTCAGAAACAGCACATACTAGCTTTGTGATCTTGAGCTTGCTGTTGAAGCAGTTTTAGCTTCAGCTTTCTCATCTGCAGCATGGGAATAATCGCTATTATTTGTGATCCTTGGAGGAAAGATGGAAATTTATGTGAAGAGATTGGCGTCTAAAGAGCCTGGCATACTGCCAGTAGCCAGTAAACGGTTGCTATTATAATGATGCTCCTTCCCTGTCATCTTATAAGGGGTATATAAAGTAATTTAGTCATCCTGGCAAGAGGAACTGTTTTTCAACAGAGACAATAAAACTTTGAAATTCTTTCATCTCTGCCAAATTTTACAGAAGAAAAGATGACCCGACTTTGTGTTGTGACATGATTAGATACGTCACACATGTAACTCAGTTGATACAGCTACAGTTAATCAAAACTGGACAAATAATTAGAAGGTAGTCTACAGCCAAAGTGATTTCCTAGTCTACTACAGATTAGAAGTACAGAGATCAATGCTAGAAGCAGACCCACTGACAACAGCAAGAAGTAACAGATGTTACTCTGGCAGAAAAGGTATAACAAGCATACATAAAAACTAAAAAAAAAGGCAGCTCCGTAATAAGGATCATAACCATTGAAGCCATTACTCTACAGGCAACAGTGACCCTAGCCATCAAGAAAAGGGTAAAATAGGGTGTATTGTTCTCAGCTTAAGGAAAAGAATTGTGTGATACTGTATGGAAGGATTTCTGTCTATAAGTTTTTCATTCTTTTTTTATTTTCACAGGTTTTTTTTTATTGAATCATAATTAACATTCCGTGTTGTATTAGTTTCATGTGTACAATATAATGATCAACACTTCTGTACATTTCCCAGAGCTCCTCAAGATAAATCTACCTTTAATTCTCTTTATCTCTTTCACCTCTTATTCCACCCAGCTCCCCTCTGCAATGACTACTTAGTTCTCTATATTTAAGATTCTGTTTTTCTATTTGTCTCTTTTCTGTTTGTTCTGTTCTTCAAATTCCACATATAAGTGAAATCATATGGTACTTGTCTTGCTCTGACTGACTGACTTTACTTAGCATTGTATCCCCTAGGTCCATCTGTGTTGCTGCAAATGTGAAGATTTCATTCTTCTTTATGCCTGAGTAATATTTCATTGTGTATATATATATATATATACCACATCTTCTGTATCCATTCACCTATCCATGGACACATGGGCTGCTTCCATACCTTGGCTGTCGTAAACAATGCTGCAGTAAACAAGGGGGCTCATGTATCTTTTCAAATTAGTGGTTTAGATTTTTAGAGGTAAATACCCAGTAGTGGAATTACTGAATTTTATGGTAATTGTATTTTTAATATTTGAGAAACCTCCATACTGTTTTTCACAGTGACTATACCAATTTTCATTCCCACCAATAGTACACAAATATTCCTTTTTCTCTATATCCTCACCAACACTTGTTATTTTTTGTGTTTTTTATTTTATCCATTCTGATGGGCATAAAGTGATATCTCACCATGGTTTTGATGTGCATTTCTCTGATTAGTGATGTTGAGCATCGTTTCATGTCTGTTGACCATCTATATGTCTTATTTAGAAAATGTTTACTCAGGTCCCCTGCCTGTTTTTTAATAGAATTATTTGGGGTTTTTTGGTGCTGAGTTGTGTAAGTTCTTTATATATTTTGGATACTATGTTTGGTTGATGTTTTCTTTCACTCTGCAGAAACTTTTTATTTCGGTTAGTCCCAATAGTTTAATATTGCCTTTGTTTCCCTTGCCTGAGGAGACATATCTAGAAAAAAAATTTTTATGCCCAGTGTCAAAGGAATTACTGCCTGCGTTTTCTTCTCGGAATTTTGTGGTTTCAGGTCTCACATTTAGATCTTTAATGCAATTTAAGTTTGTTGTTGTTGTTGTTGTTGTTGTTGTTGTTTTAATGTACAATATAAGAAAGTGGTAGAGTTTCATCCTTTTGCATGTAGCTGTCCAGTTTTCCCAACACCATTTGTTGAAGAGACCATCTTTTTCTCCATTATATGTTCTTGCCTCCTTTGTCAAAGATTAATTGACCAAAGAAATGTGGTTTTATTTCTGGGCTCTCTATGCTGCTCCACTGATCTATGTGCCTGTTTTTTTGCGGTACCCTACTATTTTGATTTCTATAACTTTGCAGTATATCTCGGAAATCTGGGGTTGTGATACCTCCAGCTTTTGTTCTTTTTCAAGTTTACGTTGGCTATTTGGGGTCTTTTATGGTTCCATATAAATTTTAGGGTAATTTATACTAGTTTTGTGAAAACTGTTGGTATTTTGATAGGGATTCCATTAAACCTATAGATTGCTTTGGGTAGTATGGACATTTTAGCAGTGTTGGCTCTTCTGGTCCATGAGTATGGAATATCTTTCCACTTGTGTCATTTTCAATTTTTTTCATAAATGTTTCATAGTTTTCAGAGTATGGGTCCTTTACCTCCTTGGTTAAGTTTATTCCTAGGTATTTTGTTATTTTGGGTGTAATTATAAATGGGATTATTTCCTTAATTTTTCTTTCTGCTACTTCATTGTTATTCATTAAAAAAACATTCACCATAATCGAGTGGAATTTATTCCAGGAATGCAGGGGTGGTTCAGTATTTGCTAATCAACCACAATTAATGTGATATATCACATTAATATGAGAAAGAATTAAAAACTATACGATCATCTCAATAGATAAAGAAAAAGCATTTGACAAAGTACAACATCCATTCATGATAAAAACTCAATAAAATAGGTTTAGAGAGAACCTACCTTGACATAATACTATGAAAAAAACCCCACAGCTAATGTCATACTCAATAATGGAAAACTGAGAGCTTTTTCTATAAGATCAGGAAGAAGACAAGGATGTCCACTTTCCCCATTTTTATTCAACATAGTACTGGAAGTCCTAGCCACAGCTACTGGACAAGAAAAAGATAAGACATGATACTATGTATATTTCTTTCTAAGAAATGTTAACCACTGGTTGAACAGAAAGTTTACTAAATCAAATCTCTAAATCCATGATGAGACTGGGTAAATGAATTTCTGTTATACATGTTTGGGTCCTATTTAAAAAACAAAACAATTTGACTTTTTGAAATTATGCCATAATCTTCACCCTAAAGAAAAGTCTATACTAACACTATCTTAAATTCCTTTTGAATAATACCATTAGTTTTTTTTATGTGTTTTATAGAAGTTTTTCATCTGTTGTTTATCACCTATCATATTCTATATTATAGATCATTCTCATATAGTTTACCTAACACTTTTGCCCAGCACTTCAACAATGTTTGGTTTCCTGCTATGTAGCAAGTCAGGAAGAAGGTAATATCACTAGGCTGTGCAATTAATGCTTTAGCTCATTGTTCAGTGCTGGTTGCCATGAGCCCTTCATGATGAGAAGGTGGAATAAAACATACAAAATGACCAGTCAATATAGTTCTTTGTTCTGAAGGAATTTCTGATTGTGTCTAGTTCCAAGAGTTGCATAAATTATTCCTCATCAAATTAGACCACCAACAAATTACCTAGGTGGACCATAGTTACTTGCCTCCTGTAGAAAAACTATCTCTAAGATCTAGACTTAGAAGAGAGATTTTTTTAAGGCACCAAATAAAGAATTCTCCTGAATTGGTTTCTTCATTTTTATTAAAGGCATTCTCCATTATTTTGTTCCCTAGATCCCTTATAAAACTTAATACTAGAAAAAAACAATTTTCTCTCTAGGGGATTTAGTATAATTATTTCCAGTAGAGACTAAGAATTCTATAATTCAGTACATATATTGTGGGAGGATTTACATACATGCCTCTCCTTTTCATGGTTTGGCTTTCTGTTCTTTTACAGCCTTATCTAATGAATGCCTTTTACTCTAAGCTGACTTAAATCTCGTTTTGGAAGGATATAAGATTGGAAACTAAAATGAAAATGATAGAACAGTTTAAGAGTATCTGTAAAAATACTCATTTGACTGTAATCAAGTGGTTACATTCATAGTAGGCTATGCCTTTGAGCACCTTATGAGCTAACACCATCAGGGTTTTAAAGTGTGATGTTAGCAGTAGTCTTCTTGAAGAGCTATAATAGTGATCTTTCCCACCTCTGTACCATCCCCCAAATATTGTCATGATAATAAAAACATCTTTGTCTATTAGTGGTTGGTTAGAAAATGTTTGTGTGTCATTGCTGAAAATCATTAGGTATTTAAATAGCTATTGTCTGTAGTCATACTATGATTTCAGTTTGTATAGTGTTTCCCCCCCATAATTGCTTCAAGGTCTTCATTTAAAGCTGTGGTCACCAGTATTCATTCCTTCTACAGTGGCGTGTCTGAAAGGGGAAGATCAAGCTACAAAGTGGTCTTAGAAGAGGTACACCTTTTAAAAAATGGGAGTGTTTGCTTTCTCATTGGTTGAGACTTAAGTCTGAAGGGGAATCCAAAAGAAATGGGATAGAAATGCAACTTTAAACCTAGGACAGGAAGGTTAATGTGTATTAATATCAGTTTTCTGGTATGCTGCTGTGTGTGTCATTGTGGAAAAAAATGAACATTTCAAACATGGTTATCAAAGCATGTATATTAATGCCAAAGAGCCAAGCTTACATTGTTTTGTTGTAGTCTTAATTAGTAATTACTTTATTACTTTCTATATGTTGGTATCCTGAAGCATAAGCTTTTAGTTCTTCTCCCTCTTTGTTTTTGTTATGCTAATTTGTTTTAATTATGTGACGCATAATTAAAGAAAAAAACTAAAATTCTTCATTGATAGTAAATGCTATCATTAAATACACAATTTTTATTCAGTAAGAGTCTGTCCCACAGAGAGCTAACTGCTTTTTTATTCATAGTGTATTGAAGTTTATGTTTTTGATGATTTATTTTCTAGAACTCATCAGATTAAGTCTTAGCAAATCTTGGTAATTTAAAATAATCCGTAAGTACATTAATATCAGAGATGTGCAGTTTTGTGTTTTTTTTTAAGATTTTATTTATTTATTTGATAGACAGAGATCACAAGTAGGCAGAGAGGCAGGCAGAGAGAGAGGAGAAAGCAGGCTCTCCACAGAGCAGAGAGCCCGATGTGGGGCTTGATCCCAGGACCCTGGGATCATGACCTGAGTCGAAGGCAGAGGCTTTAACCCACTGAGCCACCCAGGCACCCCTGTGCAGTTATTTTTACTAAACTGCCATGACAAAACATAACAAACTAGGTGATTCCCAAATTGAAAATGTTTAGCTTCTTACCAGTATAAGCGTTTTCAGCTCTGTATTTCTGAAATAGTACTTGTATAATTTTACCTGATTTATCAGTGAAATTAATCTTTGCAAGTTTCTTTATCTTACAGATTTTGGAAACCTCAAATCTCAGTCTAGGAGGGGAAGTTTCCAGTTTTACAGTTGGTCATTCACTTATCAAAAAACGTGAAGCACCTACTGTGTGCTGTTGTAGCCGCAAGGGACATTCAAGTGAATGAGAAACAGGTACTACCCTTAAGGAGCATGTGTTACTACGTAGGAAAGAAGTATACACAATGGCACAGTACACAATACTACACAAGTGTAGTATGTTATAAAATGCTATAAAGAAGTATGTATGAGGCATAGCATTAACCCAAAGGCAGGAGTAATCTACAAACTGGGTGCCTTGGTCCAGGGTCTCCTCTAGCTTCTGTGATGTTTCTTTCATCCTTCCTGTCAGTTGCCAGAATTAGGCAAGAAAAGGGTTCGGAGAGAAAATCTGCTTTAACTGAGCTAGAGAAGCCGGACCAAGGGGTGCTCAGGGCCAAAGTTCCCTCATTTGGAGCCAAGGGTGACTGAGCTCCTTAAGGTGAGACTTGATGTCTAAAGAGGGTTTCCTCTTCCTTGTAATCTACTTGAGCAAGGATGTTTGTTCTCATTGATGCATTCACTTCTGCATTTTAAACTTTGTAAGCATTGGGAACTGCATTGGGGTTGGGTTTTTTGTTGTTTTTAAACCGAGGACTTCAAGAATCCAGTTTTGTGTTGGGTACAAGGGCCCTTAATGCAATACAAATGTGTAGACGGCTTAGCTTCAAGGCTCTTTTCAGCTGGGTGCGAACACTTCAGTACCGTGAGAGCTATCTCAAGGTATGGTCCTAAAGTGGATGAAATGATGAAAAATGAGAACGAAATGAGTACTCCCCCCTTTTTTTCTTTTTATATTTAGACTAAAGGAAAAGGAAGGAATGCAAATGGTTGGAAAGTAGAAATAGGCTGGGAGGTAGCTATGGGTAAAACAGGAAGGATAATTAATTCATTGGGTTTCAAGTGCCTGAATCAAGAAATAGGAAGATTAGGAATATAAGGGGAATATCTCAGAGTGCCACATGTAGGTTGGCAATGACACATGACTTTCTACTTGGTTTAAATCTACCGATAGATTAGGTTTTAGCTCTTGGTAATATGTAAAATTATAACCTTTATAACCTTTGTATATAGGTTATAAAAATTTATTGAATTAAGTTCATCTTTATGATTTATTCCTAAATAGTTCTCAATATTATAATGTCCTTAGTCTTTAATTTAAAAACTTGGAGATGGAGGGGGTGCCTCGGTGGCTCAGTCAGTTGAGCATCTGCCTTCGGCTCAGGTCATAATCTCCAGATCCTGGATTCAAGCTCTGCATTGGGCTCCCTGCTTAGCAGGGAGTCATTTCTCTCTCTCTCTCTCTCTCTCTCTCTCTCAAATAAATAAATAAAGATCTTTAAAAAAAAAAAATTGCAGATAAAAGTTGAGTTTTTGCTAAATCTATACAGACATGCAAGTCATTCTGGGGGTCAGAATTATGTTAATGTATTATTTGTGAAATTACAAGCTATTGCTCTACTATAATCTGTTACCATCACTGGTCATTCATATGTATTAGAATTGAAACTCTATAATTACCTATTGCAGTAGGCATGGTGTACTCTTAGTTCATTTAGTGACTACTCTTAGTCTGGCTTTTCAGATTAATGATCTGAAACAAAATATATAGGGAGAAAGAGAGAAAAAGACTATGTGTGTTTCACTGTTCTCTGAAGCTCATTTTATTGACCTTTTTGTAAATTAGATGCTTTCTGATGCAGCGCCCGGAAAACTGAGAATTGTCCACGGAGATGTGTTGACATTTAAGATTGAAAGGGCTTTTCCAGAAAGTCTTAAAAGACAGTGGGAGGATGGTAAGTGATTTTGGATTTTTTTCTTATTTTCTTTTAGAATTATTTATATTACAAATATTTATGTTGTTATGTATTATAAACGTGATTATATATTTATATTAAATATTATCAGAACAGAATTAAGTAGGTGGTATGCATTGTAAATTTTTCTGCTTTTCTACTTTTTTCCAGAATAATAAATCTAATTCCTTTTTCTTAATTTTAATTTACTTGTCATGTTTTTCAAATGTTTAGAATTTTCTTCAAATAAACATGCTATTCTTGTAATACCATATAAGGATGGGATACACTATGAAGTGTTAACTTCTTCCAAATGGTGAAAAAAGAAATGTTTTAGTAAACCATGCCCCATCTTATTTCCACTGTCTTGCCTTCAGTGACCTGCCAAGGCACTGCTCATCTGCAGGCTGTTGATTGGGTACCTGCTGTGTGCCAGCTCTTTGGGATACACTGAGAGGCGGGCTGTATTACTTGCCTGTGAAACCCTTCAGAGCAAATGGAGGCGCTGCTGGCCGGCCTCCATCTAACTTGCCTCCTGTCTCCGCCTTCCAACACACCATTCTCTTCTAAGCGCACTGCCTCCAGGTTTCCAGCCTTGCCCCAGCCATGCTCTAATTTCCTCTTTGAAACCTTATCTGACTGAGCTCTCAGGCATTTATGTGACTGTTACCTGCTCTCTTCCAGAAGCTCTCTGTGCTCCTGTCTTCCGTGATACCAGGTTCTCCTGTTCTTCCTTTTACATGGTGTGAGCTTTCTCTAGCTATTCTTTGCTGGTGGTTATTTTTCCCCCACCTCTTAGATGTTATTTCTGAGGTTTTTATTTTTTGGAGCATCTTCTCTTGTGCTGCAGATTGGCCTGAAGGACTTTGCTCCTGTGGTCCATTGACCATGCGTGTATCGCAGACACTTCCATCTTGGTGCGCGGCCTGTATCCCCTTCCTGGGCATCTGACCCTCTTGTCAGCTACATCTGGTGTAGGGACTTCAACCACATCATGTCCCGATCAAATTGTCTTTTCCCGCAAACCAAGTCTTTATCATATTTTTCCTAAGCCCAAAAACCTGAGGACTCTGAGCACTAATTAAGGTAGAATTTTTTTTCTTAATAATTCAAAGCTAATTATGAGAAAACATTGCCTTTGAAAAATAGAATGAAAAATACTTAGTAGATCTTTTCATATACTTTTGTTTATTACTATTAGTATCCAATTTGATTTAACTAAAATTATATTCAGAATCCATTAATAAAATCTTTACAAGTTGTTTTTTCTCCTACTAACCAGATCCTCCAAATGTACACATTATTGGAAATCTGCCTTTTAATGTATCAACTCCGCTGATTATCAAGTGGCTTGAAAATGTTTCTTGTAGAGATGGACCTTTCATTTATGGCAGAACCCAGATGATGTTGACTTTTCAAAAGGAAGTGGCAGAGGTGAGTTTTAACTTTTTTTGGCTATTTTATCACATGATCAAATTCTAAAATGAAATAATACTGCATTTTTTTCATAGACTATGTTTTCTAAGTTAATACTGCCATTACACACACAAACCAATAAGAGCTCAACCAAAAGTTGAGCCTTTAATGATGATGACAGGCATAAGTGCTCTAAGCACCCCACGGAGAACGTGAAAGCTATGCCGTCCGCCAAAAAGACAACGTAGTCCATGCAGGAACTCAGTAGGGCTATAGAACAATTAGAAACCGAAAAAACCGAGACTGGTGGTGATACAGGAATACGATGATGTTAAAGAATGTGGTAATCAGTTTGGAGAGGGGGAAGGAGGTTGGTGTCTCCTTATGCTGTACATAGGTTTGGCCCAATCCCTACCTTCAGCTGCGTCTTCTGTGCCTGCATTCCCATGGCAGGAATGTTCCAGATTCACTCTAGCAAGTAATCCTACAAGGTAGGCAAGGGCAGTTTGTGAGCTGCAGAGGTTTAATGAGGGGACCTGCAGACCGTTAAGTGTTTTTGAAAAAATTTTTCTTACGACCTACAAATACAGAAGAGGATCTGACATTTTTGTGTGGCTTAATAAGAATACCCGAGTCCCCACCGACTGGCGTCAGTGGTTATATTCCCAGCATCTTTGACACCCCCTCGTATCCCCATTGTGATTGTATCTCCTGTTCTCCACCTGCCACTGAGGTAATCATACTGTGAATTCTGGACTGTTCCCTGCTTAGTTTAAGCCATAGATTCCTAGCTGTATAATTAATATACTTTAGTTTTCTCCATTTTTGAACTTACGCAGATGGATTCATACAGCATGTGTTTTTTTTTATCCTGATTCACTCAGTGCTGCTCATAGCTATAGTTTATTTGTGTAGCTAGATACTACCCACTCTTCGACTAGCTCATAATTTGTCTGTCCCTTGCCATGTTTTGGAACCCCAAATTAGTTTCAGTGTTTGTTATTACAAAGAAAACGGTCATGAAGATTATTTATGTCACCTGGAGCACACAGGCAAGCTTTCCCTAGAGTATAAATCCAGGAGTAGCAGTGCTGGATTCTAAGTTCTGCAAATCTTCACTTTAGCTAGATGACGCTAAACTGTTCTCTGAAGTCATTATGCCTGTTTATATTCCCACCAAATACAAGTTCATTTTGCTCCACATCCTTACCAGTACTTGCAGTTGCCAGACTTGTGCGTTTTGGTTCATCAGAGCTGAGTGTTGTATCATTGTGGTTTTATTTTTGTTGTTTGCTGATTTTTTAATCAAATTGAGCACTGTTTTGCGTGTTTATTGACCTTTTAGATAACCTCTTTTTTATGAATTGCTTGCCTTGTGTCTGTTTTCTGTTGGATTGCTTGTCTTTTTCTCATGATTTGGAGGAGTTCTAACATTTTTCATACTCCTCTTGTTTAGTTAAATGTATTGCAAATTTCTTCCACTCTTTGGCATGTTATTGTCTTTACAGTGTCTTCTGAAGAGCAGATGTTTGTTTGTTTGTTTGTTTGCTTTTTAAAGATTTTATTTGTCTGATAGAGAGTGTGCAAGCAAGAGCAGTGGGTTGGGGCAGAGGGAGAAGTGGACTCAGCCCTTGGGCTGGAGGACCAACTGAGCCACCCAGGCACCCTGAAGAGCAGATGTTTTTAATTGTAAATTTATGGTTAGTGCTTTTTGTGTCTTATTGAGGAACTCCCTTTATATCCTATATCATAATGATCGTCTTCTGTATTATCTTTAGAAGTTTTATTTTTTTACCTTTCACATTTACATCTATAATCCACTTGGGATTGATTTTTGTGTGTGGTTGAAAAAGAAGCCAGTTTCACTGTTTTTAATATATGATCCTAATGAATCTAGCACCAGTTATTGGAAAATCTTTTTCATTGATCTCTGTCAACACCTTTGATATAATGATAAAGCCTATATAAGCACTGGTCTAACTGGAGACACTAAGAAGAAAGATTGTGTGAAAAATAGGAAACAGAAGGCCTAGCACAGAAGATACAGCAGGGAATCCTAAGAAGACCATTCAGTTCACATCAGAGCAGAGCAAGAATATAGTAAAATACTTAAGTTTGCATATACTGAGAGAATAGTTACATAAAGTTGGAGAGAATGTAGGATTGAATTAGTGATAAATGAACAGAAAATTAAGTACAATAGGGATTGAAGCAAATAAAGTATATCACTATTAGAGGAGTAAAAATATTATTGGGAAAAAAATCAATTGTTTATTTTGGGAACTTAAGGAAAAAAGAGGGACCTATATAAAAATAATCACAAAACTTTACTGAGAATCTCAGAAGACCACTTGAGACAAATCAAGAGAAATAGAGCCCTGGAAGAAAAAATGAGTATCATACAGATGCTTCATTTTTTCCAAATTATGTTTTTTCAATAACATCCTAAAATGTAGTGAAGTTCCCGGGATCATCTTGAGGAGTGGACCTGCAAGAATGGATGAGAAATTTTGAAAAAGAACATTAATGAAAGAAGGCTTACCTATCAGATATTAAAATGTATTTTAAAGCTGTAATAATTAGAAGCACTGTGACAGATTATGAGACAGAGTGGCTACATTCGAAGAACCAGATTGAGGAAAATGATTGGTTCATACATTGGCAGAAACAAAAGGAAAAAGATTATTTAACAAACGCTTGGATATTTGGTTAACTTCCATGAAATCATTTAATAATTCACCATATATAAAAAATGAACAAAAAATAAAAATAATTCACCATACATAAAAATTCCAGTTACTGGAGCCTGGCAGACACAGTGTACAGAGTGAGCTAAGCTGCTGCGACCCACTAGAAACTCAAGCAGCTCTGGAGGCACTTGAGGAGGTTGGGGGAGGGGGCGCGGGTGGTGATGCTGGACACACCAACTGAAAAGGTATTGTGGTAGCCTTACATGAAGAACCAGGAAAACCCTAATAGTGCTTTGGACTTGTTAAAGCATCAGTTAGAAGCTGCTAACCCAGAAAATCCAGAAGTAGAGCTGCCTCTCCTAGAATTAAGCAGAAAATGGGAGAGAAATACAAAGCTATTAGTAGAAGAAAGTAAAAAATTGAACATAAAGCTTTCTCAGTATGAACCACCTGAGGAGGGGAAGCATGCTGAATAGGATTCTTCTCAGTTGAAAAGACACCAAAAAGTGGTTTTGTATGACTCGAATAGTTTGTATAGTATATAATCTTTTATGAACAGATGCCATACAACTCTCTTGATAGATTGAATTTACCTGTATCATCACATTTTATTTGAAACACATCTACTGAGAAGCACTGATAATAACTCAATTAAAAAAAATAAAAAACCCTCCAGTTACTGTGTCTTCAGATTCATTCCTCTTTTCTGCAGTGTCTAAGCTGTTGTACTTAATTTATTTTTCATTTCAGGTATTTTATTTTTACTTCTAGAAGTTCCATTTGGGTCTTATATTTTCCCTTACCTCATTATGTTCATTCTTTCCTTGGCATCTTTGTGCATATATATAATATTTATAATAGCTGTTTAAAGGTCTTTGACTGTTAATTTCACTACCTCTGTTATTTCTGTACTATTTTACTGTTTGCTTTTTTCCCCCTCCTTTTTCAATGGGTCCTATTTTTCTGCTTCTTTGCAAGCCTGGAAGTTTTTGACAAGATACGAGATTTTGTGAGGATTTGTTTTGTTTTAACCTTCTTGAGGGCTTGGGTTGAGTGGTGGGTTTTACTCCGGCACATTGCTAAGTCACTTGCAGACTGGTTTGAAGGTTGCTTTTAAGCTTTGTTATGACAGGTTCTTATCAGCCTTTAATCTGAGGCTAATTAAGTCCCAGGACTAAGTTAAAACCTTTCAGAGGAATCCTTCTAGTGCCCTGTGTACTTCAAGAGCTCTTCACTTGGCTGCTGGGAATGCAAACTGTTTCTAGCCGTTAGTGAGCTCCATTTTGTCCTACTTTCTGATAGTACTTTCTCCAGCCTCCCAGCCTCCCAGCTTCATACTCTTACAGATCAATACTCAGCCAAAGACTTGAAAGGATCCCACTGAAAATCTCAGGAACTCCCTCTTTCCCATTCCCCATCTCTCTCTCTTTCTCTTTCTGTTCCCACATCCAGTAGTCTGCCTCACAAATTCTGGCTACCTTGGCCTCCCAGAGCTCTGGCCTCTGTCCTCTCACATCGAGGAGACCTCTGGGCTCTGTTTATGCTCCTGCCTATGCTGGAGCCGGAGTATATTTTCCAGACTGCAAGCTAGGCAGTCATAAGGTTCACCTTGTTTTTTATTTGCCTGTGTGGCAATGACAACGATAAAAGCAGCTATTACTTACGGAATGCCTACTAATAGCCACTTTACATATGTTTTAAGCCTCAAAGTCACCTCATGAAATAGGTATTTTTTTTAATTGACCTTGACATACAATGTTACCTTAGTTTAAGGTGTAACATAGTGAATCAGTGACTCTGTGCTTTATGCTATCCCCCCCCGCCCTGCCAATGGAACTACCATCTATCAGAATACAGCACTATACAGTACCACTCTCTATACTCCCTGTGCTGTACCTTTCATCCTTGTGACTTACTAACTTTTGATAGGAAAGAACACGGAGGTGGCTCAGTTGGTTAAGTGTCTTGACTCTTGATTTCAGATCATGATCTCAGAGTTTGAGATTGAGCCCTGCATCCGGCTTCACACTGGGTGTGGAACCTGCTTAAGATTCTCGCTCTCCCTCTCCCTCTGCCCCTCCATCCTCCCACTCCCTCTCTTTAAAAAAAAAAAAAACGAAGCTCAGGGATGTAAATTTTGTTCATCTTTTCAAAGAACCAGCTCTTGGTTTCATTGATCATTTCTACTGTTTTATTAGACTCTGTTTCATTTACTTCTGTTCTGATCTTCATTACTTACTTCCTTCTGTTAGTTCTGGGCTTTGTTCTTTTTCTACCTCCTTTAAGTGTAAGGTTAAATATACGAGGTTTTTCTTATTTCTTGAGATAGGCCTGTTTCTCTATAAACTTTCCTTTTAGAACCGCTTTTGCTATATCCCAGACATTATGGGATGTTGTATTTCCATTTTCATTTGTCTCAAGGTATTTTATAAAATTTTCCCTTTGATTTCTTTATTGACCCATTTGGGTGTTTAATAGTATGTTTTTTAGCCTACACAGGTTTGCATTTTTTCCAGTTTTTGTTTTTTTTTTTTTTTAAAGATTCTGTTTATTTGAGATAGCACAAACACAGCAGTGGGAAGGAGCACAGCGAGAGAGAGAATCTCAAGCAGACTCCTCCCTGAGCATGGAGCCCAATGTGGGGCTTGATCTCAGGACCCTGAGATTATAACCTCAGCCAAAATCAAGAGTCAGACCCTTAACCAACTGAGCCACCCCAGCACCCCTCCAGTTTTGTTTTGGTTTTTGTTTTTTTAATGGTAGTTGATTTTTTTTCTCATATCAGTTGTGCTTAGAAACTGCTTGATAGGACTTCAGTCTTAAGTTTATTGAGACTTATTTTGTGGATCAACAGATCTGTCCTGGAGGATGTTCTATGTCCACTTGAAAAGAATTTGTGTTTTGTTGTTTTCAGATGGAATGTTCTGTGTGTATCTGTTAAAGTCCATTTGGTCTAATGCATCCTCTAAAGCCACTGTTTCCTTGTTGATTTTCTGTCTGGGTGAAATATCAATTGATATAAGAGAGGTATTAAAGTCCCCTACTATTATTGTATTACATTTTGTCCCTTTGTGTCTGTTAATATTTGCTCTATATATTTATATACTTAGGCACTACTGTGTTGGGTGCGTAGATATTTATAGTTGTTCGGCCTTCCTGGAATGGATCCCTTTATTACTAACACCCTTCTTTTCTTTTGTTAGTCTTTGTTTTAAAGTTCATTTTGTCCAATGTTAAGTACTGTTACACGACTTTTTTTCCTTTCTCTTTCATTTGCATGGAATATCTTCTATCCCTTCACAGTAAGTCTGTTGTCTTTGGATCCAAAACAGTTCTCTTGTAGGCAACGTATAAATGGGTCTTATTAATCTGTCTGCTTGTCACCTGGTGTCTTTTGACTGGAGAATTTAGTCCGTTCACATTTAAAGTAATTATTGAAAAGTACGTACTTAACTGTGATTTTATTCATTGCTTTCTGGTTTTCTTTCTGGTTCTCTCTTCTCTTGCCCTCTTCCTTCTGATTTGATAACTTTCCTCAGTGTTGATCTTCTGTTCCTTTTCTCTAGATTTTTTTGTGTATCTATTATTTGTTTTGTGGTTACTAAGAGGTTGATATAAAACAACCTATGTATATAGTCATCTGTTTAAATTGGTGGTTGTGGGGCACCTGGGTGGCTCAGTGGGTTAAGCCTCTGCCTTAGGCTCAGGTCATGGTCTCAGGGTCTTGGGATCAAGCCCCACATCAGGCTTTCTGCTCAGCAGGGAGCCTGCTTCCCCCTCTCCCCCTGCCTGCCTCTCTGCCTACTTGTGATCTCTCTCTCTCTGTCAGATGAATAAGTAAAATCTTTAAAAAAAAAAAAAACTGGTGGTTGCTCAACTTTGAACATATTCTAAAAGTGTTACTATTTTATGGGCAGGGGGCTGCCCATGTTCTAGGTATTTAATGTCATATTTTACATCTTTTTATGTTGTGTATTCCTAATTATTATAGATATAGTTGATTTGACTACTTTTGTCTTAACCTTTATACTAGCTTTATAAGGGATTGATCTACTACCGTCAATGTATAATATTTACTTTACTAGTGAAATTTTTTCTTTGATGATTCTGTTCTAGTTTTGGTATTTTCTTTTCTGCTTGAAGAATTCCCTTTAACATTTCTTACAAGGCTGGTTTAGTGGTGATAAACTCCTCTAACTTTTGTTTGTTTGGGAAACTCTTTATCTCACCTCCAATTCTGAAAGATAGTCTTTCTTGCTGGGTGAGATTCTTGGTTATAGGATTTTTTGTTTTTGTTTTTGTTTTTTCCTTTTAGCACTTTAAACATATGTCTTCTGGCCTTCAGATTTTCTGCTGAAAAATCAGCTCTTACCAGGTGTTTCCTTGTGCATAACTAGTTGCTTTTCTTTCACTGCTTTTAAGATTCTCTTTGTCTTCAGTTTTTGAGATTTTAATAATGTGTCTCCATGTATACCTCTTTGGGTTCATCTTGTTCAAGGGTATCTGTGCTTCCTAGACCTGGATATCTGTTTTCTTTCCCAGATTAGGTAATCTTTCAGTTATTATTTCCTAAAATTAACTTTTCTTCCTCTTTTGCTCTTTTTTTTTGTGGTATCCACTATTATATGAATGTTAGTGTGCTTGATGTTGTCCCAGAGGTCTCTTACCCTGTCCTCATTTTTTTTCATTCTTTTTTCTTTTTGCTTTTCGACTTGATTGATTTCTATTACCCTGTCCTCCAGATCACTGATCTGTTCTTTTGTATCCTCTAATCTGCTGTTGATTCCCTCTGTTGTGTTTTTCATTTTGGTTATTGTATTCTTCAGCTCTGATTTGTTCTTTTTTTTATATTTTCTAACTCTTTGTTGAAATCCCCTCTGAGTACATCCACTCCTCTCCCAAGTTTGATGTGCATCTGTATAACCATTATTTTGAACTCTTAATTTAGGTAGATTGCTTATCTCTTTTTCATTTAGTTCTTTTTTGAGATTTTGTCTTGTCCTTTGTTTGGAACCTATTCCTCTTTCTGCTCATTTCGTCTGTGTTTATTTCTATATTTATTAGGTAGGTCAGCTACGACTCCTGGCATTGAAGGTAGTGGCCTTATATGGAAGGTGTGCTCTGGGGCCTAGAAATGCGGTCACCAGAACCAGGTACTATAAGGGTGCCCCCTGTGTTGGCTGTGTGCACCCTTCTGCTGTGACTAGCCCATGAGTCCAGCAGGTGCACTGGCGTGCCGGAGTGCCCTCTCCCCACTTTCCCAGCAGGAGTTTTTAGGGGCAACAGTCTCCACTGAGGCTATCTGCTCGGTGTGCAGACAGGAGCCAAGGAATGCCCGTTAGGCAGGCAGTGTGGCAAG
Source organism: Lontra canadensis (assembly GCF_010015895.1). NCBI lineage: Eukaryota > Metazoa > Chordata > Mammalia > Carnivora > Mustelidae > Lontra > Lontra canadensis. The sequence goes on along the minus strand of NW_022631086.1, from coordinate 4,414,281 downwards.
GCAGGTCTGCAGGGGAACTCCAGGTTAGGGCAAGCAGTGCTAGCTAGGTATATGAATAGTGTCAGTCTGGTGCCTACCAGCATCAGATGTCTAGGCTGAAGGATGGCAAGAATAGTGCCTGCCAGCATTTCTGTTCTTGGATAAAGTTCTTACAGGACCCTGCCCCTTTGGCATGCTCCCTAAAACCACTCTGGAAATTTCCTTTATGTATGGCCCAGGCACTTTTCAAATTGCTGCCTCTGCGGTGGGTCTCAGAGCAAGTGAGATGGTGTGTGGTCTCTTTAAGTGTGGAGTCCAGTTTCCTCTAACTCTCCGGTTCTCTGGAAGTAAGCCCAGCTGATTTTTCAAAAACAGGTTATGGGAGCTTATCTTCCTGTGCAGATCCCCAGGGGTGGGGGAGGGGTGTGTGGTGTGGGGCTGTAACCTCTCAGTTTTCAGGGAGGACCTTTGCACCTGTGAAATCCCCTCCCACTTGGGGGTCTGAGTTCCAGGGCTTGGTTTCTGACCTGACCACGTCTTTGTCCTTTTCCCTTCTTGTTGTGGCTTTGTCTTCGTACTTACAGCTATCTAAGAGCTGTTATGAAAGTCTTCAGGTCATTCTTCGGGAGAGTTCCTCCATATGTAGCTGCAGCTGTTGTGTGTGCGTGGGAGGAGGTCTGCTCAGGGTCCTCCTCCTTAGCCATACTCTTACCTCCTGCCTGTCTGGAAATATTTTTGGTTGTCACAACTGAGGGGTGCTTTTGGTGTCTAGTGGATTAAGGTTAGGGATGCTGGTAAACATCCTTCAGTACACAAGATGGCCCCCCACAGCAGAAAAATACTCCACATTTACCAGCCCAAAATGTCAGTAATGCCAAGGATAAGAAACTTTGCTTTAGAGTATTTAGCCATAAAATCTTTTTCTTAGTAGTCTTAAAATTTTCCATCACGTGGGGCGCCTGGGTGGCTCAGTTGTTAGCATCTGCCTTCGGCTCAGGTCATGATCCCAGGGTCCTGGGATGGAGCCCCGCAGCAGGCTCCCTGCTTGGCAGGAAGCCTGCTTCTCCCTCTCCCACTCCTCTGCTTGTGTTCCCTCTCTCGCTGTGTCTCTCTCTGTCAAGTAAATAAAAATTATTTTTAGAAATTAAAAAAAATAGTTTCCATCATAAAAATGTAGGACCCTCTTATGTGTGTTACGATGCTGTATCACCACCACTTTCCCAGGGTCGGAGTCATTTTCCGCTCGTGAATCTGTTAGCGGTATGTTTGAGTTGAGCCCATGTTACTTTTCTTTGTTATTTTCTCAGCCTTTTGATTTGTCCTTGGACTTTTATTTTCTCAGATTCCATAATTATTATGGTATTTCTACTCTTGAGTAACGCCATAGAGATGCAGCACACTACGTGGTCTGATTCTTTTGGGGGAAGATGCAGAGGAACAGGCTGAAGACGTGGAATGATATTTTCAGTGACTCAGTGTCAGCTGTGGTGGTTCATATAGTGTTGCTCTAACTCCACCATATGCCGTTAGTTTTCTTTCACTTGCAAAATAAAAATGTTGATTTCAGTTAAATTCTGGTATGAATATTGAGAAGACTTTATATTGCGTGCATAATTTACGGAATGCTTTAGAAGCGAACACTGGTCCTCCGGCCAGTTTTCATATTTTGCAAGTGAAAGTTTCAGCAGGATAATATATACTAGCGTTTTCTTATATAACCTTTGCTTACTCTTGACACTTAACGTGTTTGTAATTTTACATCCCACAGATAGTGTTCTTAAACATTCACTTTGCTCGGCTTTGTGAGTTACAGAACAGAAGTACATGAACACAATCTTCTTCCGTTCTCTCTAGGTCTGCAGGGTCTAAATAGGAGAATCCAGCTCACACACACTAAAGAACACATAGACGGTATAAAGTTACAGCTCATAAAATAGAATCACGGTGTGTAGCAAGAAATGAGACCTTAACAAATCTCATCTAACCTCATTTTATAGATGATGAAACTGAGGCTCAGAGTAGTTTAATGTTTTCCAGAAGGTCATGGAGCTAGTTACAGGGAAAGCTGAAGTTGAGAACAGGTCATAGGTTTTCTGCTGAAGTCATGATGTTCAAGTTCTTTAGGTGACTGGACCTTTGGTATTTTCTTTCTGGGTCCAGGATTAGCCTGTTCATGTCCTCCCATCTTCAGCGGACCTTGGCTATTTAATGGTCACATCTGTAACAGGGAGGGGGGGCGTCACCTTGCCAGTAATTTATATAGTTTTCATTGTCCCTGATTGCTTGTGTGGCTTCTCAAGAATAAGCCCAATTTTTCTACTTGTAGTTAAAATTATTTTAGAAGAATAAGGATGAAAATAACACTGTCCTTGTGGAGTCTTTGAACCTTTGTTTCTCTTATACTCAGTCAGAATGCTTTTAAAATCTCAAGGGTTAGAAGTTTCCTTTTACTGAAAAATTAACTGGTTTGGTTTCCTGGCCTTTTGTTGTTTGTTAAAATCCTCTATCTTGTCATGGAGTTTGAATTTTCGTAGCTTTACATACACCCTAACTATCACAAATATTAACTCATGCTTGAATGGCTGGTTGACCGTTTAACTCTTGTGTTAGTTTTTAATGAAGTCTTCTGCAGAGCTTTCTGCTCTGTGGCTTGAATTATTCTACAATGAGTTCAGGACGAGTATGTGTGTGCTGCTTTCACCTAAATTCAGTTATGATTCACACATTTTCATCTCCACAGCCTGGGTGCATTTCCTGCAGAGTTTGGATGGGTCAGGCTTCCCTGGCAGGAACGGATGCCAGCGTTCAAAGTGAAATTGTGTCCAGAGTGTTTACCCTGCTTTGCCTCCCTTGTTTGCTTTTGGGTTAAAGTGGTTTTTAAAATTTCACTGAATTCATTAGTGAAAACACCTTTGAGATGTAAAGTAGAATATTGAAAGAGAATTCAGCATGAAATAATAATTTTCAAGTGCAGACTTTTTTTGGTTTTTATTTTAATTTTGTGATTATGTTCATACGGGTTTTAGTTGTACACAGCTGCTTTGAAGTATGCCAGTTGTACAATGCATTTTGAATTATTTACTTTCATGCCAGTGGTACAGTTAAGCTCCAAAAAAATTTATGTAGAGCTAGAAATATTTTTTAGCATTTGATCCATAAAGTTTATTCTTTAAACATGTTTCCAGTGTTTGTCTTTGTTTTGATTTTTGTTTGGGAATATATATGTTTCTTGGTTTTACAGTTTAGTAAAGAAGAATTTACTCTGTCATTTATACTAAAGCAATCACTTGTCCTGAACTCAGCCTCCCAATAATTTTAGATGTCTAAATATAGACAAGAGCCAGGTAATTTGAAAAGAGGGATGAGATGGAGAGATGGCTTCTAAGTAGCAAAATAAATGTTACAAAATCTACAGCTTTGCCCATAGGAAATATTCTGAGCATCCCAGTTTAAAACCCATCTTTTTAATCTTACTTAAGGCAAAGCTCTTACAAGCCAAATTATGTGGTGTATAATGTTTGTAATGTTGACCCTGTATCATTTATAAGAGGTTTAGAATACCCAGTGAATTCTAAGAACACAAGAGAAGCAGGATACATTTTTTTAAGAAATCAGTGCATCTGATTTTTTAATCCAATTTTAACATACTGCCATATTTTTGTCTTTTTTAAGAAATAAAATGTAGTAGATACGTGTGGTACCCCCCTTCCATCCCCTTTCTTTCTCTCCTATGAGTATACTCTTAAAACTGATACTCATCATTCCCATGCATTGATAGATAAATGCACACACACAGAGGAAGCCATAAGAAATAATGTTTTGAAGTTTTTATATAAATGAAATCATGGTCTACATATTTTCTGCCACTTCATCATTTTCTATTTGGGTGTCTATGTTAATAACACCATTTATTTATTCCTGTTGATGGCCTTTATATTTTCTACCTTTTGGGAAACTATGCATGCACAATGTTATGGTGATCGTTCTTACACAGTATTTTCTCGTGTAGGTATATAAACTGTTCCCTAGAATATATTCCTAAAGGTAGATTTAAAGTTATGACGGTGCACTCAACTTCAACTTTCCTGTATGTCTTGCCAAATTGTAGTCCAAAGTGCTTGTACCAGTTGCCCTTCTCACTAGCGGTAAATGGGAGTTCCTCTGGCTCCGTATTATTCACCAGTTCTAGGTTCTGCCAGGTTCTTTTTTATTGTTTAAATTTTGTTCATTTCACGGATAGGAGATTATCTCATTAGAGTTTAAATCTGCATGTCCCTAATGTGTAACGTGGTTGAGGATAGTTTATGGTTATGGCTCATTTGGGTGCTTTTATCCTGTTTCCTATCAGATTTTCTATTGTTTATTTTTTGGCAATTAACGTGTAGGGGTTTCTTCCATGTTCTGAACACTAATCCTTTGTCAGATAGGAGTTTCAAATACCTTCTCTCAGTCTGTGACATACGTTTGTACTTTTTTTTTTATTAATATAGACATTTTAAATTTTAATAAAGCAAAAATATCAGTCTCTTATGGCTTCCACTTTTGCATCTTTTCAGAAATTTTGCCCTACTGTGGGGTCATAAATACTTTATAAAAAAATCTTAAAAGTTTTGCTTTTTACTTGTTGTTAATTCACTTGGAATTTATTTTTGGTTATGTATGAGATAGGGAGTTCTTCCTGCTATATAGATAGACCTACTTAATACCAATATCTCTTACTGAGTGGTCCATCCTTTTCCCATTAATGTAGTTACATCACATCTGTCACACAGCAAATATCCATATGTGCTTGGGTCTGTTAAGGCTTTTGTTCCGTTGGTGTGTTTGTGCCGGTAGCAATGCCGTACTGCCTTACTTTGGATACCTCCCATGGTGAGTCTGCCTCAGCCCTCCTCATGCTGTTGACGTTCTTCGGGAGCTTCCTGGCTATTCCAGGCCCTTGGCTTTTCCATATAACATTTTATGGAATTTAAAGGTCTTAAAAGAAATCATTTCAAGATTTTGGTTAAAATTGCATTGCATTTAGGAGTTAATTTAGATATATGTGATTTTGAAATTAAAGTGTTTGTGTTCTTAAAAGAATGAATTCCTGGTTTTTGCAAAAATCAGTTTTCCAAAAACAGTTCTCCAAGAGTTCTGAATGTTCAAAGTTTTATTACATTTAAATAAAGAAAAGTGCACCATTGAAAAGGTTCCTTCATAAATTTTTGGTAATTCATAAAATGAAATACACATCTTTAGTTCTTAATTGTGCTTGCTAATTTCTTCTCTCATCAAATATATATTGATCACTTGTTTCATATAGGACCTTCTACAGAATATAACAGGGGTTTAAAATCCCCAACCTCCAATGGTAGGGAAGTTTTCTTATTTGGTTTCTGAGTGCGTTATATAGGATATAATTCACACTTCTTAAGTATACTTCAGTTGATATTGGAGGAAAATGTTCTCCGTGCTGTTTATGTATCATGTATCAGAAAGCCTGTGCTTTTAAAGTTTATCTCAAAACTCCCCCTAGTGTCCATAGATAATAGAATATTGGGTGCATTCTATCTGATCAGACTGGATTAATTGCCAAAATTCCTTTTGTCCTTCTGTAGAGACTGACAGCCAATACAGGAAGCAAACAGCGTAGTCGCCTTTCTATTATGGCGCAGTACCTCTGTAGTGTTCAGCACATCTTGACAATTCCGGGTCAGGCTTTTGTCCCTAAACCAGAGGTAAGTTTTTGTTTATTTGTAAATCTTTGTTCATCTGGTGATGAGTCCTAGGAAATTATCTCTAGAATTTGATTTTCATTTATATGCAAACTATACTTTTTATCTCTCCAGAGCAAGAAAAATCACAATATGTGAATAGTTCTTGTCCTAATTTTTCTCCTCTTAATAGTGACCAAATGTCTGGCTAAGTTTATTCATGTTGCCCTGGTGGTGATAACATTATCACTTGGACTCTTCAAAGTTTTCCAGTATGGAAGATAAATTATATGGTCACCTAATCCTCAAAAAGAGAAATCAGTATTTGTTCTGTGATTTCTTAATAGACCTCTAAATCAAGTTACATCAAACATTTTTTATTGTGAATTTTTTTCCACCTTTTTAATCGAAGTACAATTTAACATCCAGTGTTATATTAGTTTCAGGTGTGCAACATATTGATACAGCAGTTTTATACATTACTCAATGCTCACACCTTAGGTGTGGTCACTGTCATCATACAATTTTTTTTTCTTTTTTTTTTTCTTTTTTTTTTTAAAGATTTTATTTGACACAGAGAGAGAGATGACAAGTAGGCAGAGAGGCAGGCAGAGAGAAGGGGGAAGCAGGCTCCCTGCTGAGCAGAGAGCCCGATGTGGGGCTCGATCCCAGGACGCTGAGATCCTGACCCAAGCCGAAGGCAGAGGCTTAACCCACTGAGCCACCCAGGCGCCCCCATCATACAATATTACTACAGTATTCAATATATAATATATATTATATGTATAATTACAATATTATATAAATTATATAACATATAATATATATACAATTTATTCCCTATATTGTAGTTTTCACCTTTATGACTTATTTTGTAACTAGAAGTTTATACCTCTTAATGTTATTTATTTTACCCATCTTCCCATCCACTTTCCCTCTGTCAACCACTAGTTTGTTCTCTAGTTAAGTCTGGTTTTAGGTTTATTCATTTCTTTGTGTCTTGTTTGTTCATTTGTTTTGTTTTTTAGATTCCATTTATAATTGAAATCATGGTATTTGTCTTTCTCTGATATATTTCACTTAGCATATACACTCTAGGTCCATCCATGTTACTGCTGAAGTCAAGAGCTCATTCTTTTTTCATGGCTGAGTAATACTCCTCTGTGTGTGTGTATGAGAGAGAGAGATACATCCCACGTCTTCTTTATCCATTCATCTATAAATGGACACTTGGATTGCTTCCATATCTTGACTGTTGTAAATAATGCTGCTATAAATAGGGGTGCGTATATCTTTTCAAATTAGGTTTTTTTGTGTGTTTTGTGGGTAAATACCCAGTAGTGGGATTACTGAATCATATGGTATTTCTATTTTTAATTTTTTGAGAAACGTCCAAAGTGCTTTCCACAGTGGTTGGTCAATTTACATTTCTACCAGCAGTGCACAAGGGTTCCTTATCTTCCACATCCTTACTGATATTTGTTATTTCATGTCTTTTTGATTCTACCCATTTCAGTAGGTTGCCTTTTTGTTTCATTGATGGTTTCTTTTGCTTGCAAAAGCTTTTTATTTTGGTATAGTCCCAATAGTTTATTTTTACTTTTGTTTCCCTTTGCCTCTGGAGGCATAGCCAGAAACATACTGCTATGACGATGTCAGAGAGATTACTTGCCTATGTTATCTTCTAGGAGATTTTTGGTTTTGGTCTCACATTTAGGTCTTTAATCCATTTTAAGTTTGTTTTTGTATTTGAGTTGTTGAGTTTAATTCTTTAGCATGTAGCTGTCTGGTTTTTCCAGCACCGTTTATTGAAGAGACTGTCTTTTCCCCATTGTATGTTCTTGCCTCCTTTGTCAAAGATTAGTTGAATGTATAATGGTGGATTTATTTCTGGGTTCTCTATACTGTTCTCTTAACCTACGTGTCTGTTTTTGTGCCAGTACCATAATTTGATTGTCGTAGCTTTGTAGTATACCTTGAAATCTGGGATTGTGATACCTCCAGCTTTATCCTTCTTTCTCAAGATTGCCCTGGCTATTGGGGTCTTTTGTGGGTCCATACAAATTTTAGTATTAATTATTCTAGTTCTATGAAATAGTGCTGGTATTTTGATAGGGATTGCATTGAATCTATAGATTGCTTTGGGTAGTATGGACATTTTAACAATGTTGGTTCTTCCAATCCGTGAACATAGACTCTTTGTATTTGTGTCCTCTTCAATTTCTTTCATCACTGTTTCATAGTTTTCAGAGTACAGGCGTTCACCTCCTTGTTAAGCTTATTCCTAGGTATGTTATTCTCTTTGGTGTTTCTTGATTTCTTTCTGCTACTGTGCTATTAGTATATAGAAATGCAATAGATTTCTATATATTAATTTTGTATCCTGCTACTTTACTGAATTCATTTATCAGTTCTGATAGGTTTTTTTTTAATCATTTTTTTAATTTATTTTCAGCATAACAGTATTCATTGTTTTTGTACCACACCCAGTGCTCCATGCAGTCCATGCCCTCTGTAATACCCACCACCTGGTTCCCCCAACCTCCCACCCCCCCACCTCTTCAAAGTTTTTTAGAGTCCATAGTGTCTCATTGTTCACCTCCCCTTCCAATTTCCCCCAACTCCCTTCTCCTAACTCCCCATGTCCTCCATGCTAGTTCTGATAGTTTTTGGTGCAACCTTTAGGTTTTTCCATATATAATGTCATATCATCTGCAAATAGTGACAGTTTTACTTCTTCCATACAATTTTGGATGCTTTTTATTTCTTTTACTTGTCTGATTACTGCACCTAGGATTTCCAGGACTATGTTGAATAAAAGAGATGAGAGTGGACATTCTCGTGTTCCTGATCTTAGAGAAAAAGCTCTGTTTTTCACCATGATGTTAGCTGTGAGTTTTTCATATATGACCTTTATTATGTTGAGGTATGTTCCCTCTAAACTCACTTTGTTGAGACTTTTTACCATGAACGGATGTATTTTGTCAAGTGCTTTTTCCGCATTTATTGGGATGATCATATGGTTTGTATCCTATAGCTTATTAATGTGCTGTATTGTACTGACTTGCAAATATTGAACTACCCTTGCCATTTCTGGAATAAGTCCTACTTGATTGAGGTGAATTTTTTCAAATGTATTGTTGAATTTGGTTTGCTAATACTTTGTGAGGATTTTTGCATCTTTGTTCATCAGAGATATTAGCCTGTAGTTTTCTTTTTTTGTAGTGTCTTCAACTGCTTTTGGTATCACGGTAACATTGGCCTTGTAGAATGAGTGTGGAAGTTTTCGTTCCTCTTCTGTTTTTTGGAATGATTTAAGAAGACTAAGTATTAACTCTTCTTGAAATGTTTGGTAGAGTTCATTCACTTGTAGAGACATCTGGTCCTGGACTTTTGTTCATTGTTGACTTTTTTTTATTACTGCTTCAGTTGTGTTATGTCTGTTATGTCTGTGTTATGTGTCTGTCCAAATTTTCTATATCTTCCTGATTCAGTTATGGAAGAGTATATGTTCTCTAAGAATTTGTCCACTCCTTCTAAGTTGCCCAATTTTTTGGCATATAATTTTTCATAATAATCTCTTAAAATTCTTTGTAGTTCTCTGTAGTATTTTTTTCTCCATTTCTGATTTTATCTGAGTCTTTTTTTTTTTTATGAATCTGGCTAAAGGTTTATCAGTTTTATCTTTTCAGAGTATTAGCTCTTATTTTTGTTGATCTCTTCTAATTTTTTTAAGCCTCTATTTTAATTTCTGCTCTAATTTTTATTCTTTCCTTCCTTCTAGCTCTTGATTTTGTTTGTTCTACTTTTTCCGTTTTAGGTGTATGGTTAGTTTGGGTTTTTTGAAATTTTTGTTGTTTCTTGAGGTAGGCCTGCATTGCTATAAGCCACTTAGTACTGCTTTTGTTGCATCCCCAGGATTTTGAACTGTTGGTTGACTCAGTCATCATTTCGTAGGATGTTGTTTAGCCTCCATATATTTGTGTTCTTTCCACATATTTTACTATAACTGAATTCTAGTTTTATACTGTTGTGGTCAAAAAAGATGCTCATTATGATTTCACTCTTAAACTTACTGGGATTTGTTTTGTGGCCCAACATATGATCTGTCTTGAAGAATGTTTTATGTGTCCTTGAAAATAATGTGTATTCTGCTATTTTGGGATGGAATGTTCCTGGATGGAATATATCTGTAAGGTTCTCTGGTCTATTGTGTTGTTCGAGGCACCATTTCCTTGTTGATTTTCTGTCTGGATGATCTATCCATTTATGTACGTCAGGTGTAAAAATCTCCTGCTATTACAGTATTAAAGTCAGTTTCTCCCTTTTTATTTATTAATAATTGCTGTATGTGTTTGGGTTCTCCTATTTTGGGTGCATAGCTATTTACAGTTGTTATATCCGCTTGTTGGATTTTTCCATTTATCTTTATGTAGTGCCCTTCTTTGTCATTGGTTACAGTCTTTGTTTTACAAAGTCTTTTTTGCCTAATATAAGTATTGCCACCCTGACACGTTTTTCTTTCACTTCCATTTGAATGGTGTATGGTTTTATTGCCCTTTACCTTCAGTCTGTATGTGTCTTTAAATCTTTTTTTTTTTTTAAGATTTTATTTATTTGGCAGATAGAGATCACAAGCAGGCAGAGAGGCACGCAGAGAGAGAGAGAGAGAGAGAAGGAAGCAGGCTCCCTACCGAACAGAGAGCCCGATGTGGGGCTCGATCCCAGGACCCTGGGATCATGACCGGAGCCGAAGGCAGAGACTTTAACCCACTAAGCCACCCAGGCACCCCTGTATGTGTCTTTAGATCTGAAGTGAGTCTCTTATAGGCAACATACAGTTGGATCTTGTTGTTTTTTTATAATCCATTCAGTCACCCTATGTCCTTTAACTAGAGGATTTAGTCCATATACATTTGAAGTAATTATTGATAGGTATGTATTTATTGCCATTTTGTTCATTGTTTTTCAGTTTTTATAGTTCTCTATTCCTTTCTTCTTCTCTTGCTCTCTTCCCTTGTGGTTTGATGGCTTTCTTCAGTGTTATGTTTGGATTTCTTTGCTTTATTTTTTGTGTATTTATTACAGGTTTTGATTTTGGGTTACTAACAGACTAGTATATATCACCTTATTGTATAGTGGTCTGTATTAAGTTGATGTCTTAGGGTTGAACACATTCTAAAAGCACTAAATTTTTATTTTCCCTCCATATTTTATATATTTGATACCATATTTTACATCTTTTTATTTTATAAAAAGCAAAATCCCTTGGCTGAGTTTTGTAGATACAATTGATTTTACTACTTTTGTGCTTTAACCTCCATACTGGCTTAATAAGTAATATATATTTTTAAAGATTTTATTTCTTTATATGACAGAGGGAGAGAGATCATAAATAGGCAGAGATGCAGGCAGAGAGAGGGGGAAGCAGGCTCCTGGCTGAGCAGAGAGCCCAATGTGGGACTCAATCCCAGGACCCTGAGATCATGACCTGAGCCAAAGGCAGAGGCTTAACCCACTGAGCCACCCAGGTGCCCCATAAGTGATTTAATCTACTAGATTTATCAGAAGTTTGCTTTCATCTCTGAAGGCTTTTTCTTTCATAATTTTCTTCTAGTTATGACCTTTTCTTTCCACTCAAGTCCCTTTTAACACTTCTTTTAAGTCTTTTTCAGTGGTGATGATCTCCTTTAATATTTGTTTGTCTAAGAAACTCTTTATCTAACCTTCAATTCTGAATAATAACCCTGCTGAGTAGAGTATTCTGATTGCCTGGGTTTTTTGGAGGTTTGGGGTGTTGCTGTTGTTTTTCCTTTCAGTGCTTTGAAGGTATCATGCCACTCCCTCTGGCCTGCAAAGTTTTTGCTGAAAAATCAGCTGATAGCTTTATGAGGTTTCCTTTGTATGTAACTTTTTTTTTTTTTTTTAAATGCTACTTTTAGCATTCTCTATTATTACTTTTTTACATTTTAATTACTTTGTGCCTTGGTGTGGACCTTCTTGGGTTAATCTTGTTGGGGCTTTCTATGCTGTCTGATTTAGATACCTACTTTCCCAGATTAGGGAAGGCTTCAGCTCTTACTTCTTCACAAACAAGTTTACTTCCTTTTTATATTTTCTCCTCCTAGCATCTGTATAATGCAAATGTTACTACACTTGATGTTACTGAGATCCCTTTACCTATTCTCATTTTTTGCTCTTTTTTCTTTCTGCTGTTCAGCTTGATTGCTTTCCATTACTGTTTTCTGGATCACTGATCCACTCTTCTGCCTCCCCTAATCCTCTACTGATTCCCTCTGTTATGTCTTTTTATTTCAGTTACTGAATTCTCCATCTCTGACTGGTTCCGTTTTGTATTTTCTCTCTCTCTCTCTGATGCAGTTCTTAGTGGATTCACCCATTTTTTTTTTCTCAAGTCCAATATCTTTATGAGCATTCCTCTTATTTTTTATCAGGCATTTTGCTTATCCTCATTTCATTTAGCTCTTCTGTTGTGATTTCATCCTGTTCTTTCATTTGGGACATATTCCTTTCTCTTCATTTTTGTCTAGCTTTCTGTTTGTTTATTTATTTATTTATTTTGAGTAGGGGAGGTCAGCCAAGTCTCCTGGTCTTGAAGGTCATGGCCTAGTGTAGGAGAAGTCCTGTGATGCCCTGGTCACAAGAAGCAGGTGCTCCAGGGAGGTCTCCCGTACAGACTGCATGTGCCCTACTATTGTGACTGAGCCACATTTGTCTTCAGCCTAGTCAGCTGCAGTGACCCATTTTGCATGCTCTGGGTGCACTGGACAAGGTTGAATCCTTGCATTGAGTCCTTGCACTGTCTGAAGACAATGTGGGCTTGTAGGTGGGCAAGGGAAACAGTCAGACTAGGTGTTTGCGGGCCGCCTCTGCCACAGCTGTGGACACGGTGAATGGCAGGACTTTGTCCCTGTGTAGCCAGCTAAAATTCTCAACTACTGGAACTGGACACACTGCTGTGTGGAGTTAGCTCTCCCTCTCCCCAGGGCAGAAGTCACTCTGGAGTGGTCCCACTCCCTGCCAGGGCTGTTCGCAGTAGATGGCAGGGCAAGAGCCACTCTGGAGGGACGCCTGCCAAAACAGGCAGGTTAGATGGGGCCGGTCTACAGGTGATCATGGGGGAGGGGTGTGCTGTGCTAGCTAGACAGGTGGAGAGTGTTAGTGCCAGTTCCCAGAAACATCCAGCTAACCTAGGCTGAGAGAGAGGAAGAGAAATGTTGCCTGCCAGCACTTTTGTTTTCTGAGAGATCTTCTAAAGATCCCTGCCCTGTTAGTGCAAATTTTGAGATTAGTAAGTAAACCTTCTTCATGTATGTCATAGTCACTTCTCATACTGCTGGTTTTGTATTGTGTCTTGGATGGAGTTATTTATTATGCTGGCTTTTTAAGGGTGGGGACTCAGTTTCCTGTCCCTCTTGCTCTCCTGGAATTAATCCCCCTGATTTTTAAAGTACTGTTAAGTTAAGCCTCCCTGGTTTTCAAAGCCAATTATAATGGCTACTTGTCTTCCCATTGCTCGTTGTTGGATCCAGTCCTCTCACTTCTCTGTGCTTGTGTTGTCCCTCTCCTTGTGCTTAGTCTCACTGGGGGTTTGGTTCCCAACTGTATCTATGATCCTCCTCCCCTTTCCAGTGTGGCAGCCTCTCTGTGATAGACTGGAAGGTCTGTCCTGCTGGTCTTCTGGTCATTTTTAGAGGTAGTTGCCCAGATGTAGCTCTTGGTGTGTGCATGGGAGGAGGTGAGCTCAGGATCCTCCTAATCCACCATCTTCTTCCAGTCCTCCTTTTCCCACTTTTTTCCCACTTTATAGAAGTATTACTTGTGATTAATCATCTGTGAAAAATAGTTGGATATTAAACTAGGCTGTTACTATTATATGCTAATTACAGAAGAGTGTTAATTACAAAGTTTCTCTGCCAAAAATAAAAATCAATACAGTGGTGTCTGTCTTAGCATAACTACTACTGAATGAGTCACTACCAGACATATAAGATTTTTGTTTGTTTGTTTGTCAGATGTGTATTGAGTAGCTATTGCATGTAAAGGCCTGGGCTTAGGTAGAGGGAACTAGGGGGGAATCCAGTCTGACATGGAGCCTGCCTTCAGGGAGTTTACAGCTGTGAGGAACAGATGCCTTCTTGCTTACTGAAATTCTCCAGAATAGAGTCATGTAAAGTTTCCCTTATGTTACTTGAGATTTATTAAGGAAAATAAATAGCATGAAAAAAAAAAAAAACTGTATAATGTGGCTTTTAGAGTTAGATAGAATCAGATTATATATTTAGAATGGGGTCCCAAATGGTAGTGTTAGATCTGCTTGTACGTCTTAAAGCATGGTCTACGAAGTCCGCATATTCTCTGCTACCACCTTCCACTTCCTCTGCCATGTTGTCCACCACAACTAGCTGAGCTTTTGGGTGACTATAGGAATTCAGTCCATTTTCCACTTACATAACAGTTTTCAGCTTTTTCTGAGTCAGGCTCAGAGAACTCATCAGTACCACCTCCCTTTAGCATCTCCAGGTTTCAGACATTTTAAACGACTTCTTCCAAAATAATAGACTCTGTTAGATCCTAGACTGAATTCAATGACTGGAGATGTCTTGTAGGCCATCATCAGATTTAAAAATATTTGTGCTTTCAGGTATTTTCTGTCCTAGAACTAAGGTGGCCATTGTAATGAAGAAAACTGACCATATTAGCTTGCTTTTTTCTTGTAATGCACATATGTGTGAATATAACATTTTGAATAGTGTCAAAAGCAAATATACCAAGATCTTAACTTCCAGGCTTTTATAGTTAGGGTTATTACCATAATCCAGAGTCTTTAAGCTATTTAAATTTTACCAAGGGTTTCTTACGTTGGAATTTGGAATATTTTTAGTGGAAAGTTTCTCTTTGTTTTCATTACCTACTTGAGGTCATTTGATGGTGTTTAGAGGTTGTTGCCAACCTTATCTTTGATTTTGGGATAAGATACACATGTAGTTAGTTGATTAAATGTTCTATCCTCTAGAATTAAGGCCTCATGAAAATACTTATTATTTGGAAAAATGCTAGCTATATTTTTGGTTCACTTTCCTGAGGGATGTTTGCTTTTTGGCAAATTAAATATTCACAGCGATTTTCTTTACATGCTTTTTATCATGTTGTAAATACTACATGCAGGGAATTTATTTGTAATCTAGGAGCACAGTTATCAGGGAGAGAGAATGTATTATAATAAAGCAAAACAGTAAATCAAATGATTAAATTTTGGTTCTAAAAGAATTCTCTGCTGCTCTGAAGTAGTTTTACCATATTAGAGCAGATCAGGAATACTCTGAGGAAAGCCAGAAAATATTTGACTGATAATTGTATTGACCAAGTTTTTAAAGGTTTTATTTTCTTAAGTAAGAAAGGGGAAGAATTTTATAGAGAAGATAAAATAACACTATAAGGCTGTCCCTTTGGCTAAAATTTTATGAACACAAGGGGAGAAAGTCATAAACACCCTAACCACAATACAAGTAAAATATGCTCAGAAGTACAGGCAAGTTCATTGGGGAATTGAGAGAGGGAGGTTACTTCTCTATAGATGCTCAAAGAAACTTACTAAAATTCAGTTCTTATTCTCAACCAATCCTGAGAATTAGATACGAGCACTGCTTTTGTGGTATTTCAAGAACCTATTTATAATCACTTAGGCTTTTTCCTGTGAGAATCTGTAATCCCCTCTCTTTACTGGTCTTTAGACTAATTTATAATCAAGCTTTAATAGCAGAACTTTTACTTCCATGGAACTGTAACAATCCTCTCCTGGCTAGTCGACCTAAATTCTTACTAAACTCGTTACTTTCATTAACTTCTCTAGTGCTGTCCCCAGTACTATACCAAAATTTGAACCCCAAATTCTTCTATGTCTACAGAAAATGCAACCTCTTAGAGTCATAAAAGTATATCCGTTGGCTTACTCTAGAGTGCCTTAATCTCCTAGAGTTTGTAGTATATAGAGTTTAAGTTAGAATTTTGAAGTTTTGTATTTCCATTTCACTTTTGAGTTATTTTACCAATGACAAGACAAAATACTTCTTTTGCAGTGCAAATTCATGACTAAAAACTGCTTCCATGAGCAAATAACACTAGTTTCAAGCTGACATCTCTAGTCTTCTGAGAATCCACATATTTCTGGGGTTCTGCAGTAATTTTTTACTGATCTACTGATGAAGCTGTTCTTCACGTTACTCAAGTTTGAGGACTACTAAGCTGTTAGCTAGAACCTCAAAATTCTGTGTTATTTTTCTCTTTTTTAAAATTGTGGTCATGGGGCTCATAACCTAACATACTTCCAACAGGGGCACCTGGGTAGCGCAGTCAATTAGGCATCCGCCTCTTGGTTTTGGCTCAGGTCGTCATCTCAGGAGATCATGATCTCAGGGTCCTTATCTCAGAGTTGGGAGATCGAGCCCTGGGTCAGGCTCCATGCTGAGCACAGATTCTGCTTGGGAATATAAATCTTACTCTCCCCCTGCCACTCCCTACTGTGTGCTCTCTTTCTCTCTCAAATAAAATAAATCTTTTTTATTTTTATTTCTGTAGGAAATACTTCCAACAGAATGGATAGGCTTTAGGTCTCATCACTATACTGTAGTTGGACCCACTAGGTAAGTCAGTATAAAAGGAGAATTGCAACAGGCTCTTTCGGTTAGCATGATAGGAGCGGTACACTCTTTAGTGGAAGAACTGGCAGTACTTTAAAGGAAGCTAGACCTACTGGAATTCAAATGTTCCTAATTATGAGAACTTGGTTAGGTTAATAGGCTGAACTTTAATACCTGAATTGGGGCAGTATTGTCACCCTTGAAGGTTTGTTTTGAAAAATAGAGATAATCGATGTGAAGTAATGGGAGTATCTAGCATTTGGAGGCAGTTAGCGGACGGTAGCTATTATGATGATAAGCAAATATTTATGGACTAAGTTGGTATATTTTGATATAGTTGTATAGATTTTAATTTTTAAGAGCTTCATATAGTTTATATCTAATTTTGCATATTAGGAGTACTGCATATGGATCAAGTTATCCCTAAACATGGTACAGATTTAAACATACTGTCAATACAATTTTAGATGAATTAATGATGATACACCCATGACATTATAAAGAAAAGGTCAGGACTGAGGCATCCACACCTGACCTTTGAGGATCACATTTCAGAAGCTTTCAGCTATCCTTGCTGACAACCCTCAAGGCCTTGACTTCTCTGTGAAATAATCTCGAGCTTAGTAAAATGGGTGGATTCACGTAAGAAAGCCGTGCCTTTGTGTTTTTCAGAATCTGATATTGAGGATATTTCTGTTGTATGTTATCCTGTGTTTGAGAATCCTTTGGACATAAGGTCAGAAGACTTAATGTTCTTCTGCTTAAGTAATATTCTTCTGTGTTAGGTCTGGTATTGTGGATTCAGAGATTGTGGTAAGAATTTTTGTGAAAGTGGTGTCTTGAGTGCTCTCAGAAGAGTGGTGTGGGAAGCAGGATAAAGCAAAGGGGGAAAAGCTAAGCCAGGAATATTGTTCTGCCTAGAGACTTCCTTCAGCCTGATTCCACCGGGTTATAGGGTGGCAGGGAGAAGGGGAGCTCTGGGGCACAAATTGTGCCACAGAGTCAGTCAAGGAAGCAGCCTGTTGTATACCTGTGTGGCCAGTCTTTGGCTCTGGCCACCTCCTAGAAGCAATGGTTCCCTAACCTACCAAGGGAGGCAGTTCCAGATCTGTGAGCCGTTAGCACCATGCACTCACAGCAGCTGGGGATGGTTGTGCAGCCCAGTGGGAGCTTGGGGAAAGCCCAGAGTGGCCTTGGTGGGCCCCCACCCATAGACGGAGCCGTCAGATTTTTTTGTGTGGTTTTTTGTGCTTTGGTTGCTTAGAAGTTCTAGACTGTTTCATGTTTAAATCCTTTGGTAGCCTTTAGCAAGGATTATTTAATAGCATTTTTTCTTTCTTTTCTTTTTAACTTTAGTCTTTCACCTTTATCATGTTCTTTGTACTTACTATGCCAGAAATTTTATTCTAAGTAACCTCAAATTCTTTTTGAAAGTGGGCAAATCTAAAATAAAAATGTGTAAACTAAAACCAGTTTTATAAGTAGAAAATTACCAGTCTTTTTTAAAAACCAAGTAAGTGTTGAATAGAAACAGAATACTTACTATTAAAATTTACCTTAATACTAGTTATATTTTAATAACTACTCAAGAATAAACAAGAAATACTCTAAATCCAAGGAAGAAAGGAACAAAGTTGCATTTTTGCAGGTGATAACTTTATGTATGTACCAAGTGCAATGAAGTGAATAAAAAAGTTATTGGAGGTGATGAAGAGATATACAACAGGTTCTGCAAGATTGTAGGCTAGGATAGAAATCCTCAAAAGTCAATAAAGTTAATTTATGGTAAAGCCATGTAGCTAAAAATATGGTAATAAAAGGACTGTAATGAGAACACAATAACTCCAGAATTGAACCTCTGTCTACGTACCCCAGGCTGCTCCTGCCTGTATGTGTGCGTGTAGTGTGCTGACAATGATCTCACCTGCCCACGTCGGGCAGGTATTCCAGAGGGGGTGGGGGGGTATCTCAGGGTACCCCTTTCACCGTTACTTGCACAGTGAATCACTAGTTACCACCTTCTGATATCACTTACGTTGCTCTTAAGTCTATCCATTCCTATACCCAGTTCCCCTGACTTAACCTGTGTCTACATTTTTGCCGGAACTGTTAGCTGATTCTTCAGTCAGAGACACACACACACACACACACACACACACACACACACACACACTTCATCTGCACGAATGTCTGGTCCTACGTAAAACAAGCATGATATTCTGGGGCTTTCTGGTGTTTTCTTCTTTTGGTTTTGTTTTGGTAACTTCTTATTTTAAAAAAAAGAAAGAAAAAATGAATGTTTAAGTATATTCAAATACGTTAGACCAGAGCTTCTCAACCTTATCACTATTGACATTTTCGGCCAGAAAATTCTTTGTTTGCCTGGGCTGTCTTGTGCACTATACGATATTTAATAGCATTTCTGCCCCCCGCCCACTATATTCCAATACCATTACCCCAGTTGTGACAACCAGAAATGTCTCCAGGTGCTGCCACATGTCCTCTGCTGGCTCGACCCACCCCCAGTTGGAAACCACTAGGTTAGACCAGGAACCACTGGGCAGCGTCCATTGCGTGCTTATGCCCCCACGCATGCTGTGTGCATATCGTCTCATTGAATCCTCACAGCCCCTTTGTGAGTAGGTGCTATTTTATCCTCATTTTCACATGGGCAAACCCAAGACTTAGATTCAGTAATATGTACTGTGTAGACTTGTGCCCTGTGTGACGTTGTACTCACCTGCTCTGACTCCAGAGCCAGGTTCCCTCAGGTTGAATGCCATCTCTCCGTTTATTAGCTGAAGACCTTGGGCAAGTTAGGTAGTGATATTTTTCTCTACGTCAGTTCCCCCTAGGTACTAAGAATAGTACCTGCCACCTAGAGTCTTTGTGGGGTTTAAACCAGTCAGTGTACGTACATGAAGGACTGAAATAGGACTGGCCTGCCCTTGTAAGCACTTTTGCAAGTTACTGAGAATACAATGGTTAAAAAAAAAAAACTCTTGTCTCCCAGTCTAGTTGGAAGTGCAATCGTGTAAACTAGTAATTTGTGATAGAGCATTCTGTGAGAGTACAGAGATGGAAACAGCAAACTTCTTCAGGAGTCAGGATTGTGTTCACAAAGGAGAGCCCACTGACCCTGAAGGATGTCAGAGCTTAGGCAGGCACAGGGTGAGTGTGGGAGGATTCCGTGTGGAGCAGCACAGCAGGGGGGATCTCATAGGGATAAAGGGATTCCAAGACACGTTATCATTGATATGTCCGGTCTGGATAGAATTAGGCTGTTACATGTATGAAATGGGTGCTTTTCTGGAGTTCAAGACATTCTTGCATCTCTTTAAGAAAATATTCCAGAGCTAAGTAAAAATTATTTTTTAATGTATATATTTCATAGGATATATTCACTAAACTTTTAGCATAGGACTATAGGATACGTAAACTGCGAATGAAGCCAGTCACATTAAGCCAAATGAGAAAGCCATATAGGTGTCATAGCAATCCTGTCACATTAATTTGCATAAAACTATTCTTTTTATCAGGTATTTTTAGTATGACATTTGTTTAGAAAACATTTTTATTCCTAAGGGAATCAATTTTTTTTTAAAGATTTTATTTATTCGTCAGAGCGAGAAAGCACAAGCAAGAGGAGCAGCAGGCAGAGGGAGAAGCAGTCTCCCCGCTGAGCAAGGAGCCTGATGTGGGACTCAGACCCAGAACCCTGGGAACATGACCTGAGCCAATGGAAGCTGATTAACTGGCTGAGCCACGCACGTGTCCCAGGAATCCATACTTTAAATGATCATTTCAACTTGTTTAAATAAGTCTTTTCCTAATTCCCAAATGAAATAGTACCTTTTCACTTAGCTATTCTGTTAATAGCTAATGACATTGTTGCAGAAGAGAAATGCATAAACTAAGTATAAAATACTTTAGTCTCTACTTCTATAGGCACAAATGAAAAATATGTACTCACATAAAAGATTTTCTTGCCACTTCCTGAGTTACTAAAGTACAAAGAAATAGTCCTTTTTTTCTCTTTACCATTATATGGTGAACAATGACTAAGTTTAAACTTTCTGAATTACTAGAAACAGTGTTTATTGTCCCCACTGCACATTAGAAAATCCAGTTTTTATTTTCTTGTTATTTGAATTACATCTCTTAATTTAACTTATATTTTTAAAAAACATTCTTTATACTTTGTTTTTCTATTAACTAACTGAAGCAATTCATTTATTAGAGAACAGCAATGTTCTGCTAACATGAATCAAACTTAAGAACAAAAATGACAACTTAAAAGTAACTTCTGTCATCCAAATAGTAACCAATGAGAGGGGATTGGAGGGATCTGAATTGTTGTAGGATAAATGGACTTTATCTGGAACATCCTCTTGCTAGCAGCGGAAGTGGCAGTTGTTGCACGCTCTCAAACTATTGTCATTCTCACTTACTTTGTACCTAAGGCTTTCAAGTCCCAGAGATTTCAGTGTGTGTTTAGTTTGGTTTGGTTTTGCTTTGCTATGGTAGCATTTACCAACTTTCAATGTCCTATTGTTGGCTCTCACACATATACATGATGTTTCTAAAATGAAAAAAGAAGCAGGAGGGTCATAGTAGGTGGGAACTCAGGGAGGCTGGTTTGGGCAGCATTGAAGACAGGCGGACATCTCCTCTTTCCCTTAGGTTCAAACAGTGGGGCTTGAAAACAGAAGCAAGTCACTGTGGTATTGCAGACAGACACCAAAAGCAGATGGTACCCTAGATCAACACCAGAGAAAGGTGCTTTTTTGTATATTTGGCAGTTTAGTTCTTTTATAAGATCCAATCAGTAACAACCCAGAAGATACATCAACAGTTTATCTTAAAAGGGGGAAAAAAGCCATCAGTTAATGGCTTTATATATCAGTTAATTATACACCTCTCGATAAAACATGAAAATAGTAATGGAAAAATAATCTTAAAACAGATAAACAATTGTACATAATAGTTTGTCGGCATTTTAAGTGACCTCATTTAGATTTTTTTCTCTAAAGCAAAAAGACAGAAGTCACAGCAGGCATCTAAAAGTCCATGCTCATTCAGCTATTTACACATAATCTTTCAGGTTGTATGCTGAATTGCCCTCTGGTTGTGTGGTGGAGATGTGCTGCTGCTTGGGTGGATAGAGCCAAGCTTCTGGATTCTTTTCAATGCAGGAAGTGCAGAAAATCATGCCAGAGATCAAGAGTAGTATGGCCGAAATGAATCCAATATAGACGGCTCCTCCAGGTTCATGTTTGTTGCTTTCTGGAACTGTCAGATCCAGAAAGTTTGCTACAATCTCCTTCGTGTACCACACTGTTGGAATCAAACCAGAGACCCCCGCAGACATGAAACAGACTCCGCCAGCAAAAGAAGCGTGACTCTTTGTTTCTCTGTCCCCTCCTAGGCGAGTGCATTTCATACCTACTGTAGAAGCGCAGATCCCCAAAGCAGACAGAACACATGCCAGGACCATGGTGGCCCGTGCGGCCTGCACGTGGACGGGGAGGGACAGAATGGAGTACTTCAGGGTGCAGCTGAACATCCCGGTGCTGTACCATGTGCAGTCCGTCCACAGCCCTTGCAGCTGCACGATGGCCGTTATGATGTTGGAGCCCGAGTCCACGTTCACCTTCCAGTTAGGCAGCAGAGTGGCTGTGAGTACTCCAGACACTCCGGATAAGGCCAGGACGAAAGCAAGGAGCTGCAGCCCAGCTGACACCATGACGTCACCTTTATCTTTGATCAGGATTGTAGCTTTCTCTCTGTGGCAGAGAACCAAGTGACAAAGGCTAGGAAAAGAAGACAAAATCAGGATTGAAAGAAAGCATAAACAAAGGGCTTCCATTTCCACGTCCAGGGGGAGCAAAGAACACATTTGAATAGACCCCACAGTAGATGAGGACGTGGTCGCCCAGGAGAAAAGCTCACACTAGGCCCTCAGAGGCCACCATTGTCCTGAGTGCCAGAGGATGGGCGGTGCTTGATACATGGCATAAAGGAAAGAGCTGTCCACTTGTTCTTTTTAAAACTTAAACTTTGCTGAAGTTGTCTATAACGTGGGCAGTGTGCCTTAGGAAATTCTGACATTTCAGATTCCAGCTGGAGGATCTAATAAGAATTTTAATAGCATTAGAGGTTTTTAAAACTCTCTCTTCCTTATTACCTATGGAGTATTTTAATTAGAAACAGTGTTTAAGCCCAGTTCTTAAAAATGATTTCTAAATACATAGTGGAAAAGTTTCAAGTATTCAAAAAGATGGTTTTATTAAAAAAAAAAAAAAATTAAGCACCCACCATGTGCCAGATATATGACCCAAGTGAACTGTTTAAGGAGGAAAGGAAATTCTCAGAGAGAAGGTAAAGCCATAGGCATGATTATCCCTGATTTCCAGTTAATAAACTTTTACAAAATCCTTATCTAGGTTAACACTCATTTCACATCAGGTACAGGATACCCAAAACTGGAACAATTAAGCCTCTGTCTCCTGCTCATGAGAATGTGAGATCCTGTCTAATTGGGACCAGAATCATTCCCTGACCCAAATGAAATCGTCTGCTGGGAAACCGGTTATCCTCACGGACTCAGAAGTAGTGACACTGAATCTTGAAATTACAGGCCAGAAATAACCACATCATTAGTTGTATGTGAAAGGATACCAAAAATAATTTAACTTTTTTTTTCTTTTTTTTCTTCCTTTTTTTTTTTCTTTTCAAGGAGAGAAAAGATAGCACTGAATTTGTGACTTGGCTATGCTTTAATCTGGCAAGCACTTCCTGCCTTGGAAGAAATACAGTGGTTTCTGAAATACAGTAATAACAGCTTTTTTGTGTTTCTGCATTAATTTTTGAATGATATATTAAGACATTGTGGTTCTACCACAGTTCATGTATATTTCACAAAAGGCAGTATGGACTCTGAATCCAAAACACTTGGGTCAACTCTTAGCTTTCCAGAACCTCTCTGTGCCTCAGTATCCTCTTCTGGAAAAGGGGGAGGATTATTGTATATATATCAAAAGTTAAATGCATTTTAAGGGCCTAGAACAATATCTAACACATAGAAGTATTCCACAAATTAAAATGGACTCTGTTATTAGTATGTTTATTTTATGTCATGTGACAATTGATATTTAATGGCATTTGAAATTTTTCTCTTCCTTCATTGAGCTGATCTACATAGAATCTTAGAGCTGAAATAAACTGCAGATATAACTTTTTGCATCATCATTTTTTCCGATTAGGAAGGACACTGAGGCAGTAAATCACCCTGTGTCACAGAGGTCTCAGCAGCAGTATCCTGCTTTTCCTGCCTCTCCCCATCTCTCCCCACCGTTACCCCGGTATACCCCGGTGAGAGCCTCTCCGTGTGCTCCCCGGGAGCAGAGAAAAATGCTGCATCTGGAGGCAGAAAGTACCATTGACTGTCAACTGCGTTCATTCCCTGTCCCATCTAGAAAGAAAAGCACTTGAGAGGGTAGTAATAGGACGCATGGCTCAGCCTCACACTCGCCCAAGGAGGCTGATGCTGGGCTTCTGTGTAATACCTGAAGTAATACTAATCTGCTCCGGTATTAAGAGTACATACTTCACAGAGTTATTAGAACGCTGCTTTTCTAAGAAGTTAAATCCTGGGCTGTCGAAATTCCTTTGTTCTATTTTTGTTCGCAGTCTTAAAATGTGACAATTTTAGGGAAGTGTTTTCCTGAAATTTCAAATTAAATATCAGACTTAAACACACATCAGAGTAGTTAGGCTTTGTGTGGAACCATACGGTTCATTTCTTTCTGTTTTCCACATTTCTTTTCGTATCTGAGACCAAAATAGAACAGAAGTTAAAGATTCTAGAAGAAAATGAAAGACGTTGGTAGTTTTATAATAGCTGTTTTCAGGTTTGGGTTTTAACGTCTCACACTCCAGCCAGTTCATTAAATTACTGCCTTCCCAGACCATTTTCAGCTTAGGGTTTCCTCGGTGTCGAGATTGCTGTTCCCATTCTCTAAGAGCATCTCATTTCTCTATTTTTACTTTGGTTGAGTAACCTTTATGTGTTGATCTGTCTGTGCTCAGCTTCCCAATTATAACCTTTTTCTTCCCATTAACCAATACATTTCATAAATTTCAGTGTAATTCAGGCTTGCAGACAGCTTGTTCATCTTAATTAACAAGTACTGGCAGTGATAAATTACAGACAGCCACAATCAGTGTAAACAATATGACATTGCATTCAGCTAGCAGAGTGCTCGCTTGCTGTTGAATATTGGATTTTAAATGCTTTCTTCTGCAGAGAACTTACGCAGAAAGAATTTGTTCTCTACAATGAAGGTCACTATTCTGTTCCTTTGTAAAAATGTACTGGCATGTTAGCCATATTGCTATGAAGTCTTTTTTCTTTTCTTTCTTTTTTTTTTCCTTCTCCAGCCGCAAGTATGATACAGTTTGTGGCCTGTTCTCTCAAATTTCTGTCTGGTACAGAATAAAAGCACACTTTGTTTCACTGGTGGCGGCGGTGGTGAAATGCTGTGAAAGTAAACAGGAGCAGTGGGGTCGCAGGTACAAACTTAGTACTAAATAGAGAAGGCTCCCGTGGTTCCAGAACGTTCCACATACAGAACCCACAAATGATAATTTTTATCAGCTCTTTGCCAGCAGAAAATCTGGAGTGGATTTCATTAAGATGTAAAGTCAGTTTTCCAGGCAAGATTTATTCATAACAAAACGAACATTTAAAATACAGATTTACAACTTAAAATCCAGGCTACACGATACTTAAAGGTCTCTATGTTTCTGAGCATCCCTGAAGCTTCTCATTTTCCGTACCTTTTGTCAGGAGCCGTCAGTGTCTTAACTCCCCTCTGTCAGTGTCTTCCAGTGAAAGTGTCTGAGGAGGAGAAGCCACACATGTGAGGCTCATCTCCCAGCTTCCGAGTATTAGTGACGAAGCTCCAACAAGTTAACTTGCAGATAAAGAGCAACATGGAAATCTGAGGTAGAAACTGCTGATGGTGCTGGAAGATAAATACCAGGTTCTCCATCTCATTTTTTGAGCTGTGGGAGAATTAAGAAAGGAGAGGCGGGGAAGGGAGGGAGTTGTTGTTACAACAGGATTTGTCGAAACCTGAAAGCTGAAAATGCTTTTGTGTCATTGTATACAGAGGAGGAATTATTTGGGTGCTCACAAAAAAGGCTTTCTTTTCCTTTAATACTATGTTTTAATCCACAGTTATAATTTATCTTTGAATTTTTATCTGTGTTGGAAGATCTCTTTTATTCTTTTATGTCCCCAATTAAAGAATGTGGTCTGAAATATTTTTAACTAGATTGTGCTTTGCAAGTGATAGTTGAGACTGTCTTTTTATTCGAGTGCTTGTGACTTGCTTGAAATCAAGTCACAAAATCGGTAACTTTGAAAAAAAAATTCAGAAGTTTTTAAAATATATATACTTTTTTTTTTAAATAAAAGGAAAAAGAAAAAACAACAACTGCTGACGACAGTCTGACCAGTAAACCTACAAGTGTTTTGGGGGGGTGGGCGAGTCCTTAAATTTCTTCTGTTATTCCTTCTGTTATTCTGAAATGTAACTTAATAAAATAGAACTTCTAGATAATGTTGTGAGGAAATTACATCAAAATGATGTGAGGGAGCATATTAAGTGAAACAGGGGAATGAAATATTGAGGTCCTAGTACCATGAATAAAGATACAGACGTATTTCATGTCCCTCTATTTTGGGTTTGCATATTCTTTTTCTTCATTAATTTTAATTCTACAAGCTATAAATTCATAGCCACTACAAAGAAGATAATTTTAAATTGGATTTTTTTTTAATTTTCCAAATGTTGATAGCCATATTAGATCTCAGCCATTTCTTTAAAAGCAGTGAAAAAAATACACATTTCAATTATCTGGATTTTTTTCTACATTTTTTTTTTTTTTTTTTTTTGGTTTTTGTTGCTTTGTTTTCATCTTTTCTAAGTCTGGCATTTAGCTATGTATTTTCTTCTCTTAGAAATCTAAAGCCTGTGGATTTTTTAGCCATAGTGTTAAGATTTTAATATATAAACTTTTCTTTCATGGACATATTTAAACAATTCTTTGTGTAAATCCTGGACGAAGTAGAGTTGAATTTCAGGCACTAACAGAAACAGCATTGTTGTTTCTTCCGTAGCAGAAGAAACCCGCCAGATCCCTTTAGTGCCTCGCCTTGCTTTGCTTTCCATTGCGGTCAGTACAGATTCACCTGTGCCGAGGCTTCCTGATGGCAGGTGGAAGCGCCAGCCTGCTCCCAGCTCTGGCCTCCAGAGTAAGGAGGCCTCATTTCTGTTTTCAAAACATTTGTGATCATTCTCTTGCTTGGTGCGAACACTTACCCAATAAAATATTAACAGCCTCTTTCAGAAGAGCGGACTTCCGAATGCAAATAACTTCCATAAATCACAGACCTTTAATCAAGGTAGAATGCCTTGTATAAAAAAAGGAGATGGAAAAGTAGAGGTTGCTAGAGACATCTAACTCACTGACCTCATCCGCTTCCACCGTGTACATTAAAGAGAATTAAATCTTTTTTAAGTCCGAAGATTTTTGTAGATAAATCTTAGCTTTACCTTAGTTTCTGCCTCTTCCCAGGCCCTCTGCCCCCGCACACCCGAGTTCTATATCCAGCGGCCAGTGTGGCGTCACTGATAGACGTGGCAGACCCGTCCTGGACAAGGTGAACTCCTGACCTTCCCCACACCCGTTCTCATTTTCCCACGTCCATTCATGGCGAACTCCTCCTTTGATTTGGCAGGTCCCAGATATTAAAAACCTCCTTGATTCCATACCCGATACCCAAATCATTTTGTTCTAAACTTCAAAATAGATCAAGAATCCTACCACCTCTGAGCCCCACTGCTGCTAACTCGGTGGCTGAGGAACCCCGTGAGGGCAAGGACTCCTGTATGACTTGTTCGTTACTGAGTCTCCTGTGTCAGGAATGGTGCAGGCACATGGGAGGGGTACAACAGGTGCTTGTTGAATGCACTCAGATACTGATTTTGAGCATATAAAATAACATGAAACTATACATTAACTTTGTATGATTAAAAGTATAATTTTGTCCTTTCTAAAGGAGACTGCAATTTTAAGTCATTTTGTAACTCTTGGGTTTTTGTCATTTTGGCCTAATAATAATATGTACTGTTTATAAAATTGCTTCCTATATGCTGGGTACCATTTGAGGCACTGTGCTACTTGATTCTCAGGGCAAGCCTGGGAAATAATAGGGATCCTCATTTTACATGTGAGAAACTGAGCTCCGGAGAAGTGCCTGGACTAAGGTTGTGAAATGAGTAAGTAGCAGGAATGGGATCCAGGCCCAGGATATTGTGATTTTTGAAGCCCTTATACACTCATAGCACTTCCCTGCCTCTACTTAGAAAAGATGTATTTCTTTTTTTCTTTTTCTTTTCTTTAGATAGAGAGCACAAGCAGGGCAGAGAAGGGCAGAAGGAGAGGGAAAGAGAATCTTCATCAGGTTCCATGTGGGGCATGGAGCCGGATACAGGACTCGATCTCTTGACCCGGAGATCATGACGCGAGCTAACGCCAAGAGTCAGACACTTAACCGACAGAGCCACCCAGGTGCCCTGAAAAGAATGTATTTCTAAGTCTTATTATAACGAGTCATTTCTTTCTGTGGTAGTCCGGATAACTGCAAAAAACATAACCCTAACATCTCTGTGGCTTTACATGAAACACTTCCCATGCAGAGTCCATGACCGACTGCAGAGCAGCTGGCCCCGTGACTCAGCAGCCCATCTATTTTCTTCAAAATGTTTTCATGTAGCTATTTTAAAGAAAAAAATCACGTGTGATTTCCTTAGTGTGTTTTTCTGAGTAATGATAATCTGAAATTCAGACAGGCTTTTCTCTTTTCTATGAAAGACCTAATAATTTAACAGAAAATTTTAGAAATCATAACAATACATACTTTTGTATGAGCTTGTTCACCAGACATAGGTTCCTCACTCCTGCCCACACATAACATCATCTGGCTTTCAAAAAGCCTGAGGCCCAGGCCGGGGCCCCATGGCTCTTACGTCATTGGTCTGGGATGATGCCCACTCACAGTATGTTTAAAATGCTGCCCACTTAATGCCAGTGGAAAGCTGAGGTTCTGATTTTTAAAAAACCGTGTCTTCTCTTATTTGCCTTCTGTTTAGCTTTAAAAATAATGAATGTACAGGGGCACCTAGGTGGCTCAGTTGGTTTAAGCGTCTGCCTTCAGCTCTGGTCGTGATCCCAGAGTCCCAGGATCAAGCCCCACATTGGGCTCCCTCTCAGCAGGGAGTCTGCTGCTCCCCTACTTGTGCTCACTTTCTCTCTGTCAAATAATAAAGAAATAAAATCTTTAAAAAAATAAAAATAATGAACATGTAGAGTAAGGTTAAAGTAGTCACCTATTCTAGTCCCACAAATTTAAAATGAATGACTTAGTCTTAAAATAATGTTCTCTTCTGACCCAGTCTTAGGAAATTTATAGTATCAGCTGAGAGAATGATCAGTTCGTTATTTTCCTTCATCTTTATGGTCATTTTAAAGTAATGCTTTAGGCTAGTCTAGAGACAATTAACTTTTATAATTGGTAGGTTATAGATTAGTTGGTTATAGTGAGGACTTTGTTAAAAATGTTAATTCAGGGGACACCTGGGTGGCTCAGTCGGTTAATGTCTGACTCTTGACTTCAGCTCAGGTTATGATCTTAAGGTCATGAGATTGAGCACATCAGGCTTCACACTGGGCATGGAGCCTCCTTAAGATTCTCTCTGCATCTCCCTCTGCCCTCTCCCCAACCTTGCATGTGTGTTCACATTCTCTCTCTGGAAAAAAAAAAAAAAATGAAGATGAATATTCTTTAGTTTACGTATGTTCTCAGATGTCTGAGAGGCCATCGTCAGTGTTGATTTTTATCAGTCCGGAATGTGTTTCTGCAGAGTACTCCCCACCCCTCCACCTTTACCAGGGGAGATGTTCTGAGACCCCAGTGAATGCCTGCGAGTGCAGATAGGACTGAGCCCTCTATACACTTTGTTTTTTTCTATATATCCGTACCTAGTTTAATTTATGAATCGGGCACAGTAGAGAAGAATAACTAATGATAAAGTAGAACACTGAGCCACAGTTACACTGTAATGGAAGTTATGTGTGGTCTCAAATACCTTCCTGTCCTGCACTCACTCTGATGATGATGATGGTGGGAGAGAATAAAATGTATGATGAGCTGAAGGGAGGGGAGTGACGTAGGCGCAGTGACACAGCATTAGGCTACTGGTGACCTTCTGACACTGGACCCGGGAGGAGGATCATCTGCCTCCAGACTGTGCTGACTGGGGGAAACCGCAGGCACACGAAGCCAGCCGTGGGTAAGGGGACACTCGGGTTCGTTTAGTATCGGTTACCTTAGTTGATGCTTGGTTTCTCCTTTTTATGTCTTTATGAGAAAGGATCTTGGGACGTGTTTTCTGCCCTCCTCACATTATTTTAGAATATTTAGACTCCTTGGATTTTGTGGCGACACTTGCATATGGGTCTGATTTTGTCAGTCTCACAGGTGGTATAAGTACGTATTTGTTGGGCCTCACTCTTGCCCCTCCTTGCACATTACTTTGAACAGCAGGACGTGGTGGGTTTTTGTTTTTTTTTTTTAACATCCTCATTTGGTAGCAGTATCTGAGAAGGTGCGTGAGGATCCCCAGTTTAGGCCTGACCTTCCTCTTTCCTTGTTCCTCTTTGGCTTCCTTGCATGACTCTCTCTCCTACCCAGCTAGGTCTCCTGCCTCCAGCCCCAGCCCACACTCTAGGGCACTGCGTGCGGTGCGTTCCTGTGTTTCTTATTTATTTTTTTTTCAGAGGAGGCAACATTTTATTATTTAATTAACTTATAATGTATTATTTGCCCCAGGGGTACAGGTCTCTGAACCACCAGGCTTACACATTTCACAGCACTCACCGTAGCACATAACCTCCCCAGTGTCCATCACCCAGCCACCCTATCCCTCCTTCCCACCCCCCAGCAACCCACAGTTTGTTTCCTGAGATTGAGTTGCTTATGGTTTGTCTCCCTCCCGATCCCATCTTGTTTCATTTTTTCCTGCCCTAATCCCCACAGCCTCCCACCCTGCCTCTCTAATTCCTCATACCAGAGAGATCATATGATAATTGTCTTTCTCTGATTGACTTATTTCACTCAGCGTAATACCCTTTAGTTTCGTCCACATCATTGCAAATGGCAAGATTTCGTTTCCTTTGACGGCTGCATAGTATTCCATTGCATATATATGCCACATCTTCTTTATCCATTCATCTGTTGATGGGCATCTAGGTTCTTTCCATAGTTTGACTGTTGTGGACATTGCTGCCATAAACATTCAGGTGCACCTGCCCCTTCGGATTACTACATTTATATCTTTAGGGTAAATACCCAGTAGTGCAATTGCTAGGTCGTAGGGTAGCTCTATTTTCAAGTTTTTGAGGAACCTCCATACTGTTTTCCAGAGTGGCTGCACCAGCTTACATTCCCACCAATAGTGTAGGAGGGTTCCCCTTTCTCTGCATCTTTGCCAACATCTGTCATTTCCTGACTGGTTAATTTTAGCCATTCTGACTGGTGTGGGGTGGTCTCTCATTGTGGTTTTGATTTGTATTTCCCTGATGCCGAGTGATGTGGAGCACTTTTTCATGTGTCTGTTGGCCATCTGGATGTCTTCTTTGCGGAAATGTCTGTTCATGTCTTCTGCTCATTTCTTGATTGGATTATTCTTTCCGTGTTGAGTTTGGTAAATTCTTTTCTAGATTTTGGATACTAGCCTTTATCTGATATGTCATTTGCAAATATCTTTTCCCATTCTGTCAGTTATCTTTTGGTTTTGTTGACTGTTTCCTTTGCTGTGCAAAAGCTTTTGATCTTGATGAGGTCCCAGTAGTTCATTTTTGCCCTTGCTTCCCTTGCCTTTACTGATGTTTCTGGGAAGAAGTTGCTGCAGCTGAGGTCAAGGAGGTTGGTGCCTGTGTTTTCCTCAAGGATTTTGAGGCATTCCTGTCTTACCATAGAGGTCTTTTATCCCTTTTGAGTCTATTTTTCTGTGTGGTGTAAGGAAATGGTCCAGTTTCACTCTTCTGCATGTGGCTGTCCAGTTTTCCCAACACCATCTGTTGAAGAGACTCTTTTTTTCCATTGGACATTCTTTCCTGCTTTGTCGAAGATTAGTTGACCAGAGAGTTGAGGATCCACTTCTGGGCGCTCTATTCTGTTCCATTCATCTATGTGTCTGTTTTTCTGCCAGTACCATGCTGTCTTGATGATTGCCGCTTTGTAGCTTGAAGTCTGGAATTGTGATGCCACCAACTTTGATCTTTTTCACCATTCCTCTGGCTATTCGGGTCTTTCTGGTACCATATAAATTTTAGGATTATTTGTTCCTCTGCTTTGAAAAAAATGGATGGTATTTTGGTAGGGATTGCGTTAAATGTGTAGATTGCTTTAGGTAGCATAGACATCTTCACAGTATGTTTTCTTCCAGTCCAGGAGCATGGAACATTTTTCCATTTCTTTGTGTCTTCCTCAATTTCTTTCATGAGTACTTTATAGTTTTCTGAGTACAGATTCTTTGCCTCTTTGGCTAGGTTTATTCCTAGGTGTCTTATGGTTTTGGGTGCATTTGTAAATGAGATCGACTCCTTAATTTCTGCTGGTATATAGAAATGCAACTGATTTCTGTGCATTGATTTTATATCCTGACACTTTATGGAATTTCTGTATGAGTTCTAGCAGTTTTGGAGTGGAGTCTTTTGGGTTTTCCACATAAAGTATCATATCATTTGTAAAGAGTGAGAGTTTGACTACTTCTTTGCCGATTCAGTTGCCTTTTATTTCTTTTGGTCTTCTGATTGCTGAGGCTAGAATTTCTAGTACTATGTTGAATAGCAGTGGGGATAGTGGACATTGCTGCTGTGTTCCTGACCTTAAGGGGAAAAGCTTTCATTTTTTTCCCATTGAGAATATTTCCTGTGGGTTTTTCATAGATGGCTTTTATGATATTGAGGTATGTATCCTCTGTGCCTCCACTGTGAAGAGTTTTGATCAAGAAAGGATGCTGTACTTTGTCAAAGGCTTTTTCAGCATCTGTTGAGAATAAGTATCATATGCTTCTTGTTCTTTCTTTTATTAATGTATTGTATCACATTGATGGATTTGCGGATGTTGAACCAACCTTGCAGCCCAGGAATAAATCCCACTTGGTTATAGTGAATATTCCTTGTAATGTAATGTTGGATCCTATTGGCTAGTATTTTGCTGAGAATTTTTTCATCCGTGTTCATCAAGGTTATTGATCTGTAATTCTCCTTTTTGATTGGGGTCTTTGTCTGGTTTTGGGATCAAGATAATGCTGACCTCATAAAATGAGTTTGGAAGTTTTCCTCTTCTATTTTTTGGAACAGTTTCAGGAGAATGGGTATTAATTCTTCTTTAAATGTTTGGTAGGGTTCCTCTGGAAAGCTGTCTGGCCCTGGTATCTTGTTTGTTGGGAGATTTTTGATGACTGCTTCAATCTCCTCACAGGTTATGGGTCTGTCAGGTTTTCTGTTTCTTCCTGGTTCAGTTTTGGTAGTTTATATGCCTCTAGGAATGCATCCGTTTCTTACAAATTGTCAAATTTGCTGGCGTATATTTGCCTATAATATGTTCTTATAATTGTTTGTATTTCTTTGGTGTTGGTTGTGATGACTGTCCTCTTTTATTCTTGATTTTATTAATTTGGGTCCTTTCTCTTTTCTTTTGATAAGTCTGTCCAGGGGTTTATCAATCTTATTAATTCTTTCAAAGAACCAGCTCTTAGTTTTGTTGATTTGTTTTACTCTTCTTTTGGTTTCTATTTCATTGATTTCTGCTCTGATATTTATTATTTCTCGTCTTCTGCTGGGTTTAGGCTTTCTTTGCTGTTCTTTCTCCAGCTCCTTTAGGTGTAGGATTAGGCTGTGTATTTGAGACCTCTCTTATTTCTTGAGAAAGGCTTGTTATTGCTATATACTTTCTTTCAGGACCGCCTTTGCTGTGGCCCAAAGATTTTGAACAATTCTGTTTTTATTTTCATCTGTTCCTTTGAATTTTTTTAATTCGTCTTTAATTTCCTGGTTGACCCATTCATGCTTTAGTAGGATGCTCTTTAGCCTCCATGTATTGGAGTTCTTTCCATCTTTCCTCTTGTGATTGACTTCTAGCTTCAGAGCATTGAAACATTCTAAAAATATGCAGGGAATGATCCCAATCTTTTGGTACCAGTTGAGACCTGATTTGTGACCCAGGATGTGACCTATTCTGGAGAATGTTTCATATGCACTAGAGAAGAATGTGTATTCTGTTTTGGGATGGAATGTTCTGAATATATCTGTGATGTCCATCTGGTCCAGCATGTCATTTAAAGCCTTGATTTCCTTGTTGATCTTTTGCTTGGATGATCTGTCCATTTCAGTAAGAGGGGTGTTAAAGTCCCTTACTATCTGTTGTATTATTGTTGATGTGTTCCTTTGATTTTGTTGTTAATTGGTTTATATAATTGGCTGCTCCCATGTTAGGGGCATAGATGTTTAAAATTGTTAGATCTTCTTGTTGGACAGACCCTTATATAGTGTCCTTCCTCATCTGTTATTATAGTCTTTGTCTTCAAATCTAATTGATCTGAAATCAGGATTGCCACCCCAGCTTTCTTATGTCCATTAGCATGGTAAATGGTTTTCCACCCCCTTGCTTTAAATCTGGAGGTGTCTTTGGGTCTAAAATGAGTTTCTTGTAGACAGAGTATCCGTGGGTCTTGTTTATCCATCTGATACCCTGTGTCTTTTGATTGGGGCATTTAGCCCATATGCATTCAGGGTAACTATTGAAAGATATGAATTTAGTGCCATTGTATTGCCTGTAAGGTGACTGTTACTGTATATTGTCTCTGTTCCTTTATGGTCTGTTACCTTTAGGCTCTCTCTTTTCTTAGAGGACCCCTTTCAGTATTTCCTGTATGGCTGTTTTGGTGTTTGCAAATTCTTTTAAATTTTGTTTGTCCTGGAAGCTTTTTATCTCTCCTTCTATTTTCAACGACAGCCTAGCTGGATATAGTATTCTTGGCTGCATATTTTTCTCGTGTAGTGCTCTGAATATATCATGCCAGGTATCTGTGGATAGGCCTGCTGGCAATCTAATATTTCTACTGTTGTATGTTATAGACCTCTTGTTCCATGCTGTTTTCAGGATTTTCTCTTTGTCACTGAGACTTGTAAGTTTTAGTATTAGATGATAGTGTGTGGACCTATTTTTATTGATTTTGAGGGGGATTCTCTGTGCCTTCTGGATTTTGATGCTTGTTCCCTTCTCCAAATTAAGGAAATTCTCTACTATAATTTGCCCCAATATACCTTCTGCCCCTCTCTTTCTTCTTCTTCTGGGACCCCAGTTATTCAGTTTTGTCATCCTATTTTTTTTTTCTCTCTGGTGATACATAGGGAAGACCCTGAGGCACCCCCAGACTTCCATGAGTTAAAAAGTAAAATAAGCATGTAGAGGGTTTAATCCCAGAGCTGTAGAATCCACCTTTAAAAGGACAGAATATCTTTCAAGTCAGAAACAAGAAGAGCAGGACAGGGGCACCTGGGTGGTTCAGTGGGTTAAGCCTCTGCCTTCGGCTCAGGTTATGATCCCAGGGTCCTGGGATCAAGCCCCACTTTGGGCTCTCTGCCTACTTGTGATCTCTCTCTGTCAAATAAATCTTAAAAAAAAAAAAAAAAGGCAGGACAGCATGAGTACATTGAAAGAACAAGTACCTCAGCCTAAGGAACGCTGGTGTGGGCGCTTGAAGCACGTGGTGCGGAGAATCCAGCAGTGCCTGTGCCAGCGAGTAGTCAGGCCCTCCGGCTGGCCATGACGGGTCCGTGCCCATTACGACCACCAGTGTGTGCATACTTGCTCCCATTCCATGGTGCTGCACGGCCTCTGATCCTAATAGAGCTCCTTTTGTAGGTAGTTTGCATATAGGAAAGGAAGGTACTGACAGGGCAACTTGAGTTTGCGTCTAGTCTCTTTGGCAGTTATGGCTCCTTATGAGTTAGTATGTTTGCATCCATGTTCATTTATGAATCTTTAAATATTAATATTTTTCATGGCAGCAGTATTTATTCGGTGCTTGTGAGTCCGCCTAGATTGAAAGTCTCCCTGGGGACAGATCGTTCTGAGGTGCTGCGGTCTCTGGGCCTGTGAAAGCAGAGGCCGGGCCTCGTGATTGCCCGGGGCTACCACCTGTGGCCCCAGCGGGAGCAGGACACCTCCACCTGCTGCTCTTTCACAAACAGCAAAGTCAGGGTTTATGGGGAAGGTCGTGGGTTCAGTGATCATCCAGGAACTCCAGGTTAAATAGAACAGAGAACTCTAATCTGACGTTGGATAGTTCTTGTCCCTCTTGTGAGGGTGAATTAAGCATTCACCTCCCTAAAATTGTTTCCTTATCTTGGGCCCAAGGGACCCTGACTCACCTTGCTGCTGTTGTTACTAATATGCACAGTTTGCATGCATTTACTTCTGTGCATACGTTTACATGCATAATTTATACCATAAGATGCTTTCTCTGTCTGCTCCCCTCCTGTGGGCCTCTCGGGATCGTTCTTCATCGTGCTCTCAGCTCGCTGCCATGCTCTAGTCTCTTACATACTTGGGCTCGGAGGGGGAAGTACTGTGACTATTTCGTGATTCTGAGGAAAGAGAAAAACCATTCAAAAATCTATAGGAGGGAGAAAAGGTGGGGTAGAACTTATGGAGAAATACTGCTATAGGAAATACAAATTCTAAGCTTTAAAGAAAAATGTGTTGGCATGAACCGTGTTTTTAGCCCATGTTGAGTACATACGGGATGCTATCAAAGTGTTTGCATTTTAAGGTTTTAAAACGGAAATTCTGTCCTTAAGTTGGGTCTAGGACAAAGATTACAGGCAGAATAAACCAGTTATAGGAAATTTGATGTACATTCATATTTGTGATGGTTTTTCTACAAAACATGTAATTCGAGTATCCCAGACTTTAGTGACTTGCCGCTCTGTTACTCGTGTCCGGGGCAGTTGTAACTGGAGGCTGTCATTAGCTTGGTGTAGGCACCTGAAGAGTCAGACTCTGGTGGGTGCAGGACCGCGGCATCCACGAGGGTGCCCACCTTGCTCTTGTCATTTCACCGGACCCTGAATGTGCTTCTCCCAAACCTCAGGTGCTCCCGGGCGTCGCAGATGCAGCCACACCCTTTCCAATCCCATCTAAACGAGTCCTAGACTGTGCCACCTTGAGCTTGGAAAATTCTTCTCACTCCTGAAGCCTTATCGATTATTTTGTTGTCCTTCTCACCCTTCTAGCCTTTCCCAGTTATGGTTTCAGTTCAGCTGATTATAAACTGTAGCTTCCTAATGATTTTTCCTTCCGCGGGATTGTCCTTCAATGGTCGTGAATGCCAGGGGAAGTGTTGAAGACCCTTTCTTAGCTTGTGGCCCCGGTTGTGCCTGTGTCTTTTCACGTGGGTGGTTATTTAGCTCTTGGGCGTA
The DNA here is from genome assembly GCF_010015895.1 of Lontra canadensis. Classification (NCBI taxonomy): domain Eukaryota; kingdom Metazoa; phylum Chordata; class Mammalia; order Carnivora; family Mustelidae; genus Lontra; species Lontra canadensis. Next base: position 4,377,320 of record NW_022631086.1, on the reverse strand, counting down.
TTACGGTTCTCGGTCAGGAACTGACTGCCCGTTCTTCAGCGTTCTCGTTTCTCTCGTTGACTCGATCCAAGTTGGCAGTATCGGAGGCTGGAGGTTGAACAGCTTCTTATCCCAGGTCTCTTAGGAGTCCAGAGTCTCTTATGAGCTCTGAGCTCGTAAGCAGTCACGCCCTAGACACGCGGGCCTGCAAAATGGAACTGCTGCCTCACGCCTTTTGTAGCCACGGCTGCCAGTGTTGGGAAACAATCTCAGCGTGGTACAACATTGATAATAGAGCGGATTTGAGAGGCAAATAGTTAAATTCGCTATAAATCCTTTAATTTGAAGTTTTAGAAGGTCATTTGGGTATACCAGTAGACTTGAGTTTAGAAAGGGGCTGACAACATTAAAATAGAATTTTTAAGTGCATCTGGTGCCTATATATACTGATTTCTTTTTTAGTAAGGGAACCCTTTAAGGGAGTTAAAATTGAGGGAAGCAAAAATAATGGTTGCAATTTTTAAATAAGCATTCAATTATAAGTAAAAAGCATTTTTTTTTTATCTGTTACCCTAGTTACCAAGCAGTTTTCCTGTATTTCAAGAGAAAATGGGCTCCATCATTCAAAAGCACTGAAAAGTGCTTTTGGGGTCAGGAGTAGAGAAGAGTACAGGAGGTTTCCCAGAGAAGCAGGACACACTGTGGGAGTAGTCATTTTCACACTGAGTTTCTCAGGGTCCTTCCGCTAAATGGGAACGGTATTGGATCAGAGGGTGAGCAGGTGTTTTCTTGAAGCTGGGATATACTGTAGCCAACCTAATTGGGTAACCAAATTACATCCCAACTTCAGAAGGCCGCTGCAGTTAACATAGGGTGCAGCTGTGTTCGTACGCGGCTTCAAGAACTTTATCTAAAGCAAATGCGAGACATTTCCTGTATTTGCAAACACCAGTCTTATCTCAAAGGAATAAAATCAGGCAAATAGAGAGGCCAAATTTTAAAATCCAAAAAAGCTGGAAGTGGCAATTTCTGAAGGAGATTGTATCTAACCCTGTATTTGAGCCTTTGTCCTTGATAATACTTGAACAGTATGTAGTTTTTATATTTCATGGCCTGGGCTTAGCGGGGGCTCAAATTGTATCCTATCTCGCTAAAAGAGTAGCTTCCTTGGAGAATGGGAAGCTGTTGGATCACACCGGGTGCCTGTGAAGAATTCCGTTGTAAAGGGGAAGAATGGGCGGAGAGTTGTCGTGGAGGGCGGCAGAGTAGGGGGCAGGCACCAGATGCCATGCCAGTAGGCTCCAATGGGGGAAGTAGCATGGAGAGGTGTAGAGTGATGGGGCAGGGCGAGGCCTAGAACCTTCCTGGACATCTGGATTCAGGTCTGTGTTCTAGATCAATAGGAGGAAAGGTGGGGATGGATGTTTCAGAGTTCGTGAGCAGAGTCTTTGACATTTAAAGTCATTATCGTTGACCCGGGGCAGCTTCTTCCTCCGTCCTCCACACGCGAGCTCTTTTCCTGTCACAGAAACACTTTCAGAGGAAGCCGGATTTTCTTCCTGTTCACTGCCATGCTCCTGTCCACTCCACCGAAACCCAGAGGCCACCTTAGCCTCCTCAGTGCCTCTCGCAGACCCCTGGAGCCTGGTGCCTGGTGGTGGTTTGTGCCAGTCCACAGAAGGTCCTGGCCTGTTAACCGAGCACCTCACTTCCTGTACAAGTACTCGTTACTGAATTCGGAGAAACTGATGAAGCAACACACAGAACACAATTTGAGAAACTATTAAAATTTAATGAGAACATTTAACATTACAGATAGTCACTCTCTGAAGTGTAGTAACTACTATTCCACTAAAGCAGCCTGAAGGCTGATGGATATTTCGGGGAGTCGGTGTGGAAGGGCCGCTCTGCTGGCGGTCTTCACTCTGCAGCCGAGGCCGCCCTCAGCAGCCTCCCATGGGCCTCCTCTAGGTATCCCGCAGGTGCGCCGTAGCTAATCCGAGACATTAGGGACGGGATCAGTGATTGTTCAAGGAAAGAGTAAGTCAAGGCAGCAGGAGAAACCCCACTGGCTTCTCTTCAAAAAGCCTGTCCAGGCCCCCTGGTGCCGGGCATGTCTTCATTTTCTTGTCCACACATCACACACAAGTACTTTTCCAACACCCTAAAATCGAGAAACTGAACGCACTCCCATTCTCATGTAGGACAGGCTGATTTTAAGGAGTTTGATAGCCACAAGGATTTTTAGAAGCAAGAGAACAAGATAACCCCTGTGGAATTTTAAAAATGGAGTGAATTCCTTCTGAAAAGCAGTGGTGCGACCCCCTACTGCACCAGTTGCTGTACGTACTTAGCCTTTGTAGAGTCTGTGTGATGTTCTAAGTAGCAAATTTAACAACTCCTTAGAGACTAAGGCTTTTGTAAATCAGGAACAGACTTCCCATTCATTAGCCCATAGGCTCTGTCCAGCATTTTGTGTGTGGTAACGGCTCTGACTCCGTTTCTCCTTTGTCTTTACTTGCAATACTGTTCCTTTGTTATTCTGAACATAGACTTGTGAATTACCACGAGTCCATTTTTAGACTAAGGGTATAAATCTGTTAACAGATATGCCTTAAAAGGCTTATTTTCTGATAATTAAAGAATCTCAACAGCTAGTGCTAGTTCACCACTCATACAGTTGACATGGGGCGGGGGGCGGGGGGGATTCCACTTTCTGTTTGATCCTGCCTGGGCCTCCGGGGACATTTCATGTCGCCCCCAGAAAGGGATGTGGCCGTGCAGAGGACAGGCATGAATTTGGGCCGGCTGATTAATCAGTGCCTCTACCCAAAATAAGTGGTGTCCTAATTGATTCCCTTTCCGGGGAGTTTAGCACTAAGTGGTCCCCGGGGGGCATCTGCGGCTCTTCTGCGTTTGGAAGCCCGGCCGCTTAGCCAGAACTGCTGCCGCGGCTTAGCTTTTCCGCATCCCAAAGCTAAGCAAAGTACTCGAATGCTCTCTTAGCTGCCTGCTGACGTTAATGATTACTTGGATTGATCTTAAAGGCCACTGTAAACACATCATAAAATTGAGCGATCATCCAGCACAGGTCTATGGAGGTCGTTACAGAGCAGACGCGACTGGGATGACGGAGGCGGCTCACGGCCGCGCAAGGGTTTATGAGAACCACGCGGCCCACCGCCAGCTGCCTGTTTGACAAAGACGAGTTGTTTAGTCCCGTTCTGCCATGCCACAACATGATGCGTGTCTGTTCGCCACGAAGGTGGACGTGGGCGTGGTGCACTTCACCCCGCTGGTGCGGCCCAGGATCGAGCAGCCCTTCGAGCTGGTGGAGAAGGTGGTTCAGAATGCGTTTCAGTTCCGGAGGAAGTACTGCTACCGCGGGCTTGGGTAAGAACACCTTCTCTGCCCTTCCCTGGCACCCTTTCTAAAACCCTTAAGCACTTTTAAGGATTAAAAACCTCGTTTTGGGGATTCTTCACGCTATCTGTAAATGTCACTTGCCATGCAGATCCTGAGGTGAGCACACCTTGAGTGCCCCAGAGGGAAAGGCGACGTCCCGCTTTAAGCTCAGAGGCCGCCAGCAGGTTTCGCTTTAGCATCAGCACAAGCTAAAAACACACTCGCGCGGTTGAGAATGACCTTGAGTTCTCGGGGCGGACCACTCGAGCTGTCCTGAGGCTCAGCACTTCCGACCCCGTAGCGTGGTGGTTTTTCCAGCACCAGCAATTCCTCCAGGTCTTTAGGCACCAACTAGTGGTCCTACGGTTCGAGTCTGACATGAACTACCCGGAGTGGCACAGAGTCCACCGGTTAAGGGCTCCGGGGCCACAAGACTGCTCCCACTTCAGCAGCTAGTCACGGGTGTGCGCGCTTACGTGTCTGACCCACAGGTCACGAAATGGGCACTTCTCTGACACCCCCCCACCCCATGCCACTTCAGGTTCACTCTTTCGCTAGAATAGCTCACAGAACTCAAGAAAACATTTTCATTTATCGAGTTATTGTAAGGAATCTAGCGCAGGAACAGCCACATGGAAGAGGTGTAGGGCTTCTCTGGGCTCCTCCCCTCCCAGCACGGAGCTCTCTGAACCCATCATTTAAGGGTCTCTATGGAGGGTCCGTTCGGCAGTTGATTAACTCACTGGCCACTTTCCACCAAGTTGTTGTATCTCTTTCAAGGACACACTTGGAACTAGGAAGCAGGTAGGATGTTGAGACAGCCAGCACGACGTCACGAGGTGTTCCTGCAAGCGTGTTTGTGTGTAGTGGGGGCTCCTGCACTCTGCCGTGCTTCCTGCTCTGTGCACGGCCACCGTCTGGAAACCCAGACAGAAGGCGGTGCGTCAGGGCCCACGCACGTCCAGAGGCCCTGAAATGACCTCGGTGATATTTTCGGCCAAGAAAATGTCTAATTAGGCCCAAGTAAGACAGGAAGCCGTGTGTGATATGTGTTTTTAAAAGGCTGCCATCTAATAATAGCCAAACTCTAGCTGTTAAAGGCATCTGGCTTCCTAGGCACACGTTTCTCATCTTCTGATCCCACCTCCCCTTTATACAAAAGCCCCATCTCTCCGCTCTCTCTCTGGTTCCATGAAGTGTCCCCTTAACCTGAAGTGGAATGACTTTAGGTTCAAGCAGGCAGCCACATCCTGAAACCCCTGCAGCCCACACAAATTCTGGAGGATTTGAGCTGACTGCTGTCAGATCCTTGTCTTGCCATTTGCTGGCTCTAATTAGGCCAGGATTTACACTGGAGCAGAGTCCGTGACGGACGCCACCGGCTGTCTGGGTGCCGGTTGGAAGGATGGCATTACGTAACCGCCCCAGCGGGATGTGCGTTATTTGACGAGTAGAACCCGAGCTGGATTTCGGCTCACGCTCACCCTGCACGCAGGTGGGACTTGCACAGCTGTACACGATGGCCCTGATTCATGGAGGGGGAGAAAAAAAATCACAAAGTACATTCTACTTTTGGAAATCCTGGAATGGGCCTCATAGCTGGCCCCGGTGTTTCCACCTTAAGTGATGGGCCCTTTCGTCTCATATGCACAGTTCTTTGTGCAGAGAGGGACCCCAAATAGGGTGCCCCGCTTAGACCTATGGTGTCCTTCCATCACACACACCCACACAGTGCTCCCCCCCCCCCCTTTGCCAGGAACCTGAACTCCGAGATCACAACTCACCCGACACCATCGGGAACATGCAGTGCACTTCCTTACTGAGAGGACCAGCAGCCTGTACGAAAAACTCCATCTCCACTGGCCATGACCTGTGCGCCCCGTAGAGCCATCAACTCTTGAGAAAAGAATGAAAATCCAGGTGTAGCTTTGCAGCCTTTCAGTCATTCAGTTGTGTTACTCGCTTTAAAACCGTGATCTGCTTGGTTAGATGAAAGTTAAAATACATACTTCAAATCGGTTGCAAAAATGCTGCAAGGTAAATCTAAAAAAGGGAACTGTTTGCATTTTCATGTCACCTATTTTTAAACTTTGTAGAGAAAGGTCATTCCTAGGGGGTGACCAGTCACAAAAGCTAAGAGAATCAAGAAATAAGTTTCTTATTAAAATACAAAGCAAATCTAACATTTCTGTAAGAATACAACTGAGTAGATGTTTCTTTAAACTTAACCTTAAAGGTGCTTGTATTGATTGAGCTTTGGAAGACATTTTTCCTCGTGGACATACCTCCCAGGTCAGATGAGTTCTGCCTTCAGTGGTCCTTTGTACCTGTTGGCTGGTGCCACGATCAAAATCCTTCTCCGTTGGCTTGGGGCCCCGAGGTCACTCCAGCTGCCTCCTCCACTCCCTCCACTTCTCAGTTGTCGAAACAATGTCATTTTCAAATGAGAGTAGAAGGAAACATTCTGATTTACAGAATTCCTTAGTAAAATTTTGATTATTTTCTTTCCTCAGAATGTTATTCCCTGAGGTTGAGCGCGTGGAAAGCACTGGAAAACTGTTAGAACTGGCAGATGTGGACCCTACCCTTCGACCCACCCAGCTCTCGGTTTCACATTTTAAGAGCCTGTGTGACGTTTACCGAAAAATGTGTGATGAAGACCCACTCCTCTTTGCTTATAATTTCAGAGAAGAACTCAAACAAAATAAAAGCAAAAATCAGGAAAAAGAGGATGACAAGGAGAAACACAGACTCTAACAGCAAACCAAATGTTGCTTTCCACAGTGTTGAGCTGCTCAGGTGTGTACTCTCTTGTCTTCTACAGAAGGACAATAAAAATGCGATTACCAGATGCGACTTCCTTCCCTTTTACTGTACAGCTTGGTAGAGAAAATAAATATAATCAAATAAGATACAGTACAAGCTCTCTTTTAATATATATACTGCATAGATATGACATGTTCAGTATAAACAGCATCTGTTACAACCTTACAAAAATGAAATATCTGCACATTGTGCCCCTCACCCCCATTTAAATAAATATGCTTTAAATAAAGCAAAAACTAACAGCTCAAAGGAAATGCCCGGAGGATTGGAAAAAAACAATGACCTTTTAAAAGCTATTAATCACAACTCCCCCATCTGACTTTTTCCACATAAATTAAAATAGATTGCAATTTTAAGGATCCTAAGTCATTTTGATACCTGCTCAAAAGGGATATAAACTAAGTAATTTACAGATTCTGATCAGTTTAATCTAGTTTTCTGATCTACAATAAATTAAAATAACTTAAATCTTTACAACTATTTTGTGGGAAAATGTATGCTGCACAAAACCCAATAATGAGTAGTTTTTTTGCAGTTTCCACGGGGCCACCAGTTTAAAAGTGAAACAAGCAGCGGAGCCCACGTCTGGCCGGAGACTGGACTACAACTGCCCGTGGCCCTCTGTTTCATAAAAACAGTCCTCGGTGACCACCGAGGTTAAACTCTGGAACTGAACTCCCGCTGTAGAACAGAGCCGAGATCGAGGTTGGCATTTTCAGACTGACTGTCGAGGGACTGATGACGAATCTGTGCCTTCAGCAAAGCTCCCCGGTCCCGTTTGGTGCTGTTGGCTTTCCGTTTAATGGCGCAGAAGTGCCCCCGCACCAGCTTGGGCTGCTCCCCCTTGGGTCGGCCCTCCGCGTCGGGCTGGTCGGCTGGCTTGGCATCCGGGGCGTCGGAGATCCGAAGTCTCTGGAACTGAATTTCAATGTCTTTGGTAGGGCTGCCCTGTTGGAGCGTCTGATGGTAGTCGTCCTCGTCGTCGCTCAGAATGTCACTCTCTTTGAGGAGACTGTCCGACAGATCAGCCAGGCCTGGCTGGGGCTGCTGCAGGGAGTCCTGCCTGCTCCCCGCCGGGGGGCACCCGCTGCTCTGCGTGCCGCTGCTCAGGCTGCCCTCGTCGGAGTCCAGCGAGCTGCTGCCCTTGCCGGCCTCGCCGGGCCACTCGCTGCTGGAGGAATTCTTGAGGACTTTTAAGGACCTGGAGGAGGCTGCAATGAGAGAAGGGCGTTTCCCTCGTGATCGAGAAACGGACTGTACAATGCCTAATACTTGCAATGTACATTATAAGATGTATCACCTTAATTAAGATTTCATCGTCCTCTCACTTCTGTTACCAAATCCTGGGACTTGGGTGGGGGGGAATCTAGCAGATACTGCAAGTGTGGAAAGTTTTTACGTAGGTTTATTTGAAATTTACATTGGATGATTTGGAGTTTCTAGATGGCCTATTACCAGAGCTCAATTGTTTAGATAGGACAACAAGCTATAAGCTATTACAAAGGCTAGGATTCTTAGCTACTAATAAAATCTAGGTCCCTTTCTTTCACTAAAGTACTTTGAAATTGGACAACAAAGATTATGCCGTATTTCTACACCTACCTTCTCATCTTATTTCCCTTGCTGCTCCATTAAAAGTAGAAAAATGCCCTTCATCACTCATGAGAACGGTCTCTGCTGGAATTTCTAGCCAACTTCCAGAGTTTAATAGGAACGATTTAATCATTCATGTGTGTTTAATTCTTTTCTCTTGGGTTAAAGGGAAAAGGGGAGCTCTCTGCTGTGATGTGTTTGTGTGTGTAATAACAGTATAGTTTCAATGGCTACAGCTTATTTTGGCAATAGAAAAAAATATATATACAGTGAATTTGAAAGAGGTCACACTGACCAATAAAAAGAAATAATTTAAAGACTACAAACAAGATCAAAGATATTAACAAAACAGTTAATACAGAGAGTTTAAGCTGAAATTTTAAAAGCAGGCAGAAAGTTTAAGGAAAGTATGATTTGGTGACTTAATTGACTGGGTAAGAATAAATATAAGGTTTCTTGATCTTAAGTCGTCAAGTATTGGCTTTCTAGACGCCTTGAGCTCTTCCGAGCTCTGGGAGAACTGCAATAAGCCAAGCTAAGCCCTGGGAGTCCTGCACATCCCGGTGGAAGAAAGAGTAAGATAGTGAAGAGATTCTATCGGCTGCTGGTAAGATGAGGCCTTGGGGTTGGGGGTGGTTATAGTTTATACAAGGTGTGGGAGCAAGAGGCATTTTCAGTTTCTTTTTTTTTTTTTTAAGAGTTTACTTATTTGTCAGCGAGAGGGGGCAGAGAACACAAGTAGGGCGAGCAGCAGAGCAGAGGGAGAAAGCCTTCCCCACTGAGCAGGAGCCTGACACAGGGCTCCATCCCAGGACCTGCGGATCACAACCTGAGCTGAAGGCAGACACTTAACCAAATGAGCCACCGAGGTGTCCCTTAAGTTTCTTAAAAGGAAATAAAATCGCCACCACCTTCACACAGCGCTGTGGATCTGGGTGTCTGCTTCAGGGCTTACAGAGCCCCCTCCCAGCCCCGGTGCTCTACAAAGCGATGACTCACTGCTGCGTCACCAGCACACACAGAGAAGCCCATGATTTCCTGCATAAACACGAAGTTCTCACCTAACTTGGCTGAAACAGGAACTCGGTTCTTAAGGGGGACCAGGCGGTCCTTACAGGTCTTCTCCAGGGGTAGCTCACACTTGATGTGACGCCTGAAGTTTTCCCTCAGAATGGAGCGAATCACCTTGACGATGCTGGTTTTGCTTTCGCTGTCACTGGTGAGGAGGGAAGAGCAAACAGTTAGGTCCCAAGTCACTGTGCTTCGTGTCCGCAGTCCCGGGGATGGACCTGGCGCGTCCCTACAGCGAGTCACCCAGCCTCTGTGTATCTGGTCTCCTCCCTTACGAAAGGCAAAGTGATCATTTTTGAAGCGCCTTTGAGCACTAAGATGGGGATATATGTTTAATCATATTCTACTACAGACATAGCTGCCATTTGGGGGGGAGGCTGGGTGAGAGCCCAAAGTCATCAAAATTCAGGAGAGCACTAAAAATAAACTCCCATTTTTAAGAGAGCGTAATTCTTTTTCCCATTGGCTCTAATTTTTTGGAAGTCAGAAATACCTGCAGCACAGTTGGAAGATGGTTTCTGGCCGTCCTTCTATTTCTGATTTTGTATGGATCAGCTCCCATACAGAATTATTTTCTGTCCCTGTGTGAAAGGAAACAAGGGTCTACAATTTTGCCAAAGATGTCAAGTTCAAAAGTCAAAAACTCCCTGTCCCGAGTCTCCTCATTTTCTTTTGTGTCTCATTCTATGTATGACTTTCACAAATAGTTATCAAAGGACTTCTTAGTTACTTTCTACATTTCCTGGTAGTTTTCCATCCATCTCCGTTTGCTTTCTCCCTAGCCCTGGATTCCAGCTCTCTGGGAAAGAGATTAAATGGATCCTGTTTGTCAACCCCATGCCACTCATTGTATTCTTTGAAAGGAACCGTAGGATGTGCTCGGGTCCTGGAGGTCAAACAGGTCAGCCCAAAGTCAGTCCCGGTTTGGGGAATGTAAGCACTTCAAACAAAAATGAAATGGACCCAGAGCATTGCTGCATGCCTTAGACTGCCGGTCCTTTCTGCCACCAGAGGCATTGTCTCCAGAACATGGTTATTCTAGAAGGACCGCAGCAATTTTCCAAGGTTGAAATTTGTTTTCTAATATCACGTATAATATTGTTTAATATTAAGGAATTTTCTGGTGTATCAGAATTTTTTAAATTTAGGTTTATGGTCCTTGGTTTAACAAATTTTAGGGTATCAGGATATTAGGAAAAAGTGTTGAAAACCACTGATAGCAAAAATAAGGACACAAGAGATACTTGGCAAAGAAAAGCCAAATTTGGCATTTACTTTCTCTAAAAGTTTAAAAAAAAAAAAAACCTCTCTTGACCTTTGCCTATAAAATAAAACTCAGAAATTATTCCCAAGGCTCTTTCCTAGTTTTTCATTCCACAATGCAAATAAGTACCATTATAATGTGTGTTCCTGGGGATGCCTGGGGGGGGCTCAGTTAAAAGCATCTGCCTTTAGCTCAGGTCATGATCCCAGGGTCCTGGGATCGAGTTCTACATCAGGCTCCGTGCTCTGGGGAGCCAGCTTCTCCCTCTGCCTGCCACTCTCCCTGCTGGTGCTCTCTCTGACAAATAAAATCTTAGAAAAAAAGTTTTTTCCTGACATCCTACCACAGGAAACAATTACCTGCTGTATTCCCCAGTCTGACTTGAAGTGCGGATATGGGGATCAACCAGCGAAATTTAAATGGGTCCAAGTCGGCAGAGCTGTGTGCAGGCCGGGAATTCGAGGGCTGTAACAGGAAAGCCCCCAGAGAAAAGTGTTAGAGTAAGCTCTCACCCAGAGACATGTGGAGGGAATCGAAACTTGAAGTTCTTTACAGCTGTGTGAGTGGTCAGGGTGCAGGTCTGCTCCCAGTTCTCGGAGAGCTCAGACTGTTGGGGAAGCGGGGGGAGGTGGGACAGCAGAGCTGCGGTCTGGGGAGCGCAGACGGCTAGACACCAAGCAAGAATGAGAACCAACCCTTCTGTGTCCTCATTCTTTCTGTACAGTAATCACTCTGATGGCTTGTGGTATCCACAGCTAAGCTAAGCTGTTTTTTTTTGTTTTTTTTTTTTGAACTAAGGTAAAAGTCGTTTGAAAACAAAGTTACGTAGTCTCTTACATGTATGGTGCAAACATGGGCCACTTTCAGGGATATGGAAGCTGATTTTCTATGTAGGTCCCAGCACGGGGATTTGTATAAATCTTCTTTTAAAACGGACGTTGTTTGTGGGGAGAATAAGAAACAGCCCGAGGGTCTGGTTTGGTTAGTCACCCCAGGAGTAAGTCCCGTTAGTCTAGTGAACCCCTGCTGCTGAGCGAGCATCTCGCATCAATACTGACAGGACAGAGCCATGAGGAGGTAGCTTTCATGAAATACACTTCTTGTCTTACCAATTTCTTTTTCAGTTTGCAGTTTTCTTTATAAACCAGTATGACAGCTCTCTTAAAAACTAAAGAAAGGAAAAGAAAAAGAAAAGTCTTTTATTATTTGTACAAACTTTCTTCCAAGGTTGAACTAAGACTTAGATTGTTTATTAATAGAACAAAGCTCTTCAAGCTTATGATGCTCCAAGATCCCCCTATACCAGCACAGGAGGGGATAAATGCTGCTCTCCCTCCGATCAGATTGCCAATGATGCAGAAATATCTACTTATTTAAAAGTGATCATCTGAAGGAGGTCTTGGCGATTTTTTAAAAATCCCTGTTTTGTTTTATTGAAATTTGAGGACATGGTGTTCATCTCAATGAGAATACACAGTCTATAATTGGTCTTAGTGAGAATTAAGACATTTTGAAATGCAGCAAACAATTAAGATAGCAGGTTTCAAAATAGCCTCAGGAGATCTGTTTCTGTAACACTTGGCCAGAAACACTAAGCCAAGCAGAAGGGAGAACAAGATAATGAGTATGCAGAGCGACAGCATTTTAAATAGTTGGAGGCTGGCTCTGTTAAGTCAAAAGCCATTACAGCAATGATTCTAACTCCTTCTGAAAACCAAGAGTTAGCTGGACTGGTGGGTCTAGAAAGATCTTCATTTTCACCAGCCTTTTTTAAGTTTACATTCTTTCAAAATGGGCTACTAACCAAACACTGTGAGTTCAAGGTCCTTTCTGGCTTTTCCTAGAGACAGAAATGGATTCAACCAGGAAACTGCAGAGTGCATCAGAAGCTCCCCCATGGAAAGTTCCGTTACCTGTATCATAAAAACGGGAGATGAAGAGAGAGAGATCCCAGGGGCACGCTGTCTCATGTTGGACACTGAATCACATACGTATATATGAGGATTCCAAGTACATTCAAAATAGGATTTTTATGCCCCCCATAAACATAGGGCCTTTAAGTAGTATATAGGTTTTGAAAATATGAGCAAAGCATCGAACTTTGAATAAAATCAGAAATAGAACAGCATTTTGGTTCAGTGTACGTATTATATGTAAATGGACATTGAGGTCCATCCAAAGTGTCTTCATTAATATTGACCTCAGGCTCTAGCACATTCAATCTCCTGATCCATAAACTATACTATGCCTGCAAAGAAAAAAGGACCAACACTGAAACTGTAACAAAAAATTAAACTCCAGTTGTTTTCTGTTCTTGCCTTCTCTACAGAAACTGTTTCCTTATACATAGACTTTAAAAGCTCAAGATTCTAGTTTAGTAATCAACCAGAAAAGAAAAATACAGAAATTGTCAAATTCCACTTCAACTAGTTCTGTAAGTAAGGACGTAGCTGCCGATGTTAGATATCAGGTTCTCTCTACCTGCTAGTTCCCATTGCCTCCCTGTCAGCTCGAGCTCTCCATGTACGAGCCCACCTCTGGGATGAGTCCTGCCTCATGGAAAGGGAGGAGGAGGTAGGGATATAAGCTTAGTGATATTTCTTGTTTACTTTCATACAATGTTAAGGTGAAGTAAGATTACATTCTTAAACCAATACAAGGAATTTTATGTTCCACTGATACTTAAATGGTATGGTTTATTGCAAGCACTAAGATTTAAAAAAAAAAAAAAAAAAGGCATATTCTCCTGTAGGAGGGCCTGAACACAGTGGCCTAGTTTGGAGACCACCTATAGATGCAGCGAACAAATGCCTCCCAGAATCCAGAAGTCCCACTGACCTCCTTCTCTGTTCCACTCTGCTCTGCCACTAGCTGGTCAAACACGGTCCCATAATCCTCGTAGATCTTTTGCATCTCATTGATGTGGCTCGCTACTTTTTCCATTGCCTTTAGTGCTTCTGAAAAATATGAAATCATTTTTATAAATTTTGTTTAAGTCCTACCAAAAGCAATAATGAAAAAGCTCAAGATTCAAGCCAGGATTCAAGACCAGTTCTTACTAACAGAAGCATTACTCAGGTGTGGCTCACACAGCCCACTGTAAGTAGAATGATCTCCCACCTCCAGTTCTCTTTGAAATGAGGCAAAACACAGGTAAAAATTATCACTAATAGTAACAGCTAATGCTGATCGAGCACCTTCAATTTGGCAGGTACTATAACAGGTGGTTTATGTTAATCATCTCATTTCATCCCCACAGCAACTCAGTGACTGGAGGAGCTGTAATTAATCCCACTTCACAGATGAGGAAACTGGGGTGCAGAGGGATTAAGTATTTTCCCAGACTTCTAAAGAGAGAAATGAAGAATAGAGCCAGAACCGAAACCCAAGAGTGACTGGCTATGTGCCTCCCTGTAAATGCTGCCTCTCCTCCCAGGCCAGTGACTGACCTGTGAACCACACAGTTTGTTAGCAAGAACTTACTCATGTCTCCGTAAATGCCCCTAATGGCCAGAGCAGCGTTTGCATTATACACGGTGCTTATTAGTAACTTTCTACTTGGGCATGTGAGGGACAAAAGGACTTTGTCACAGTCAAAAAGCACAATTTCAGGTTACCTATAAATTTAGTATTTTTCGTATTTTGTTCTCCTGATTCGGTATTTTAATTCAGCTTGGAGGCAAGTTTGGAAGGCAATCTGTAACCACTTAAATAAACATCATCTTGGTGAAAAAGGATCTTTTCACATTATTTGCATACTAATGATAATTTGTATCGTTTACTTGTTGAATTTAAGTCACATGTAAAAAATTTGTTGGTCTTTGTTACTTATGATACAAAAGTACATGCTTGTCAGAGAAAAAGAGCCAGTTTAATTAACACTCTTTTCAGTGTTCATTATTCAGTACTACTAAGCATCCCTTTAAGGGATACTCTACGATCAATCTGAAGGGCTCTGTGTATCTGACAAACTATCTCGGGCCAGCAATTTCTGAGGGTGCGGAAGCAGACCGGCCTCCGCCACTGTCGCTGGGGCCGGGCTGCGGGCCTGGGCTCTGCTCTCAAGTCCCCACAAGGTGGAGCCTCACCCAGCGGATCCCGCAGCGGCGCGGGGCAGCCGGCAATACAAAACCTCCCGAAGGGGGGCAGGAAAATGGGCCCCATTCTCCGCAGCACTGTTGTGCTAACCAAGAGACCCAAAGGAACGGATTTCACCTCTCTGAGCCCAAATATGTTCTTTGAAAAATGAAAACGGAATCATCCCTCCAGAGGGGAACAGTGCTCCTCTGATGACATAATTTTGCCCAAGGATCCTGTCATCTAAAGGCTATTTTCACATAGATTCTACCTAAGCTTAAGAACTGCAGGACGGAGGCAGGTCTATGACTGGGAAACGAAGCAGGGAAGAGAAGTGGGGCCTCGCAGGCTCTGCGCGTGGCGGTGGCCGCAGCCCACGCTCTTACCAGTCAGGTGATAGTGCTCCTCGCTCTCGTGGTCCGTCAGCGACACGAGCTCCTTGAGCAGCAGAGGGTACTTGAGCACCCTCTGCACCGGCTTGATGAGGTAGGACTCCAGGGTGGAGGAATGCTGCTTGGTGGGATTCCGGGCATCCAGAAAAGCCTTGAAGGCTTTATCAGTTTTAGCTACAAGCAGGGGGATACAAGACCCTTAGGAGAGCACAGCAGGATAAATGAAACCCTACTTCATTTAGTGTTTAGTGGAGTCCTAGCTCATCCACTTCTGCAGCCCTCCTAATGGCATTTTTTATAAAAACGCAAATGCTTCAGAGGGTCAGGCGCCCAGGTGTCAGCGCGGATTCAGCATCACAGCTCGGGGGCAAGTCCCATGGAAAAGGGGAGTTTACGAGGCTCTCTATATAACAGCACAGTCTCTACACCCAAGAGGAACACCGAGTTGAAATGTAGGAATGTCTGACTTTCAGGGCATATTCACATGCAACCCCGTGAGAGACTGTCAGAGGTGCCTAAAAAGTGAATTTCAACCAATTCATAAAGCCACAAAACAGTATCATCCAGACCCTACACCTATGCTGCAAAAGAATCCTATAGCAAAATAAACTAGTAATTTGCCCCCACTGTCCTCGCACGGACTGTTAATTTTCTATACAGCAGGGACTATCTTGTTTTCTTTTAAAATAAGTTGATAAGCACTGCAGCCTTCTCCGAGGCTTCAGAGACTCCACAGCTCTGACCAGTCTATTCCGCCGGATGTGACCTTCAGACCACCACGGGCAGGGAAAGCCGGCCGTGTCCAGCATCTGACCTTACGACGGGGACACCTGGGAACCCAACCCCGTTCAGTTTTGAGAAAGTGTCAGTGGATGCATCAGTCACTGCTTTGGATTCCACCTGCTGACACTGCTTAACCATCTTCTTGGAATTCAGCCAATTTGAATGAAATTATACCCCTATTTGGGGTTTTGTCACAAAGGCAAAAATCTCTACCTTCTAGGAGATGATGTGCCATTTTGAATGTGACCACCAAAGTGGATGGTGGGATGATCCTTCAGAACGGAGCAAAGCGTTGGTGGGCCTTAATTCTACTGTCAGTAAGAAGGTGTTCCTTGAGGAAGTGCTGGCGGGGGTCAGATCTCTTGTCTAAGCAAGTAGGGAGACAGATTTTGGCTGCTGCTTGTTCCCCTGAAGCACCTCAAGACTCCATTTCTTAACCTTGAACCTGTTCTTCTATGATACTTTAAGGATCGATATTGAAACCAAATGGCAGAGCTGCCTCAGTGGAACCGGCTAAATGCTCTGAGTGCGGGAATAAACCTCGACACGCCTTCTGTGAAGCTGCGGAGACTGCTGCCTGGTTTTGAAAGAGAAACTCTGAAGGGCAACCCTCAGATCCTATTCGTGCCACCTGGAACCGTATCATGACAGAGGAAGGGGTCTGGAATTCAGCTTGGCTGCTACCACCCTGCTGATGCAACTAAAAAAGTACAAGTACCACACATTGGCCACTGTCACTGTCACAAGAGAGCCCGGGTTCCCCGGCTTCCAGAGAGCTGGCAAATCAAAACGATGCATGAGACCCGCTGTCATTCTAAAGAAGGCACTCAAGTCCCAGGGGAAGTCCTTTCCATCCCGCGTTTGTGTCCAGGGCCCCGCTGAATGTGGACGTGGCCAGGAGTGGGCACACAGACTTCCGTCACTCTGAATGCTTCTGAGAGTTCCAAACGGAATGGCCTCCTCCTGGGTGGCAGGCTGAGACCAGGGGTATTCCTCAAAGCTCCCCAGTCCCTGGGGCTTTGGATCCAGACTCTTGGGGACGGAGCCCTCAAAACCCAACCCCAGGTTAGGGTTAGGGACTAGGGGAATGGCAAGCCCTGTCTGCCGGCTTTGATTCGACCTTTATGGAGAGCAGCGTTGAGGGCTTGGATAAGAGTGAGTGCCAGGCTCTGGGTTGTCGTCTACGGGGCTGCTGAATGTCGGGGTGGCTTTAAGGCGGCTTCCAGATTCCTCCTACTCTGAATCCTTTCCGGAGTTCCAAAGACCAGGGTTTCCTTCTGGGTGGCAGGCGGAGTCCTCTGGTAGTGCTCAAGGTCCCCAAACCCGGGGCCTTTGGATCCAGGCTTTTGGGGGCGCACTCCTCAGAACCCAACATACGGTTAGGGTTAGGGCCTAGGGGCATGGCAGGACCAATCTGAAGGCGCAGTGGAGAGCTGGGGGTGTGGGGGTGCTGGGATAAGGGCGGGGATCCGGGTGAGCATCAGGCTCTGGGTTTCCAGCAGGGGCCGCTGAATGTGGGGGTGGCCTCAGGTGGGCCTGCGGATTTCTCCTGCTCTGAAACCTTTCTGAGGAGCCAAACGGCGCGGTTTCCTTGCGGCTGGCAGGCTGCGACACCCAGTATGGCTCCGGTGTCCGCAATCCCTGGGGATCCGAAGCAAGGCCCCTGGGGAAAGTCCTCTCAGAACCCAGCCAAGGGCCAGGGACTAGGAGCTCGGCAGGACTGATGTGCAGAAACGTAGGACATCTTCCCGGCGGAGGCTGTGGCAGGTTCGGGTCAGGCTCCCCCATTCCCGTGAGAGAATGAGGCGGCGGCGGCGGCCCGGTGACCTGCTCTGGGGCCGCGTCAGGCCGACGTAAGGTGCCTTCGGCTGCGGGAGCCGCACAGGCGCCAGGGGCCCCGCGGCCCACGGATCCATGCCGGCACCCCTCACCTTCCCTCATGTCCCCGCCACCAGAAATGAGATGCCGAAGAACGCGCCAGAAACGCTCCTGACAGAGCCAGACTGGAGAGCTTTCCTCTCAGGCGCGTGGCCGCGGAAGCTGCCTCAGCCACAGGACGGCTTCAGGTGAGGCAGCATTCCTGATCCGGTGTGACAGGAGCACACAAGGCCCTTGAGCAGTGGATGGTGACAGTGGCACAAAGCTCCCTACTGAACAAGGTCACGGCTGTCATCAGATCCTCAAATACACCGCGCGGGCTTGGCCGGCTGACTGGCCCGGGACTGAAAGCCCAGGCACTCCGTGCACTTGCCGAAGAAGGCCTCCAGCCCTCCCGCTGCAGCACCGCGCGTGCGCGGCCTCACGCGCGGCGTCTCCCGCGGCCTCTCCCTCTGCGGGCCTGCGCATGCGCAGCCTCTTCTGTCCCGCAGCCTCTCCCCTGGCCCGCAGAGCAGGGTCAGCAGTCCGCACGGAGGGAAGAGGTCCACCCAACGAGTCTATCTGGGCTTCCAGAAAACGAAAGGCTTCAGTGAAAGCCAATGAAAGAAGACGCTGAAAGTGTGGAGAGATGAAAGGTGCTTCAGGGACAGGATGTGGGCTCTTAACTGTTTACCTGGTTCCATCAAAAAGGGAGTGTGGTGGTGGGGTCTGCGGTGGTTCCTCGGGCCGAAGACGGTTAAGGAGAAAGGAAGAAAACAGCATACGTTCTTTCCTATCCCCACCCACCAGCTTAGAGGTCCCGGTTTTTAGATTAGGGAATTTGGCAAAAAAAAAAAATAAGAAAAAAAAATCCAGAGGTAATTTAACAGCAGAGTGACACATAGCTGAGAAACATCTCTGCTCTTAGGACACGTGTTCATTGCTACCAATAAACTGAAATAAACCAGCAATTTTTTCTTCTAATGTCTGTCAATTTAAAGGTCAAGAACAGAGTATGATCCATTAAAACTGCACTTATTTCTACTTATTAAATGCAAATTTACTCTTAATAACTGAAAAAAAAAGGCACAACTATAAAGGTATGAGCAACTTACCTCGCTCCAGAACCTTCTGTACTTTAATATGATTAGCACAGAATCCACTGTAGAGTTTAAAATGGTCCGCGTAATAAAGGAAAGAGCCTCCAAGGGAAAAGAGCAATTTCTAGAAGGGGAGGGAAAAGTCACATTGGACATGGTTTAATCAGTGTCTGCTGGCTCTGAGATGGCATCTGACTACTTTGGTGTATCCATGGCACCTGTCTCTCCGACACCAGGGCACTAATGCCACAGAGAAACCACCAAATGAAATAAACTCAGGACTACCCCCATTTTCACAGCAGACTGAGAACGGCCTGGCACTCCCCTAGCAGACCTTTAGTTTGATTGAATGCTTTCTGGTAGCAGAGCCTACTGACACCACGGGCACAGGACAAGAAAGTTCTACAAAAATAAATCCGACAAAGTGGGATATGAATGATCTGGGAGGGTCATCAATCAAGCCACCTCTGCATGACTCAGGACAGATGCTTTTGTCTGTATCCTGGCCTGTCCGCCTTCTCCTGTCTTGCACCTTTCCTTCCCGGGAGAGGCTCCTCACCACTCACAGATGCCCACATTGGAGACAGGGTTTCATCAAAGAACCGCTGACCTATGCTTTTCATCCCAGCATCACATGACCATGAAGATGCGAGATTAGATGCAGGGTAGGGGCTCCTGCATCGAGCAAACTCCCTACAAATGGTTCAGTAGATCTGAGCAAACAGTGTGGTGGACATGCTCTGCCACCAGGCCAATTCTACATAAGTTGTGCCACCCAGACGTCTGACTACCAGAACCACTCAAAATGAAAACGTGGCCTGCTTTTACTCCCTGCCGGAGGAAAACAGCACAATGAGAGCACTAAGTTTACCTTGTCAATGGGCAAGGGACAGCGATTTCTTTCTCAAGGGAGCGTTCTGCACACCACCCATTTATTTTTGCTTAAAACCAAAGTTCAAAAATACTTACTCTGAACTGTGAGGGAGTCTCAAGGCTGTTAAAGTCCGAGGATGCTGAAATCCCATCCTCCAGAGTTTCCAGAAACACCTTTTGAAATTCAAGCATCTCTGGCAAACTTCCAAAAAGTGACTCCATCTAGTATGAAGGCCGGGATCAGAAAGAGGGTATTAGCAGTGAAGACCCAGAGACCACTCTAACCCCGAGACAGGCAAATCCCAGGCTGTTCACCAAGAAGCAGACAGAAGGACGTCCTTCAAAGAAGGCAGCATATTCACTCCGTGACCTAGTATATACACAGAATTTTTACAGCTCTGGTTCTAGTAATTCTAAAATAACCTTGTAAGTGGATGTAACAATGGATTCAAATGAATGTAAATGGATTCAAATTAGCAAAAAATGGAAGTCAGTAGAAAAGAATTGCTGAGATTTAACATTAACAAGTCATGAACTAAAGAGCGACTTTTGGCCACACCTTCTTTCCAAAAAGGACACTGTCCTGTACGGGTAAACTCTTCTCACTGAGCCTCACATGGCAGAGGCCACATAAAAGGTTTTGGACGAGGCCACACCTGGGTCCCTCTGATGACCCTTTAGTCCTGGATGTTCTTTGGGGATCAGCAGACAGAACCTCCGGGGAGGTCCACTAACGGGCAAACAGACTGACCTGTGTGTCAGGGGACAGGGGAAAGGGACTGATTACCTCATCTTGGGTGAGAAAGGTCTCATTTTGAAGTGGCTCCAAGTATAATTCAAAGAGGCAGCTCAGATCCTGAAAGACAGAAGAAGAGAATCTTTATCACACATGTCTCCGAAAAACCCGAGTTTCCAGCAACCCTAACCACAGTTCTCCCACCAGCAATGATGGATTTCAAGTCTTGATGAAATTCATGACCCTAAAGGTGGTTACAATTATTTCTGACCTAATTCACAGACGCCAGTAGCCAGTGCACTCAGCAGCTGGAACACCCGTCCTGCTTGGTTCGACAGCCTGGTGGCAGAGACCGTGACCAAGTGCAGCATCGTTCACCCCCCTGCAGAGAAGGTGAGCTCTGGCAAGGCCCCCCTGTCGGGAGTGACTACACCGTCCAGCTCACCCTGCCTCCTCCTCTGTCTCAGGGAGCATGGCGACAGCCCCACCGTGGAGCTGAGAGGGACGAGACAAGATCTGGGAAGCTCTTCAACTTTGGAGTTGACGCATTAGCAGAATTTCAAACTCCCGTATTCAGATGCAAGAAAAAGTTTCCAGAGGTTAAGTGCAGTCATGATGTGTACAATCTAGGCCCTGTTTGAGTCTCCGGTAAACTGGGCTCCAGAGTACAGAACAGTGGGAGTGGACAGTGTTCACAAAACTCTTTAGATAATAGGTTTATTTAATAATTTGAAGCCAAGACCAGGATACAATTTTGTAATAGAAAATGGGTTTTTTTTTTCCTTATTTCATTTATTCTAAAGAATTCTGAGAATGAAAATGCTAGACGTGATTGATTACAAAGTCCATTACTTTGCTCCCTCGTTTTACAGTGGAGAAATCTAGACCGGAAGAGCTTTGCCAGAGCCTGAAATCTCCAGGACTTTACGGCACAGGTCCTGGGAGCAAGTGGACAGGCCTGTGATGCCCTTTCCTCTGCAGCAATGAAAAGCTCCCTGGCCTTCCCTCCCTCACCATCCTCCACGGTGACTGCTTCAGAGCAGGGCGATGTGAGGAGTTACTGAACCGTTTATCAGCAAACACACCAGTGCTGCAAATTCCAAGTTGCATGCAGGGACCAAGGTTAGATGAACAGGGAGTAAAATCCCGTGTTAAATGTCAGGCACAAAGAGAAATGACGAAACAAAAGTGGTGTGTGTGTGTGTGTGTGAACCACAAGAGGCACCCGGTGCTGGTTATGCGGTCAGAGACAGTGACGGGCTGCCCTCCTTCCTCGTGCCGGCCGGGGCCGCCCAGGAGGACTTACACACCAGGAGCCGGGAGCACTGAGCCGCGGAGCCAGCCAGCTGCAGCCCTACGAAAACAAAGTGCAGGGTTGCTTGCAGAGCGAAGGGTCCTTTCTGTCCAGCTCGCCCAGAACATCCATCTCAGTCCTCTGCCAGCATCTCAGCGGAACAACCCTCCCGGTGCGGTGTGGCCGAACGGGGAAGCAGAGGCACGTGGCGGGCAGCAATAGAAACTCTGAATTCCGCCCTCGCCTCTGTGGGTGAAAGCTCATGACCACCGTCCCCAGGGGGCCAGAGGGTCTCTGAAGCCTCAAACCACCCAGCGCAGGCAGCTGCTTCGGAAAGGCTGTCACGTTCACGGGATGACCCAGAAGCCAGGTCTGAGCCCCCCGCGCGCACCTCATCTCCCCATGTGAGATACTGGACAGGACGTCATGGGATAAAGAAAGTAAACTGCCAACTCTACAGCTTTTCTTTCTCCCCGTGGGGCCAGAAGGAGAAGCTCTGGGTAGTTCCACCTGCGAGCAGGCCTTCTGCAGCGTCCAGATGAAACGATGGTGACAGTGATGAAAGGGGAAGCTCAGATTTGCCGTGTGGAGGAAGGAGGAGACAGCCGTGTGCACGCACACTGGAACGCGGGCACGCCCGTCCGAGAGGGACTGGAGGGGACCACCCGAGGCTGTGCCGCCACCCTGAGGCAGAGCCTGGGGGCACTGGCAGCCACTGCCCGGTGCCAGGCCGCTTCCAGCAAACACAGACGGCAGAAGAACCTTGTCTTCCCAGGCTCCAGTGTCCTTCAGAAATTGTTTCTCAAACTACAGACTGGGTTCCTCAGAAAAATAAATGAATTCTTCGGGTACTGAAGATCCTCGCACCTACCCCTCTGTGCCGGGGTGGAAGCGGCCCCGTGATGACCATGGCTCTGTCATGGGACCTGTCCCACATGGCCACCGCCACCAGGCAGGTCTGGGGGCTGCCCCAATAGCCGCTTGTGAGCAAGTCGTTCTCTAGTTCCTCAGCCCCTGAAGTCATCTCCAGCCCTCTCCCGCCACCAGCACAGACGCCCTTCCCACAGACTGCAGATGACAAACCAGAACATCTGTTTCCATAGCGAAAGCTACCTTGGCAACGAAATGAGCCGAGAATCTAATTCTTCCAAGTCCTCAGCTCGTCGGCCCCTCGCCCACCCCCCAGGCAGCGATCCGCCGCTTCCAGGAGCAGGTGGCTCTGTCAGGACTGCTGGGGTTCGGGGCACATGTGACCCAGGGACCCCCGCCGACAGCCGGCCACCCCGGGAGTTGGTGGGGTTGGGGGGGGCAGACCGAGCAGGGAAGAAAACGCGGCACCTTCCGTTACCTTCACGTAGGACTTCTCCGTGTCCATCAGCTCCTGGATGACTTTTCGGAGGCGATCTGCATCGGAGAGGTGACGAGCCAGCGGCCGCGGAGGTGGGTCCCGAGTCCCCCTCGGCCCTTCCATGCTGTCGCTCTGCACGTCGCTGAAGCTCCTACACAGCGCGATCTGTCCTGCACTCTGAGAGGGGGCGAGACGGGGACAGTCATGGACGGGACACGCTCCGTGATGACCGGCTTCCCAGCAAGCATGCAGACAGCGTTTATCTCTGCCCAGGGCTCTCTGGGCGACCTCACAGGGACAAACGTCTAGGGCAAATAGTCTCCTTCATCTCAAACAAGCCTGGCTATCATTCCAGAACATGGTAGTAAAGAGAGGAGCTCAGTGTTGACACAGGATGCTTTTTTGTTGTCCTAGTAGCTGTCTGACAGATGGCTCTTTCGTACTGACCCTAGCAAACAAGGCACAGGACTAGCCGTCACTGTAACAGACTTGAGGGTGTTCTAAAACCAAGCTGGTGGCTTTCTAAGAGCACGGTGGGGAGCCTAGGGAACGGCGTGACACAGCAAGGACTTTAGGATGGCTTGGCCACAAGACCCCGCAGCGCTGCCCTCAAATCCAACCGTGAGCCCCGCGCTCTCACACCAAGTAGCAGAAAACGAATCAAAAGGTCAGAGGTGCTGCATGTGCTGGGGACAGGTGTGAAGGTAGGGACCTCCCCTACCCTGTGGGTTGCGCAGCCCCCCTCCCCAGAAGGGCCCAGAGGGGTGCAGGTGATACAGCAAAACCCAGCGAGTGCCAGAGAAGAGGGATGAACCGGCTTTGTGGGAACCTTTCTGATGAGAGTGGGAATGGAATCATCCAGACTGAGGGACAAGACGGGTGACTGTCAGTCCCCCCGACAGTGCAGGTTCCTACTTGAATTTAAGCACAATAAAGAAAAAGCCTTCTCAAGGGGAGCCCGTCTATATGGTCCTGCCTAGGCCGGGGCGTTGAGGTCTCAAATGTGTCTCCTCCCATTGTTTCCACAGTGCCTGCAATGCCATTGGATTACACTCCGTGTCTTCTCCCCGCTCTTTCTCCTTTCGTCTCACCCTCATCCAAGCTCCAGCCCATCCTACCACCCACCGGTGTGGAAGCCTGTCCAGGGCAGGGGCCTTTAACTGGCACTGCCCTGGGTGCCCAGCTCAGTGGCCAGGGCCCAGCCGACGCGCGCTCTGCTCGCCTCCCCACACTGCCATTGTCCCAAGAGACAAAGCAGCATGCCCAGTACCAGTGACTACCCGCCATCCGGCTTCGGCCACCATCCCTTAGCTGAAAGTCTCCCTTCTTCAGTTTAAGTGCCTTCAGCCCTGACCTCTCGCACTCTGGCTGGGGTCAAAAGCTCAACTGGGCACAACCACCTCTTAATGCTCCATTCACTTTCCTGGGGACGTTTCAGAGCACGAACAGCTCACGTGAGTGTGAGGGTCGACCCCAGCGGCCTGAGGCACCCCTGCTACAAACGCTGACACCTGCCAAATGAGAGTGTTGACACAAAACCGGGATGCCCTTGCCCTCCCTTCTTGCCTCCCTCCCTGCCCTACCGTCCACACTGATCTTCTGGCCAGTCTTTTAATTCAGTGGGTCTCAACTGGGGGCCGCCTCTGTCTCCGGAAAGAACACCGGTCCTGCATGAGCAGCCAGTACCCTTGCCAAGGTGAGAAGCACCGAAGCACAGCCCAGGGCTCACCGGAAGCCAACCCGGGCTCGTGTGGAGCCAACCAGAGAGGAAGAGTCCATAAACCAACGGGAGCCACTCCGCGGTGCGCAGGAGGCTTCGGGAAGAGGAGCGCTGACACGGCCCTGGAAAGCACACGTGTTCCAAGGGAGAACCACAAAATGAGCCAGAAGGACAAGGGGAATGAGCACTGTAATACAGAGCCCGACTCAGGAGAGTGAAAGTGAGGCTCCTTTCCCAGCCAGATGTCTGTGACCAGAACGCCCAGACTCTGGGCTCTTGAAATATCATTATTTCTCTCGTTTTCACATAAATCTTGGTGCAGAAGTTAGATCAACCACATTAACAGGCACTAAGTATCCAACTAGACACTGACCTATATATATACAATACAAAATAATTTACTTCCCAAACAGTTCAAAGCATGTGTAAGTACTAATAATTCTCCTTTGATACATGCGTTATCCACAGTTTTATTAACTGTGAACACAAGCGTTTTTCTGGTAACGCCCGTCAGAAGACATTCATTCTGGGTAAACTTATACAAAAAAAAAAAAAAAAAAGAAAGAAAGAAAAAGAAAACAGATGTGGATCTTAAGGCACCAATCAAAATGCATCTTGATTTATCAAAATGTCTCACTTCATGTTTCAGACAACCAAATCTTAGGACTCATGCCCTGAAAGCCTAATGACAGAAAAAGTCAAATGGAACAGGGAAGCCAAAAGGCGGCTGTTCTCCCCCCGGGGCTGTAAGCATCATGGAGGAGCAGCACTAGGGCACACAACCAGACCACTCCAAACCCTGCGCTCCTCCTTTCCAGTGGCTCTTAAACCCGGCCGCATATTACGCACTTCTGCGAGCTTTAAAAAAATACCCAAGGCTGGACCGACTCACTCAGACTCTGTGGGGGGCCCAAGCTATGATTATTTTTTCAAAGCATCCCACGTGAGACTGGCTGCTGCTCTACCCAGCATTGCAGCGAGCAGCCTCGACTTCGGCTTCCCAGGAGTAGCGCTGCCTACGGCCTGATCATGCTGCCCCATGGTCTACAGAGAAAGACAGCCACGTAAAAGGTATGTGGCCTGAGCTCGTGGGACAGAGGAAATAGACGGAATCATACCCATGGCCCTGGTAGTCTGGGTCCGGCCCTCCACGAACTGAGCTAAACCACCCAGATAATACTACTACTGAGACTCCCAAACTCACTTAATTGGAAATCTCTATGCTGGTATTTGCACCACAAGCTCAGACAATGTAATTTTGCAATTCTGAAAAATAACAGCTTCTAGGGCTATAGAATCTATATTAAGCTCACATATACTGCACAAAATAAGATCCAACAAAATGCACCATAAGTTAATGGCAGCTGGTGAGCTTACAGCTTTGCCTTGCTGGGATGTCAAAAATCACACCTAACAATGCAGTGTTAAAATAACGAGACTTTAAAAATACAGTATCTTGCCATTTTAGAAAATCTGAATTCATTTGAAGAACACTTCTGGTAAGATTAACTGGGAAAAGTGAAGGTTCGTGGAGATTGTGAGAGCAAACGCACTTTTTAACGTGCCATGATCAAGTGCTCAGATGCGACAAAGTCACCTTTCTCAGGCGGAGCAGTTTAGCTACTGTCTGGGGGAGGTGGTGACGGTTACTTGGAATCAGGAGGCAGGAACTCTAAAAGAAGACTAATTCTAAAGGTGTTCTTACATCGCACCCCCAAGACTCGCCTGTGTGGTTACATTTCAGTTTCTCTATTCGTAGTGACAGTCGCCCGCACCAGCTGTTAAAGGTAGAATTCTGGGGGACGCCTGGGTGGCTCAGTTGGTTAAGCGGCTGCCTTCAGCTCAGGTCATGATCCCAGGGTCCTGGGATCGAGTCCGCATCAGGCTCCTTGCTCAGCGGGGAGCCTGCTTCTCTGCCTCTGCCCTTCCCCCTGCTTATACACTCTCTCTAGCAAATAAATAAAATCTTTAAAAAAAAAAAATAGAATTCTGGGTGTGTCTGATGAACAATTTCTAGTAACAGTGACTACTTTGGTTGGCCCGTTTTCAAACCCAACAGTGATGGGGGTGAAAAGCACAGGCAAGGTGCAGAGGACCAGCATTCTCTCCCAGCCCTGCCCCCCGTCCTCCACACGATCCTGGGTGAGGCTCATTTCCGAGTCGACTTCCTTATTGCTGGAAGAGAAGTGGCATTACCTATCCCATCAAGTCACCCCTTGAACTGCCAACGAGGTCCTAGAGAAAAGGGAGCTCACACTTGCTGAGTCCCTGCTGGATGCCAGACAGACATAGCTGGCAAGGGTCCTCCCCGACCCGCCGGCGCGCAATCCTTATTGGGACTGAGACGACACACATGAGGAGTCAAGAGATGAGGGGTGAGGGACTGGGACAGCACAGGACCGGCTCCTGGCTAGCTCTCTGCAGGGTGCCCGCCCCTCCAGGATACCTCCTGGGCCTCTGCCCCTGAGGTTGTGGCTTCCTGGCCCCCGCAGGCTGCCTCTGCTCGGAGAACACCGCAGCTCCCACACAGCCACAGACGACCTCCACGTCTTTTAGGCACCACGTCCCCCCCCAACCCCACTGCGGGATGCTGCTTATAAAGCAACAGACAGATGTTTACAAGTCAGGGCTGGGGGCCCATCTGGATTCGGAAGCCCAGCAGCGTGTGCCTCTGCAGGAGAAGGAACGCCCCCACCTCAGACGCACATCGAAGCTTCCTGGCTTCCAGTCTGTGGGCTCAGTGCTAGGAATCGTGGGCTCACTGTGGGCTTCATTTTTTATAGGCGAGCGCGAAACAAGTGTTTTCTTTATGGCTTCCTTTTAAAACTTAAATGAAGAAACAGTTGTCCCTAAAACTATGGTGTAAGGATACAGCAGTGATAGTGACCAAAACACATTTTTGTCAGGTTTTGAGCTTACACCAAGGCTGATCCCGGCTTGGAAATGATTTGATCTTATTTACAGCCGAGGAACTCCCTGAAGACCTGGGCATGAAGGTGCTTAAGTACTCTCGCCACACACACACACGTAACTGTGCAAGGCGACGGGTGTGTCGTTAACTTGACCGTGATAATGACGGCTCAGTGTCTGTGCACAGCAAATCATCAAGTGGTACACTTTAAAGATAGTTTTATCAACCATACCTTGAAAAAACTGGGAGAGAAAAGGTATCCGAAAGTTACTTTTGGTTTCGGTGTTTTCAATGTGCGGCTAAGGAGGCCTGCTGCTCCCTTAAACTGGGGAAGAAACGTGTCTCCGCTCCAGGCGCCTCACCTCCCAGCAGCGGCAACAACGCAGCGAAGGATGCTCCGGCGCCTTGCCCTGGGTCTTTCGGGAGGAACGCAGGGGCAGAGCCCGAGTGCCCCTTCTGACCTCGACTCAGTGCAATGCTCTTGCACAGAAAGGTGTCGTGCCCCCTTCCTCCTGGTTTCAGATTAATAAAATCTCATCCCCTGGGTGTAACAACTTTGACATGTACTCTCTCTGATTTGGAAACATGGCTACTGGAGGCTTTTGACCTTACACTAGGATTTGGATCTTAAAAGAAAAAAATCACGGTGGGATGAGTACATCACATTGTCTAGAAGTATCCTGAGATGCTGCAGTCACTCCATGGAATATCAGGGCCATCAGGAGCCCGCAGCTCAGGAGCCAAGTGTGGCCTGGGCTTTCCCACCTGTCAGCAGCCCAGTGGTCACGGAGGGAGGGACGGCAGGCGCTGAGGACTCCTCTGTCAGAGGTGGCTGTTTGTAACACTTGGGCCCTGAATACTTCCAGCCTAAGAAAAGGGGCTGAAAAGTGCTGCATAACTTGGAATCCTATTTCACGGGGAAAAGGTAAATGACAGCATTTCCAGCATGCGCTCCTTTCAGTCCCTGGTTAAGAAGAAACGAATGTTAACTTGGAGGGAAGATTCTTAGAGGACTTAGCTGACATGTAGACCTCACAGGAAAGATACCCTCGTCCTGCTTGGGTATCTGGTCCTGTGACAACAAGGGGTCCGTTTGGGAGCTCCCTAGCTGCCACGGCGTCCCCCTCTCTCCACCACGCAGACCAGCTGAGACTGAACCATCGCCGGGAAGCGAAGCCCTGTCTGGATCATGGCCACAGAGTTTCATTACACCAGCACACGAAGCAGAAGAGCTAGGTTTCTACTACTTCTATTACCCCTAAAAAGAATGTTAGAAAAAAAATAAAAAACAAGCTTTAGACTCTGGGCAAATGACTAGTTATGCTCCAGGATAGTCCAGCCCTGGGAAGGTGCAGTCTGCAGCTCTGTGTGTGCTCTTATCATCTGGAAGCTTCGAGAAGCCTGCAGGACCCAGCGATCTGAGTGCAGCTACCGTGTCAGCTGTCACATCCTAGCAAATTGTCAGGAAAGTTCCTCTTAGTTTAAAAAAAAAAAAAAGGAATATCTAAAAATTGTTCAAAGGACTTTTCAATTTACTCTGCACTACATTAAAGTCACTGACTAACTTACAGAAAGATCTAATATTATCCCCTAATGGCCCCAGCAGCAGGAATCCAGAAGGAGCACAAAGAGCCAAATGACTTCCTGGGAAGGCGAGCAGAGATGGGCTTTATCCCACAGGGAGCAAGGTGGCCCCCCAACCCCGCGCCAGGTCAGACTTCAGCGGCTGCAGGCCCCGTGGCTGAGGCCATACCTGACCCCCACCCCCAGGGGTTCTCGGGAGGGGATGAGGGGACAGTGCTCAGCACCTTGGCAGGCTGGGGTGGGGGTTAAAAAGCATTCAGGGTGATCAATGAAATTCATATTTGGGCGGGGGAGGCAGGGCACTGGTCTTAGTGAAACAATCCCTGGATGGAAAACTCTAGAGAAACAGGTTTTTAGATTTATCAAAATGGTACAAAAAGGATGAGGAAACACTCATGCTCTGTTTTTCAGACCAAAGAGTTCTATTTCCAAAAGCAGAAGAGGAACAGAAACCGTAAAAGTGAACATGAGCTGATGTCACAGGAGAGCCCTTAATTTATACTGAAACATAAAGATGAACCCAATAAATCAGGGCACAGAAACGCACTGAGGTGTCAGGACAGTTCCCAGCGACGGGACAGACGCGTGGCTGCTGACCCGAGAAGGCCACGACTTCCCGGGAAGGGCAGAAAAGAGGTGTGCGTTTTGTGTCTCTCTAGCACACACGAACATACACGCACAGATTGTCTAAAAATGGAATGATATATATCACATATGCAGTGTTAACCAAGATATTTTTATCCTTTGGCTCATTTGAATTTTCTCTTTTACAGTGGTTTAATTTTTAAGTATTTTTAATAAATGCACTCCTTTCCTGTCACTTAAAAAAAATGATTTGAGGTTGAAAAGGCTCAAAGTGTTCTGTTTCTATGGACACAGCGAGGAACAGACTGACACATTTCCTCCGCTCATGGTGTTTGGCTGGGAAGACACGCTCTGCGCAAGTAATTCAAGATGATCGGTGCCCGAAGTGTGGGGTCCTGTGGACACAGAACCGAGACCCACCATGGTCTGAGCTGTGAACACTGACGCCAGGCACTCGGGATACATGAGTTCTCTACGCGAAGCCAGGTCTGGGGCTGGAGAGCGCACAGGGGCCAGAGCAGCCGTGGCCAGAGGGTCAGGCAGAGCAGGGAGGGGGTGGGAGACAGAGGCAGGGGCCTGGGCTACAGGGGAGAGCAGGGGTGGGTGGCAGAGATGGACAACCCTGATGTGGCACGGTGGCAATCCCTGCCACCTGTCAGGTCCACACCTGACGGAGGATGACAAGGTGAGCATCATGGTGGCATGAAAGGGGCGTGCGCATCCCAAGTGGGACAGCCCATCACCTGAGCCCTCACTCATTACCCTGGTGTCTGTGCAAAGCTCATGCCAAGGGCCTCAGAGCACGTGCTGGGCCAAGATTTCTGAAACACTTACTTTTTCCAAGACAGGGGACTCACGCACACAGGCTGTGGAGGTACCACCCAGCTGCTGACCACGGCGGTTCCCCACTGTGTGGCCTTGACTGATGCCTCGCACCCAGCCCCGACTCCGTGTGCCCACCTGGAAAGCAGGGATCAGGTCTTATAGGGTCCTTGTGATGAGTCAATGAGGTAAAACATAAAAATACTTAGCACAGTACAAGGGATCGATAAAAGTCAACATTTGTACAGGGAGCTCGGCTTTCCAAGTTCTGCCATTTTTTTTTAAATATAGAAGAAGAAATTTCCTCCAAATTCCCTGAAGGGTGGGCCAGAAAAATCACACTTCACGATCTCGGCATTCTCTCACGGAGCCCCTCCTCTATGCCAGGCTCCGCGCTGGGTGCCGAGGATGAAGCACTAAGCCCTGCGTGGAGACCCTGCCCTCCTGGGAGAGTGTTGGGGAGGGCCACGTGGAGGGCCACGGGGAGGGGCACATGGAGGGCATGGCCGGGGGCTGCAGAGTCCACAGCGGCTGGAAGAGAACCCAAGTTTGTGCAAACTCTCGAGGGAGGGAGGGCAGCAGAGCATTCAGGTGGCACCTGTGTGCCCCAACAGTAAAAACTCCCTGCTCAGGAGGCCTCCCCATGAGGCCAGGGAGGCGCCCGATGGAGGCTCTGGGGCTCCCGGGGCCAGAGTCACTCCCCACCACCCCCCACCCCTCCACCCCGGCCCCAGAAGGGAGCAGCTGATCCAGGGCCTGCTGCCTGCCTTTATTTAACCCGAGTTGGGTCAGAACTCAGAAATGAGTAAGACGAGCGGTCTCTGCCAAGGCCGTCTCAAGGGCTCGGGCAGCATTTCTGCACCACCGGGCACTTCCTTCGCAGCAAAGACTGGGTGTTTCGGGATCACGCTTACACAGTTTACACAAAACAGCTCATCCCATCTAACACAGCCCACGCCGGGTCCTGTGTCTTTGATTTCCCTTTTTCACCCAGAAGGCAAGCTGTGGGTTCCCTCCAATGTCCCGTTAAACCTGCACATCAAGAGAGATGCATGTGGCGCAGAGCCTCCCCTGACTTCTGCCTGCACACATACGCGGCCCACGGAGTAACAGAGACTTTAATGACCCCCTGGAAAATAGAGAGTAGAGGCAAGGGTGCATCCTCAGAGCAAGGGTCAGTCAACGAAGGCCTTGGGGGCCAGTGGAACCCTCCACCTGCTGCCGTAGGTCAAGTTGCATGAGCACTTGGCCGCCACGCTCACTCAGCTGCCCGGCGTCCCTGGCTGCTTCCGCCCCGGAAGGCAGAGCTGGAGGCTTGCCGAGAGCCAAAAACATTAACTGTCCCCTCAGAGGAAAAGTGTGCCAACTCCTGGTAACAGAGACAGGACCCCAAATCAATAAAGAGTCTTCTTCTGATATTAGTCTTAATTAAAAAACCCAACCTATAAACGTTATTCTGAGAATTTCTAGTGAAGTGGAAATTTAAAAGAGGACTTTAACGTTATTTTGCTAGAGACTACAAATGGCATCTTAAGTCACATGAGACATAAACCCTTTTATGTCCTAGGCTTTCAACTGCATCCAAAACAAAACAAAACACCTGCCTGCTCGGCTGGCACAGATGCAGGCTCCGAGACAGGACTCCAAGTCTCGGACTGGGTTGGGCTTTATTTTGTGTTGCTTTTTGATGGCTGAGAGGATTCTGTTTGTCCTGTGATTTAGACCCGAATTTAAATCCTTTCTAAGCTTACTTTATATCACTTAACATTCATACCAAATATGTTTATCTGGTGAAATACGTCTCTAAACCAGTATCTTTCAACTGAATTATTTTTGTAAAATATAAGCTTAACTCTGACTTTTCTATCAACACTACTCTCAGGCCCTCTTCCATCCAGAGGTGCTGATTTCTGGGCTAAGGTCCACTTCCCTTCTCTTCCTTCAGTAGTCTCTCACCGCCAACTTTCATTCTGGCAATCAAATAAATGAAACCTGTGTGTTTACAGTAACCCTTCCTCCAGCGGTTAATGTCTTCGCTTAACATTCTAGTCGGTTTCAGTGTTTACTGCCAGTTTTCCCAAACGCAGCATTTCTATTCAAGAGTTAGGTCTCAGACACCTGGGTGGCTCAGTGGGTTAAGCCCCTGCCTTCAGCTCAGGTCATGATCCCAGGGTCCTGGGATCGAGTCCTTCATTGGGCTCTCTGCTCAGCAGGGAACCTGCTTCCTCCTCTCTCTCTACCTGCCTCTCTGCCTACTTGTGATCTCTGTCAAATAAATAGATAAAATCTTTAAAAAAAAAAAAAAAAAAGAGGTCTCTGACTTTATTCCTGGCAACTGATAATAGATTACTGAAGTAGCTCTTGCAGGAAAGGTTTTGAAGTGTCACCTGTTCTGAAAATTTATTAGCCTTTTTTTTCCCATCTTTGTCACTGTATTTCAGGGAAAACGATGCATCCGTATAAACGCCAGCTGCAATCATATTCCGGACCAGCGAGAGCTTTGATCAATCTGACAGCCACCAATTTTCGGGGCAAGTCAAGTGTGCATGAAAAATAAAAGAGGACCAGACAGCTGGATCCCGGAAGGGGGCAATCGCACACACTTGGCTTTAACGGTTCAGGCTGTGTCCACCTTTGCTCAGGACAGCACTGCCCAGCGACCTAAGCCCAGCCTCCCCCACAGCTGAGTGCTCTCCCCTTTCCTGCGGTTCCCCAAGAAGCATATTTTCTTTCTAGTTGTCCTCTACATGGGCTCCTGATTGCCTTACCTAGAACAAAAAAGAAGCATGGTAGCACGCGGTTCCTAGCTGCAGACCAAGCACTCAGCTCTGAGAGCAGTTCTAAGATGCTCAGAAAACTGTAAGATAGTTGCACCCATTCTAGTTCCTTGATGGTCGTCCTTGAGCATCTTAGCCTCCAGACTGCCTAGACTCGCATCCCCTGGTAGGCTTGGTCTGTCTTTCCATCCTGGTCTCACAGAAGCCTTGGGTCTGCCTGTCTCACAGAGTCTTCTCCGTGAGGGTGTTCACGGTCACACAGACTAACCAGGCCAACAGCGGTCCCCCTCACCACCCTGGCTTGGTGCTCCTGGCAGTTTCCAAAGCTGTTTCTCACACATGGCTCTTCTCTGATTTTACCTCCTTGAAACTATCATGGAGATACAGTCCTATTCTTTTTGATAAGGATATGGGGATTCAGAGGATGAGGAGACTTTTCTAAGGCCAACCAGGCAGCGAGAGGCTCCAACACTCGGTCCCATTGTCTTTCCACACCCCACCTGCTCCAGCAACAGCAAATTAAGAGACAAACATCTATTTGCTTTTCCCCCGTATTATAGGAAGGGGTGAAATCCTTCTTGTGAATCTTCTCTCTTCTATATCCCACTCTCCAAATATAAACTGCAAATACACTGTTTGGGATAGCCTGGGCCACAGGGACCATCAGAGTCAACACACGGCCACCCGTGAGGGAGGCACAGAACAGTCAGCAACCTTGCAGCGGCCCTCCAACAGTCTCCAGAAGAAACCGAGCCATCGTTTCTCTTTCCGGGACAGAAGGACCAGAGTATATGCTCTGACGTGGGGAGTGAAGGGGGCTCTTTCCCTGCCCGAATTTGAAGCAAATTATGAATCCTTTAAAAACTTTCCTGAGCACTTAAACTTCACCATCTATGATCGCTTGCTGCACAGCAAACCAAGGTGGCTGACAGCCCTGCCTGACCCCAGTGGAGCTGTAGGAGGATGGGAGCTGGCTCTTCTCAACCCCTCTGGTGGCTCATACCTTTGTGACCCTTTAATAACTACTTTTTATTTTTTATTTGAGAAAGAGCAAGAGAGGAGAGAGAGAGTGTGTGTGAGCATGAGCAGCGGGGGAGAGGCAGAGGGAGAGAGAAAAGCAGAAGTAGACTCTTCACTCTTTGGTAGCCCCAAACAGGTCTCAATCCCAGGACCCCGAGATCATGGCCTGAGCCAAAGGCAGACACATAATGGACTGAGCCATCCAGATGCCCGTAACTACACTGACTTCTACCGATTGCTGTTCCAATAGGTTGCATGGGTCAAGGATGGCTCTCAGTCACTTAGGAAAAATGGTGCTGGGGGTAGGGAGAGAAGGGCTAGGCCCTATAAACTGTCTGAAACCTACCACATCTCCTTTGGACTTAAAAACCCTTAGACCATCGGTTCTCATGTTTGGCTGAAAGTAGTACCTGGAATCTGGTATCTAAAAACTGTAGCACTGGGAAAAAAAAAAAATCACAAAAACATGAAATGTAAATTACTTTGTTAATATCCTGACACCTTTCTTAGGCTTGGATACTGCCAAGTGCTATTGGAGTGAGCACGGATACAACCTGTAGGCCCCTCTACTTCTAGTTGTAGTTAATTTTTTTTTTTTTTTGCTAGATTTAAGCAGCGTTATTTTCTTAAAGATTTATTTGAGAGAGAGAGAGAGAGAGAGAGGCAGAGGGAGAGAGAGAATCCCAAGCCGACTTTGCGCTGAGAGCGGAGCCTGACACAGGGCTCGATCTCATGACCCTGAGATCATGACCTGAGCTGAGACCAAGAGTCAGATGCTTAACTGACTGAGCCACCCGGGCGTCCCATTTAAGCAGTGTTACAGTCAAGTCTGTTCCATTACTCTGGATTGTATCTTGTTGGCAGGACCTCAAATCAATCACCTCATACAGAACAATGTCTGCCTCACACACATTACCTGAGACCTCACCCCCAATCTCTAAAAATCTAACACAGACTCAATAATAGAAATGAGGGCATAAAATTTAAACTAGGACAACAATTATTTTTGATAAACTGGCAATTTGATCAACCTTCTAGAAAATGCAAGTCAATAAATCCAAAGTAATCAAAGCCACGTTTCCCCGGGAGTGCAGAGCACAGCGGGCGGCTATGGTAACACACACGGACAGGCAGGAGGAGCTCAAGCAAAACCAAAAGACATCAGAGACCACCATGGCCATGACAGAATGCCAATTTAAAAAATATTTTTAAAGCCTCAGACACAGAAAACTGATTTTAAATCTCACCTGAGATTACTGGTTTGATAATGGTCTCTCCATCGCAGAAACTCATCTATAAAACCACTGTATTCAAGACCTTGCTAGGCAGACACCCTGCCCCATCTTCGTGTCTGGAACAGCAGGCTGATGCTGCCCAGGCCAGTCTTCTCATCTCATCATCCTTTATGTCATGGCTGAAGAACCATGAAGGTACTAGATTCTGGAACATTGAAAAGCCGACTTGAAGCCAACTCAAAGCCAACTCAAAGCCAACTTGAAGCCCCTTGGCAGGACTCCTCGAGTGTCACAACACTTGTGGAACACACCCCCCCCAGCCTGTGCAATGCCAACCCAGAAACTTCTAAGCAATTGCACATCTAAGAGCTTCCTCATCTGCCAGCTGTTTTCTGAAAACACAAGAGAACTTAGGTGGCGGCAAAGAATCAGAGAGTGTGAAGGAAGGTGAGTCACAGAGGACGAGGGATGCTTGGAGGCTGAACAAACAAAAGAAGGGATAGGGAGGCGTGACAACAAACAGAAGAATGGAAAGGAGAAAAGACAGAACTGGGGGCGTTGAAAACCATGCCTTCAGTTTTCCCATATTAGTGACAAATATATTTTGTGTTGCCTGGTCCTTCGTGCTATTATCAAGAACAGCAGGAGACTGAATTATGAAACTAATAATCCAACCTCTCCCCCGGGGAGTTAGAGGCTAGTCCTGGAAGGGTGTGACGTGTTCCCCGTGGGGTCCCCAAACCCCTACTCCCTTAGCGCCTGCCGCCCCCCACCACCGTGGCACAGAGTCGGCTCCGAGCAGACACTACAGAGGAAATTGCAAAATGACTCCGAACAACTTCTCAGAACTTTTTCAGCAAGTGAAAGCAGCTGCCATGTGGGGCTGGGGCATTATTAAAAGGTGAGAATCTGCTGTGAGTAACGAGAGGCGTGAAGAGAATGCACAGAGGCTTGGATACATTTGTGCTCGTGCAAGACAAGCGAGGTCTTCCTGGGGCTACAATCTCTGGCATACAGGATCTTCAACGGAGGCATCAACATGACTGTCTCAGGCCTCCTACCAACGGCTAACATCTGGGGATGCCTTTATGGGGGAGGTCCCGATGACTGAGGAACAGAGATGACCCTACACCAACCCCCACTGCTGGCATATATTGAAGGTAAGACAGATAAGGACTCAGGGCACCCAAAGACTGGCCGGC
The DNA here is from genome assembly GCF_010015895.1 of Lontra canadensis. NCBI lineage: Eukaryota > Metazoa > Chordata > Mammalia > Carnivora > Mustelidae > Lontra > Lontra canadensis. The sequence continues at coordinate 4,340,866 of NW_022631086.1, read as the reverse complement.
CAAAATGAGATCATAACTGTGGCTGTTATTCCTTCAAAAGACAAGGAGAGGAGCGAGCAGCAGAGCCTCCGCCGGCTTGCTGATGTGTCGGGGCCAGGGGCAAAGCTCTCTCCACAGCCCCAGGGAGACCATGGGATCGTCTAGGGCCGTCTACCGCCGGCTCGTCCCCTGAACGGGGCACACAACTAGCCTCTGGGCCGCAGACAGCTGCTGCTTTTACCGAAGGGAGTTCTATGAAATGTTGGCTTGGGGTCAAGATTGAAATTTATGCCCCCGCCTCCCCAGAAATCACCTTTTTTCACTAATTACAGAAAATAAAACTCTGAAAATGCTAGAACACCAGTGCATAACGCTGTCATTGGTGTCCACGATGCAGGAATTTCTAACCACCGCCACCAATATTCTCCTTGGTCTCAACCTAATGGTTTATGCCATCTAGGGTGGGGTTCTTATTACGTAACGTTCCTCAATGTCTCCACATTATGTTCCACAATGTTCCACATTAAAATAAGACCTTAATCCTGACAAGCCCACCACACAAATCAGACCTGAAGATAAAGACAAAGTTCAAAATGTCACTTGGATAAAGAAACATAGGGCTAGGGTCGCCTGTGGGGGGCTCAGCTGGTTAAGCATCCGACTCTTGATCTCTGCTCAAGTCTTGATCTCAGGGTCCAAAAAAAAAAAAAAAAGGAAAAGAAAGGAAACATAATGCTTGTCGTTCTGTAAGTACGTGATAATGAAGTCTGTAATGTTAATAATATTAAGTCAAGACAGAAGCTAGACTACTATACTCAAGGTTGGAATCATGAACATACAGCTCACGGATTCCTGAGGAGGAGACCTGTGAGTGAATGCCTGAGCTGAACTCGAACTGCAGTGACTTCTCGCATACAGGAGCCGTTTCCTGAGGATGGCTCACGTTCCTCAGATGCTCAAAAGTCCACTCGAATTTTTCTCAAGCAGGCAAGAGAGTAAACAGCTGGTGCGGACATGGGAATAGAGCATCTAACCACCCCACCTTCACTTCCCACAGCCTTCAGCCTCCATAAATCCTACAGGTTTTAACGTCAATAACCATGTGAAGGACAACAACCAGTGCTAATTCTAAATGGTTTCTTCTGGAATGTATTTCCCTTTTAAGCAGCTCTCTGTATTCACAAGAAAAGGCCACATCAGGCAAAAGACGGCTTCAGGTCGGGTGTTGGGGCAGAGAGCGAGGCCGGCAGAGGTGTCAGAGCAGCACAGACAGAGCCGGGACGGGCCTCCACAACCGGCAGACCCACCCCTCCATGCGCAGATGCACACGTCTGAGGACTTTTCTCCAAGGACAAAGGATTTCGGTGTCAGACTTGGGGACCAACCCCACATGTTCTTCCCCAGTACCACCCACGTCCAACAGGCTTCCCCTGAGAACATGCACAAGTGGGGTTTACTGAAGGTGGGGTCTGGCCCAAGATTCCCCACTCAGACTCCCTACTTTCTTCTCCATCAAAAAGGGAGAGGATTCTGAAATTATTCTGTCTCCAATCCAGAAAGCCTAGAGAGAAAATAATGGCCAAACCCCATGGAGGAGGATGACGATGAGGGAAGGGGGCAGCCTCGCCTCCATGACCCCATCCAAAAGCGTATGGCCTGCTCAGCAACCAACACAGACCACAGGGAACTTGCCCCCTCCGCCGCCCCCCAGCACTTGCCCGACAGGAGGCAACAGGGGAGGTGTCCCAAGGAGCACAGCTGGGGTCCCTCTCCGCCACCCACAACCAAAGAGGCAGGTGGCTGGCAGGCTGCTCTTCAGATGTGGGCCTCTGCCTGGCCTCAGAGAGGACAAACGTACTCTCTTCCAGTCTCATCTCGGAGACGCTGGGAAAAAGTCATGGCCCCTGCTGTTTCAAAGGAGAGGATGGGCAGAGGGAGGCCCACACCCGAAATCAATGTGGGAAGAGAGTCCTCACGTCCAGAGAGCGTCTCTGCACCGCTGGGCAAAGCCTTCTTGGGGCTGGGCTCCAGGGAGGCTCACGTGCTTTCCTGTGAGTCACGGTCCCGACAGCCTGAGGAGGGGGTCGAATCACCCCTTCAGCACTGCCGGTGGATTCCAGAGCCCCATCTAGCGACAAGCCCACCCGCCCTCTTGCTGATTCACGCTGTGGTGCCAGCATGGCCTCCTGACGCCTTCCTGCTTCTTCCTTCCTCCCTGAGGGACTCCCAGGACGACTCCCCGTGACAACTCGGTCTTGTTCCCAGGAAACTGGGGTGAAGGGCGAAGTCCTGAGGAGAATGAAGCAGCAGGGGCCAGAGGAAGGCAGGAAGGAAAGGGCTGTTGGGGCTGGGCAGGCCAACACCCCAGGGACGAACACCCAACAGCCCGGCTTCCAGACCAGTCTCGTTGGGCTCCACTCGCTCTGCTGTCCCAACACACGTACTCTCGGCCCATACAGGGCGCACGAGCATGGCTCCCTGCGGCCCCCACACCCCGGCCAAGTCTCACCCGACAAGCAGCCCCAGCTCTGAGCTTCTAGAGCCTCCCTGGCAAAGGCACAGACGGCTGAGCGCTCATCGGGCACCGCCATGTTGTTGGCAATTGCTGTGTGTCTGGGCTCTGGAGGGCTCACAGCTCTGCCCGTGGCAGCAACCCCTTTCCCATTTTCCAGTTTGCTTGTGCCCAGGGACACACCGGCCCAGCACAAACCCCTTTAGGACCCAGCCCCATGGCCATGTTGGTAGGGTGGCACCTGGGAAAGTGAAGAGGAGTCAACCCCAGCAACATTTCTCCGCACCGCCGCATTGTCAGCTCCACTGTCTGTCTCCCTTCCCTTGGACAGGCTCTCCCTGCCCAAACTGCTTGCCATGTGGCTCCTGGCTCAGAGGGTCCCCTGTTCTCAATGCCAACCCCCTTCCAGCTCACTGCCGGCCCTGCCCACACCCTACACGGAGATCTGCTTTTCCTCCTCTTCCTGCCTGCCTTCCTCTCTCACTCTCTCTATCTCTCTCTCTCTCCCTCCCCGCTCTCTCCTCTCTCCCCTCTTTTTCTCTCTCTCGTATCTGACACTGTGGGTACCATCTCTAACCCCGCAGAAGAGAGTATGTAAGTGATCCTTGGCAACAAAGAGGATAGGGCTCTGCGTGCTTCGTGAAGCCGCGATGTCCCTTCCTGCCACATGCACTGAACAGTCGGCATCTTCCTGACACATCAGCCCTAAAGATCAGGACAGACCACGAGCTGGGCACTAACCCCTGTAGCTAGGAAACTAGTAATTAAAAAAGAAAAAAATTCCAATCAGCTCCGAAGAGATCAAATGGACTTTTGGACTCCCGCAGAAACGAAGCACAGCTGCTTCCAACAGCTCCACAAACTTGCCACCAAGTCCCTGCCACATGGGCGTACCACGGTGTTAGCAACGCAGAACATCTGAGAGCTAGGCAGAAAACTCAGCTCAGCTGGGTCCGTGTTAGCCTGAGCCCATGGCCCTGAAGAGACGCTGCTCTTGCAAAAGGCGCGAGTCTGTAAGACCTCTTAAGGGGCCATGTCTCAGGCTTCACCAAGCTTCTCAATATTCACAACCCACTCCTGCTGAAGAGAAGGGCAGACCTGACATTGGAAGCGGCTCTAAAGAAAAGGGTGTCCGTCCACGGCACTCTGCGCAAGACAGACTAGCTCCGAGGGTGGGCGGGGGGGGTCTTCGTGCCCATGACCAACAGCTAAGAGGACCCAACTGCCAGGGCTTTCGTTCCCAATTCTTTTTTGTATCCTGGGATAGCTCAGCAGGATCTGACCACCGGATTCTCCCTTCAGGAAGACCGGGCAGGCAGCGAAGGCGGGTAAGCCACGTGTTAGGGGTGCAGAAGGAGAAAGAACCCGGAGCACTGTCTGTGCGGGAGATACATCAGGAAGAAGGTCGTCTCTGCCTAACAAGCTCTCATGGGCGTGTGTGTAACCGTGCACAATCCTCTGAGCAACACAGGGCTGCTGGCACTGTTATGTTCCCTCACAAGTGAGGACAGACGCTTAGGCTGTCTGGGTGCCTTGCCCCGGAGCATGCCTTGGTAAAGCCCGGTGGGCCGGGATACAGGCTCAGGTTCCCAACTGTGAGGCTGAGAGACCTCTTCCCGTTGTAAAGCTGCCCACCTGGATTCATTCACTGCGAATGAGGATCGTCTCACCCCTGGAGAAGGTCAGACACCACGACATTCCCTGCCAAGTGGATGCTATGTCTCTGTTCATTCACATGTCACGGATCCTGTCGATGACATGCATTTACCACAGGTATATTTAGCTCTTTAAAACAGATCATGATCATATTAATCTACGGAATAGCAGCCATGTAGAAAGACCTACATGGTCTTTATAAAGAAATTCTATTTTAATTTCACTTTCTAGCCAGAGTAACTTACGACCAAACAGATCTTGAAACAATGCAGGAGATTTAAAGATAAGGTAGAAAGATGGACAACGTGAGTGTACTGGAAAACAGATCATACGTCCAAGAATCTCTTCCTTTCGCTTCTTAGATAATGCAAGCTCTTAAAAGGAATTCATGTAAAAAACTCAAAATGTTAAGATAAGTGGGTGAACAGGCATTAAATATTAAATGCAAGTTATGTTCATGCTGTATTCTAAAACCTAACCATTGGTGCATGTCCCTTTTTTCCACCTTGCACAAATGAAAGGGCAAAATAGATCTTAAGCGTTACTAAATTGCAAAGAGCACAACACACAGTCGTCATGCTGTGTATCTCCAGATCCCCATGCTCTCTGTTCTAGCAACACAACGCCTACAAACTGTAAAAATAATCACAGCTAAAGCTACGCTCGGTGTTACATAAAATTCTCCTAAAAAAAGCTGAAAAAACACTTAATCAGGAATAACTAAAGTAAAAACTCAGCTTACCTCACAGAAAACGGTTTCACTTTGGGGGATTTTCTTTGACAGCATGAAGTCTGATACTAGCATGTGCTATGCTCCAATGAAATGGCACAAAGCAGAAAATTATTTACTGCCTTCAAATTAACCCCTCTTTTCAAGTGGATTTTACAGAGTAAATATCTGAAATTTCCGGGCTTTCTGATATATTTCAAAAGGACAAAACTATTGCAGAGAACCACTGAAAAACCCTTGCAACGTAGGAAGGAGAAAGGAAAAGTAGACAGTGCTACAGAGAAACTAGAATCCAAAAGAAATTCTCGCATCCTTAGCTATAGAGAGTGTTTAGAGATTACAGTCAGGATTCCCTCCTGGAAAGAAGGCATATCTTCCCGTATGCATAACAACCTATAGACATTTCAGAGCCAAATCAACTTTCAAGACAGAGAAAAAGGAAACCACGCAAGCATGCCTACGTTTGGACCAGAATCCGCACCCCTGAGATCAAAGCCCCCGCTTACTTACGTGCTGTACATAGAAAGGAAAAGTTCAAAGGAACCTGCTCCCTCTGGGAGAAAGGATTACATCTACGGCCGGCTGTTGGGAAACGAGTAGGATGCACACTCTCTCGCTCTCATCCCCAGGCAACGAAAAAAATCCCAAACTGGTGTTCCAAGTCACATTCGCGAGGACGTCCTAGCGCCACCAAGCTCTTCCTCCGAGGCAGCGCCGGTGGGTGGGGGAAACGCACCCCCTTCCTCTGGATTTCCACCCCATGCCGAGCCTGCTGGCTCTGGGGAGACACCAGGTCAGGGCACGCACAGGGACGACAAAGCCACAGAGTGCCCCAGCTTCAGAGCCAGCTCGGAGACCAGAAAGTGGAGTGCAAACCGAATTTCTGCAGAGCCTGCTCAGCCCACCTCAAGATCCCAGAACAACCCAGAAACTCCTTCAGCCCCCTCAACCAAAGAGAAACTGTTTATTCCTTTCAAAATCTGAACTGTTACAATAGTGCCAGCTAATTGCTAACAAAACTGGGGGGGAGGAAAGAGCCCGCACACAGGAGAGGTTGACAGGGGCATACAAAGAGCTGTGACAGTAATAGGCACCCTTGAGGAGCAAGAAGGCAATCAATTATGAGCCATTTGCAGAAATTGCGGGGCTGTCAAAAGCCCCACTTATACAGCTGTGCTTCATCAAGCCAGGCTGCATTTGATTTTCAAGGGAAATTATTCCTTATTTCAAAGTCTAGAATATTATTAGTAAAATATCCCAAACAACTCAGGTTCAACCGGGGTCTAATCTGAAAAGAAGTTAATGACCCCTGAGAAGGCCAGATGTGCCAGAGTGGAAAGCCCGGGAGACAGAGGCGGGTCTTCCCTCCGGAGCAGCGACCACCTCCCATGGGCACCATGGGGCAGCGCCCAGGCTGAGCGCGAAAGATCCATGCCCAGCACTGGGACACGCGTCGTCCAACTCCCAAACCACCACCGGAAAACGGAAAAGGATTGCTTTTAGGTACACCCCGATGTTTTCAGGCGGCTGAAAATAATAGTACAAAGCAAAATGTTTTTGTTTTTGTTTTAAGAGCCAAAGAGTGAACAAGCATGAAGCGGGGGGCGGCGGTGGAGAGAATATCTCAAGCAGGCTCCACGCTCAGTGCACAGCCCAACGTGGGGCCCCATCTCACAACCCTGAGATCACGACCTAAGCCGAAATCAAGAGTCAGATGCTTAACCAACTGAGCCACCTAGGTGCCTGTCTTTTAATTCTTAAATTCAAAACTCTGTTTTTAATAACATACATACCAATTATTACTTCTGATGGTCAGAAGTAATTACTTCTGATTCTTCTTTCCCAAGGAACAAAGAATGTGTGAACTAAGTAACTTCCAGGCATTACACTGGAATTGTTGAGAAATGCCCTGAAGTCTGTTATTATGACCTATTACGACCTTCAGGTTTGGAAAAGGATGATGACCACTCTGGACTTAAGAGGGATTGACAGCAATGCTCACCATGATGATATTCTCTTTCAATATTTCTGTCTTCTGTGTTCTTCGGTATTTATCTTTTTTGAAAAATTTATTTGAGAGAGAGTGAGCACACATGAGCGGGCAGTGGGGGAGAAGGAGAGAGACTCGCAAGCAGACCCCACACCCAGCACAGAGCCCGATGTGGGGTTTGATCATCTCACAGCCCTGAGATCACGGCCTGAGCCAAAATCAAGAGTCACTACTTACCTGACTGCAACCACCCAAGGGCCCCTCTTCAGTATTTGCTTTTTCCTCTAAGCGTTTTAGCAATGAAAAGTAAGCTCAGTCAGCTCCAATTTCAAGCCCAACTGCAACCTTTCCTCCTTTCTTCAGTTTCTAACTGATGCTCCAACGTGCATTTGGTAAATGCTTTGTGTCATTATGACAGGCATTGTTAAATGACAGAGTTGAGAATAGCCTCAACACGGTAACTTTTTGCCTATTTATTTTATTGAACGTTAAAATAAAACCTGGAAAAAGAATTTCCTTTCCTCCTTAAGAAATTTAAAGTGGAACTCAAACGGATTACAATGGAGAGGAGCTCATCACCCCTAGTGGCTTTAAGTGATCTCCCCTGAGCACCCACACCGTGCCAGAGCCCCTCGGACATGCTGACCTTAAACAGACAGCCAAGCTTCTAAAGTGGGTCAGAAACAGTTACCTTTTTTCAAAAAATTTAAGACAAAGCAATCAAAACACATCCAGATGATGCTCTAGGACACATTTCTTAAAAAAATAATAATCACTATCAGCTATGATATTGGGGTCCTAAAAATAACTAATCCCCCAGAGATCAAACAGAGGCACAAGGCTAAAACTGTGGACAATTTCAGTTCTGTAAAAGATGCTGCATCCTGGGGCACAGCCAGACCAAGTGTTTCATCTGAGGAATCAGAAAGATGAGAGGTGAGACTGTGGAGGAGGTGGATCAGGAATGGGGGAGCAACGCAGGGAGGGGTGAGGAAGAGGAGGGAAGAGGTCAGGGGCCACCACAACCTGCTCCGCCGTGGGCAGGCTCCAACCCGATCCCCGTCTCACCGGGACCATTACCCAGGGCTGTGCCACACGGCTGCTCCCCAAAGCGACTGGCCTCTGGTGGTAGACTCTAACCCAGCAGACTATAAGCTATCTTTTTTTTTTTTTTTTAAGATTTTATTTATTTGACAGAGAGACCACAAGCAGGGGGAGCTGCAGAGGCAGATGTAGACGCAGACTCCCCACTGAGCAGGGGACCCTCCCATTCAAGGCTCAACCCCAGGACCCTGGGATTGTGACTTGAGCCAAAGGCAGATGCTCAACCGAATGAGCCACCCAGGCACCCCTGTAAGCTGCCTTATATATCTCCATTCTTGTATTTAAGACAAAAGCAAGGAATTGAAAATAGTTATAATGTCAAAATCAATTAAAACTGGACTGTGTATTAAAACAGGTCAGGTGGGTCAGACCATTTTTGAAAGGATGTTCGATGAACAATTAAAAATGCAGGCAAGGCACGGACTACCACAAGAGCTGGCGAGGACACGGAGGAATCAGGACCCTCACCCACCACTGATGGGAGTGGATGATGGTGCAAGCCCTGTGGGACACAGGGAAAAAGCTACACATAGAACGGCCACGTGACCTAGCAGTTCCAGTCCCAGATGCGTCTCCAACAGAACTGAAAACAAAGATGCACGCAGATATTTGCATGCCCGTCTCCACTGCAGCATTACTCAAAACAGGCCAACGTGGAAACAGTGCCCGTCAGCAGACGAACGGGTAAGCAAAACGCAGCACACACAACAGGACAGTATCCAGCCTTCCAAAGAAGGGAAGTCCTGACACACGCTTCAACGTGATGAACTCTGAAAACCTTACGCCATGCGAAATAAGCCAGGACAAAAGGACAAATATCACCAGGACCACCCATGAGGGATGTGAAACAGGCGAGCCGGGGGGTGGGTGAGGGGCTGTGAATGGACAGATACCATCTAACGGGTACAGAGTTTCTGCTTGGCATGAAAAGAAAGTTCTGACATGGGTCAGTGGCGATGGTCGCACGGTATTGTGAATGTCCTTGACGGCACTGCGATGTGCCTTTAAAAATAGTAAAAATACCAAATTTTATGTTTTAGATATTTTTACCACAACAAAGTGACAACATTCCAAAAATAATTTATCTATGAGAAAAGAAAAAAAAACAAAGAAAGCAACAGAGTCATTGAACATAACTTTCAGAATCCCTGAGCATAGACTGTCCTCGTCAAACTCTCCTAACACAGTTCGCTTCAAATAAATAAGGAAACTACTTCCATTAAGGGGAAAAAAAAATGTCTGTTTCAGCGGACAGACCCAGGGACTGGATAACCCCATCTCTTTTCCCCACTTCGGGTGCAGCGGGGGGGATTCATGCTTTGTCAGCCCATTCCTTCTTTTGGATTTGGGACAGCATCTTACCCCGAATGTCTGCCCTGTTTTCTCCCCGTGGGGGACCTGGGCCAGCGCGCCATCAGTCTGACTCCTTTTCAGGCCAGTGGTGACATCAGGGACGTTGCTGAAATCTGCATAAAAAGTAACAAGAACACACATAAAAGTGAGTTTGGCCCTTTGCCAAGAATCACGATGACTGGTTTAAGGGTTCGGATAAAGAGAGGGAGGTAAAGACAGCATGAAATGGCATGGAGGCAGTGCGCAGGCACAGTCCTTATGGCCACAAGAAGGATCTCCTTCAACAGACCCCGACTCCCGCTAACAAGTCACGTCTCCTGCCGCTCTCAAAGGCAACCAGGGACCAGTCAAGACTGTGACTTCAATACCTTGTGACTGTGCCTGTTGCTGTGCAAACTATACTTCACTAAGCTCTGATCGTCAAGGCTTTATTTGGACCAAGACTCAAATGGCAATGACCATTGTCAGTACTTCCCTATTTTAGGTAAAAATCAAGGAAATCTTGGACACCCAGGGATGCAACAGCATGGGCTCTTAATACAACCCACAACTTGGTCATTTGAAAGTTTAACTTTTCATTTTCTGACATCAGCCACAATTTTATCCTAAACTGAAAGTCCCATGAGGAATAGCAAACCTTTAGCTTCCAGAGTAAAGGTTAAGAAGTAAGATCAAAGGCAAGTAGAGCTTCTGTCCCCACCCCCCCAACTCCCCGCCACCTACAACCATACACACCTGCCAAGCCCAGTTCTTTCCAGTGGCTCTCAAATTAACAAATTCAAGAAAGATGGAAAGACTAGCCTGTATCATAATATAATGTAGGTTTACATTCTAACTCTTTATTTATATTCTAACTCTTTATCAACCAGCTGAAACCAGATGGTTTCTGATCCCCTTAGTTACAAGAAGTCGTCATTGATCTTGAACCTGTCCAAGTTGATCTAGGCTGACCCAACGGAGATAGAGGTTAATCAAACATGGTGGGGGCCAGGACACTGGTCTCTAGGAGACCTTTAGAAGCTATGGAAGCCCTAGGAAGTTGGTGAAACCCACATTTAGGAATGTTGGTCCATGATCATTGCTGATATAACCAACCACAACACAGACACTTGATTCTAAGACAAGAGAAGACTTAACGAAAATATATGAATGATCTACAGAATTCTGGAGCTCTAATTTCTTCTTCCTTTTGCCTCTTCCAAAACCCTCTCACCCTACCCAGAAAAGGACCGGAGAGTCCAAGTCACACTTGTGGTTGGAGTAAGTTAGCTTGGATAAGGCAGTGCTGATCACAGATGCATGAGACATCCCTGGGAAAACTTCAGATAGCAGTGATAGGAGGGAATACTTGGGTTTACCTTTCCTAGGCCCCAAACACTACAGAGGCAGTCCTGGTCCCCACCAGGCCGACCGCATGGGAAGCAAGATTAGTTCCTGAGCCAAAATCAATCTACCACTGTGCCTCCGTCACAACCATTTCCTTAGCCTGCTGTGTGGACCTGTGCATAAGGGAGACCGGCCAACAGGATCCACAAAAGAAAACACCCCATGTTCCTACTGTACTTGGCACAAACTTTTTTCAATTTGACATTCACTTTTTGAGCAAAAAAGCCAGCTGTTTTCTAGGCATAGCGCTAGGGATACAAAAAATGAGTGAGACATGGTTATTGCTCTCAAGGTGAGGTTCTAGTCTTGGAGGAGGAGAAGTGTCCGATATGATATAGGAAAAGTCCATGCAGTAGGGACCGTCAGGAAGGAAGTTACTCCTGCAAAGGACCTTAAAAGACTTAATAGCAAAGGAAGCATTTTGAGCAAAGTCTTTAAATCTTGGAGGTATCCATTTGTCCTTAAGGCTAACAATGACCGGTGGGCCGTGGGGAGAGAGGATTCCAGGAGCAGGAGGCAGGAGCTAGGCCACTCAGTGAAGGCAAATCACAGGAAGAGCCCAGCACCTTCTGGAAATGCGTTGAACGTGGCGGTGGCCATGAAGGGAGGGAAGGTGGCCTGTGTCAGAGGCATCTATTAATAAAGGGCATGACCTTGGGAGAAAAACAAGTCAGAAAGTCACAGCCACACTGCAGGTATGAGGTGAAAAGAACCAAATGAACTCAGCATAAAAAAGCAAAGAAATGAAGTGAATGCAGAAATGGGGGCAGGTAGACCCTCCGGGTGTCCTCTTTACTGCCCGTTTCATAGAAGAAGACACGGAAAGGAGGCGTCAAGGCAGAGGACCTGTTTTTATACCTTGGTGACGGGGCAGATGATTAATGGGAAGAGCTGGAGTGGAACTCATGAGCTTAGCGGTTCTGGCTTTGGCGGTTCTGAGCCCGGGACATGTGTGCATCTAATGGGAGACACTCAGGCATCAGGCTGTCCAGGAAAGTCTACATGGGAAGGTGGGTCTGCCGGGAAGCAGCCCCAGGAAGAACGTGCAGAGTGAGACCACAGGGAGAACCCCGGAAACGCCGACGACAGCATACGGGGAGAAAAAGAGGTCCTCAGAGGACATACCTGTCTTCACCCAGCCATGCCAGAGGAGCGGAAGGAAATCACGAAGGAGCAATGTCACGGGCGCTTTACAGTGTGGCCTCCCCTCCCCCAGGTAACAGAATCACATTTGCATCACTGTCGCCGTTACCCTGTCAATAAAGAGCATCCGTATTCCCAGAGAGTTGTATCAAGTACAGGAATTCGAACACAACCTGTGCCTTTATTCATTACGAGAATTTCCACAGCACCTGCCGCACATCAGATATGCCCCGAGTCCTGGGCATACAAAGACGGCGGAGACCTGAAGTCCCCTGAGGCTCTCGGAGAAAGCGCACAGGCATGAGGAGCTCTGCAGCCGGGAGCAGCCAGATGGATGATGGTGAAAATAACACGGCTGATGTCAAAAGTGGGAGCCAAGTGAGTTCTGAGTCATCTATTCAACATAGTCACAAAACTTTGGAAGCGCAACACTGAAAACTCCCCAAACTTTTTAACTCTTACAAAGGCAGAATATTTAGGCGGGGTAACAGAACTCTGGCTCTCCTTTCTGGGTCAAAGCCCCCGTCCACCCCAGGAAACAAGGCTTTGCTATGCATCGTTGAGGCCCCTATCACCTTTGCTACGCCTTGAACTTCAGAGAGACTTTGGGTGCAGCTTAGATCCTCCCAGAGACACGAGCTTAGACAGGATGGCTCTCGGAACCAGCTCCCACTTGGCTGGCTCCAGGGATCCAAGAGGCATAAGTGGTTCTGGTCAGTTCCTGAGTTCTGCCAAGAAAGGAAATCTCAGAGCTGTTCCACAGCCCAATTTCACAGAGGCGGAATGGTATCCGGGCACAGATAGAGTCTCCACAGTGAAGGACTCCTTGTCCAACCCACTAGCAATGCACCAACGCTGTCCTAGACACGACAAAGCACCAGGGAAGCCAAGCTTGAGGGGCCCTAGCTTCTGACCCCAGCTCCGGGAGCCTCAAATTTCACCAGGACCTGTAGCCCCATAAAAAGGAGTGTGCTTGAAGGATTCTAGAGGAGGAAGGAGAATAAAGTGGGCCCTGGGAGAAGAGCAGATTGGCTCTTCAAAAAAAAGAAGAAAAAGAAAGAAAAAAAGAAGAAAAAGAAAAAGAAAAGAGAAAAGAAAAGAACGTGTAGGTCAGTGAGATTCGAATGCTGACTTACAAAGCGGTTTTAAACAGGGACTGCATGGACGTCCTGACCCAGGTGCCAAAGCCCACATGGAGCCCCGCTTACACTCTGCCCACGTCCTGAGCACCGGCGGCTGACGGGAGTCTATCTGTCCTTCCGCTGCCAACGAAAAAGCTGGCCTCTCACCTTGGGATGGCCTCCCAGAGCGGTCGTATGCACCAGGACACGAGCCAGGGCACTTTTCCGACTCGGAGAGCCCTAAGCATGCGCTTCCCACCCAGCCGGCGTGCGGCGCCCTCTGGTAAGGAAACTGACTCGCTCCAGAAGCCTTAGGCCAATATGATTGTAAAAGATGAAAAACATAAGTCCGGGTCAAGGTATCGATTTGCATTGGGTAAATACACCCCCGTGTGCCTCTCATCTCACTCATGGTGGAAACTAACAACTCGGGGTGAGGTGCAGCCTCTGAGACACGGCCCTTGGCCAGCCCGATCCTCTACTCGGCAGGTGGCCTGACAGAGCTGCACGGTGCACAGCCACAGCCACGGCCTCGGCTCCCACACGCAGCCCCCGGTCAGACGGCGGCCGAGCGTGGCACACCCACTAGGGACCAGGTACTAGGTCAGGGGCTGCACCTGAGACCAGGCTTGGCCATCTCTCTCCTTCAAAATCAAACCTATTTCAAGAGTGACGGCACACGAGGCAGGCGCTCCTGGAAGGTGATGCCCCCGGCCCTCCCGCAGCCCTGCAGCTCCCCCGCAGATGACCAGGGACACAGGAAGCTCCAGGTAGGAGACGCCTCGTACCTCGGTGTCCTCCTGTCCTAGGCGTCAGTACAGACTGATACTACTGTCAGCCAAGCCGCCGGCAATCCCAAATCCTTTACGACAAAAGAGCTAAACCTGTGTTCAAGTGACATCCTGGGGCTCCACTTAAAAACAGAAACATCAGGAAACGCTAACGTTCAGGTTGCCTCGCCCACGTAGCCGGTCGTGTGAATCCAACTTAAGCAACAGCTAATACGCAGGCGTCCAGGCTCTGCCATTTATTCGTCCCCATCCAGTAAGAAGAGCCGGGCTACGCAGGTGCTAATGTGGATAGGCCCGTGGAGGGGAACCCTCTGGGAATGGGGGGCGACTGGGAAGTCTGGGAAGGGCTTGGGCGCACGTTGGTAACCCTGCCGGTCTCCTGCCTGCCGCTCGTCCTCAGGAGCTCTGGGTCTGGTAGCAGGCAGGTGGCCACAACGAACATGGAGCTCACAGAGCGGGGCCTGTGCCTAAGCCTGGTCTGGCTGGCCACGTCCTCATCCTCCTCCTCACTCAACCAGGTTCCAAGGAAGAGGCAAGAAGTTCTTCCCAGTCCCTGGCCAGCCACGCAGCTGGCCTCCAGCAGAGCCCGAGACACCAGGCAGCTGCTGCCTGTGAGGAGGTGGGCAAGGCGCTCTGCCCGTACAGAGGAGAGGCCTCCCAAGAGATCCAGAACCCCTTGGGCCAAGTCTGGGAAGGCCGCCTGCATTCTCAGAAACAGCAACTACCTGAGGGATGGAGTTAAAGTCTCATGATGGTATCAAACCCCGAGGCCCAGAAGAAGAAACTAGAATGTTTTCACCTATGAGCTAGCGACCAGAAGACCTTTTTGGGAAATGGACGGTGACAGTCATAGCATCGGGGAAAACTGCAGTCTGTGGGTTGGACTCATGCGAAGTACAATAAAGGAGAGGCAGTGAGAATGGAAATTACTTTCTTTTAAGTTTACTTAAGTAATCTCTACACCCAACGTGGGGCTCAAACCCACGACCCCAAGATCAAGAGTTGCACTCCATTCCAACAGAGCCAGCCCGCCCCAGGAGAATTATTTTTAAGCTATGCTTTTCATGCTTTAAAGCATACACTATAGTACAGACTTTCAATATCGCCACATCCAAAGCCCCCCTTTACAACACTATTCTGAAACAAAATTCATACACAGCTTCACAAGAAGCAATAAAATGTCCTCCTAGTAACACAAGGAGAAAAATGAAAGTAATCGGCAACGTTTAAAAATGTGGGTTTCAATATGCAAATGCCTGGTTGCATCTACTGTAGAAGCCTGTTCAACATGTGCACTGCAAAGAATCACACTCGGTGTCTCAGTGTCATCACAGACCTGGTCCAGGGGTCTTGGTGCTGTGCATTTGGGGTGCTGCCATCAGTGATTCTAAATGGCCAAAATCTTCTGACAAAGCTCTGAGCAAAATAAAGCACAAACTCCCCTTGGTTTATTGGCCTGCTGCTTTCCTAGAAAATTCAAAGTAGCCCGTAGCTATGGGGGGGAAAAAAAAATTGTGTTCATTTGCAAAATGAAGCAGTTCTTGGCTCAGATAAGTATGCATGTTTTTCACCTAAGTCAAAGTCCAGTGGAACAACTCTGCACTGTGAGAAATGAACTTGGACATGCAGGACATCCAGCAACCATGTCCCCAAACATGAAGTGCTATATTTCTCCAATTTATTATGAAAACCAAAACAAACACATGAACTTCCAAAACATCACTGGAGGGTAGCCCCCACCCCCCATGCAGAACCACCGCTGCCTCTCTCTGTAGCTAGTCTACAACTCCACCTCCGGGAAGGTTAGTGACATCAGAGGAGGCAAAATGCACCACAAACCCAGAGCCAAGAGCAGGTGCGCTGTGAACATTATTAGCTCCCTCGCTTCCTGAAGAAAAATGAAGTATGCTAATAAGGCGGTTAAAAAGATAGTGATCAGATAAATAATGTAGGCTATTTAATTGGGACTCTCATCTTACGCTCAAAAAAATGTTTTAGTTGATTAATCATTAACCCGTAGGCTCCCCTCTGAGGTGCAAACTATAGAACAATGATTTTCTATGAGGACGACTGAAGAAAAAAATCTAAAAAATAATCTCAAAGAATTTACAAGTAAATAATAAATGGTTTCATTAGGTTTTTAACTGCATACTCCCGTGTGGCATTAGAGTTGTACATCTTTGACTTTTAATAATTTTTATCTACTTTTATCTATTATTCTCTCAATAATTTTTATTGAGAGAACATGGTTTGTGGGATTTATATTCTTCATCTACTTGACTTACTCAATTTCTGTTTAATTTCTCAGAATTTCTATTCTGTAATTCCATAAATGAACAGCCTGTAGAGAATCTATAAATTTTAGACCTAAAAAGAGTCTTAGAAATTATCCAATTGAATTCCTTCACCTCATGCATCTTTTGTTCTTTAAAAAGGTGTGAATGCAATTTTAAGGAGAGATAAAGATTTTAGTAAATCAATGCTGCCAGTGGAAGAATACAGCATTCTGTGGATACTAAATCACATTATTTTTTTTCAGTTCTCCAAGCTTTACCCACTGTTGTAAAATTCTGCATTAGTATCCGCCACACACGGTTTATCATAGGGCCAAGAGCATGCCGAACACTGAGTTATCTGCACATAAAAGCTTAAAATCTCTCAACTTTTAAGGTTAAATGTGCAGACCTTGTACAGCATTATTTTTAATTAACTCAGATTCCCCTAATTCTGCTCATTCTTTTTGTGTAAAATGCAGTGATTTGACACCTTTCATTAATGGCATTTCTATACTCTGTGATCTAGGCAAATATTATTCATCATTGGTCAGTGAAACAGAATGAAAATAAAGCTATTTAAATGAAACAGATGGACTATTCAATGAGAGAATACAGTAACTCTTGAGTTGACCGCATACAAAGACCGGTCAAGTCCTATTACACCATTAACAAAGACATCACCCACTGATACCACATACTTCTGATAAAAACCGATCAACTTTTCTGAAGATATCCAGGACTCTTCATTTCATTATTGTTACTGTTCTTGAGTCAAGAAAAATCAAGGCATCTGTCTGAATGTCACCGTTAAGCTTGCTGAGAAGTATATTCTATCACAGCAGAAATACTGTGCCAGGAAAATATAAATTTCATAAATCTTCCAAATCCGTTTCACTGGAGGTCACATTCCAATTGGTGATGTTCCTGACAATGCAAGCTTTCTGGTGACAAACAGAAAGAAGCAAAGACTGGTAGTAAAGGTTTCTTACCAGCAGGCTGCCATGATTTGAGTCAATTATCTTGTGATAACTATCCTCAGCATCTGAAAGAATCTTCAGAGGAAGAGGAAGATGGCAGGTGTTCTCAGGGGAGGAATGGGCTGCAGGCCACCACTGGGCTGATTACAACATAAAAGAGAAGAGGCCTTCTGAGAAGCAGGGAGAAGGAAATTGGGTGTGCCCACATTCTCGTCTTCTAGACGGGCTATGGTTGTGGCAGAGGTGTGCACTTAGCCCAAAGAAAGAAGGCAAAGGGCCTCCCTTACCAGATCCCTGACAAAACAAGTCAATGGTCAAAGGGATCTCCATCCAAGGTTTCGAATGTAGTAGAAACTGGTATGCACCAGAGCTGGGAAGAACCCCAGGTAACACACACTTCATTAACATGTGGGGGCACAGAAGAGACAACACTGTATTTCAGACACTTAAGAACTTTAACAAAGTTTCAGAATTGAAGTTCAAAACCCCTACAAACCACTTAGATAGAATTCTATTTAAAGACCCTGAGAGGAAACCTAAAACAGGAGCACACACAGATTCTTTGTTGGGGGGAGGGGTGCTACAGGAGAAAGCACACAGGGTAACACCTTCCAGGAAGGCTAATTCCAGGTAGGACTGAAAGAGGACAGAATGGAGTATCACGCAGCCGTGAAGAGGAGTCCATGACTGACATATGCCACAACATGGATGAACCTAGGAAACATGATGCTAACTGGGAGCGGTCAGGCACCAGGCTACATGGTCTATGATTTATGTCCAACAGTCAAGACAGGGACATCCACAGAAACGGAGACTAGATTAGCGGCTGTCAGAGGCTGGGGGGAGGGGCAGCGGGGAGGTGACTGCTGCTGGGCACACACTATCTTCTGGAGCTGAAGAATACATTCTGGAACCAGACAGTGGTAATGGCTTCACAACTCCACGAATATACTGAAAACCACTGATTTGAACACTTGAAAGGTAAAGTTTATGGTACGTGAATTATACTTATTTCTTAAAACAGAAGGTAAGAATGTTCATGTGGATCTTACAGGAGAGACATCAGAGTTCAAGTCCACCATAAGGTGATTCCAAAGAACCAAATCGCACAAAATATATGGTCGTATTATGCAAGGTTAACAAAAATCAGTGTGAAATACCAAAAGTATCAAAAAAAAAAAAAAAGCGTAAGAATGAGGACAATAAAATTATTTTTCAACAATGGATCTTCCCCTGAACCGAGAAAGCCCCAATCACAAGGTGGTTGGCTACCAATCACCATCCCCAGCCTCCAAATAAGAACGCAGGTAAGACAGAGCAGATTATCAATCCGGTTAGATCTGAATTTGTTTTGTTTCTTTTTTTAAGATTTATTTGAGAGAGAGCATGCATGCATGAGCCGAGGGGTGGGAGGGTGCAGAGGGAGGGAGAGAGAGAATCTCAAGCAGACTCCCCACTGAACACAAAGCTGGAGGTGGGGATCATGACTTGAACCAAAACCAAGAGTCTGATGCCTAACCGAATGAGCCACCCAGGTGCCCCACATCTGAATTCGTTTTACTGCAGACGCATATTCTCAATGGGTTGCACCCTACAGATGTTAACAAACATTTAAAAGGAAGAAAGCAAGTAAAATCCAGACATTTTCCATACCTGGAGGAAGAAGCCAGAAGCTATAGTTCTCTCCCTCTCTACCACTAACCATGACCTTGTCCATGTTACCAGCAATTTAATGTGTCTCTGTGCCTTGATTTACCCAGCTGTGAAAATAAAATGATAATAACACATCTCTGCTCCATCGTGGTGATGTAAGGGGTAATTAATGCCTTTAAAGTTCTTTGTGATCTTTAGATTTGAGTCAGCCTATCATTACGAAGCTTTAACAAACACCTTCTCTGCAGCAGTCAAGACCTGATGCTATTTAAAGGGGTAATGAGATTTGTCGCAAAACCAAAATGGAATGTTTCATCCATTACTTTGCTCTTTTCACTTTGCAAACTTTTGTAAGAAAGGCACATAGTCCTTACCATTTGTGCTTTAAGCCTATTAAATAACTGAATTTCAGAGGAAAAATAAAAAGCTAAACTGTTTAGTCAGATCCTTCATTTCCAGAGTTGAGGAAACAGGTGTCAGAGTAACGCACCCCAGGTCAGGCACAGCGGGAGCTAGAATCCAGACCCCTTTACTGCAGATCCAGTCTGGTATAAATGTTACCACCCTCAAATTAAACTTCAAACACTTCTGACTATCAGCACTGACCAACAGTGGATAATACAGACTGTTCCTTTTTAGTTGTGGTTTTGGTTTTTATCTGCCAAATGCATCCCATGTCGTGGGCACCAATCAGCCCATGGAAGTTACAGAGCAGCACTGACTGGGGTGTGAGCTGTTCTCCTAGGATAAGCAGTCACTGGCTGGAGCTGGGAATATGGTTTGGCAAGCCTGGGCCATCCCAGAAGCACCCCCCCACACACACACACACACACACGTGTGCAGATGAGCCGTCTTCAGCTCTGACAAAGTCTCAGCACATGTCCCCAGTAGTCAGATTTATAAAGAAGAAAATTGGGAAGCTTCTAGGTCTGCTCCAGGATTCTGATCCAACAGTACATTAAAAAGATTATCCACCATGACCAGGTGGGATTTATCCATGGGATGCAAGGGTGGCTCAACATTCACAAATCAATCAATGTGACAGAACAAATCAATAAGAGAAGAGAGAAGAACCACATGGTCCTCTCAATTGATGCAGAGAAAGCATTTGACAAGATACAGCATCCATTCCTGATTAAAAGCCTTCAAAGTATAGGGACAGAGGGAACATTCCTCGACTTCATAAAAATCTATCTATGAAAAACCCACAGTGAATATCATCCTCAATGGAAAAAGCTGACAGCCTTCCTGTTGAGATCAGGAACACAACGAGGATGTCCACTCTCATCACTCTTGTTCAACATAGTACTAGAGTCCTAGCAACAACAATCAGACAACAAAGAGAAATAAAAGGTATTCAAATTGGCAAAGAAGAAGTCAAACTCTCTCTCTTCGCAGATGACATGATACTTTATGTGGAAAACCCAAAAGACTCCACCCTCAAACTATTAGAACTCATATAGCAATTCAGTAATGTGGCAGGATACAAAATCAATGTACAGAAATCAGTTGCTTTCTTATGCACTAACAATGAATATACAGAAAGGGAAATTAGAGAATCGATTCCATTTACTATAGCACCAAGAACCATAGATACCTGGGAATAAACCTAACCAAAGAGGTAAAGGATCTGTACTCGAGGAACTACAGAACACTCATGAAAGAAACTGAAGAAGACACAAAAAGATGGAAGAGCATTCCATGTTCATGGACCAGAAGAATAAACATTGTTAAAATGTCTATACTGCCTAGAGCCATCTATACTTTCAGTGCCATCCAGATCAACCTGGCATTTTTCAAAGAGCTGGAACAAACAATCCTAAAATTTGTATGGAACCAGAAGAGACCCCGAATTGCCAAGGAAATGTTGAAAAACAAAACTGGGGGCATCACGTGACCTGATTTCGAGCTTTACTACAAAGCTGTGATCACCAAGACGGCATGGTACTGGCACAAAAACAGACACATAGACCAGTGGAACAGAGTAGAGAGCCCAGATATGGACCCTCAACTTTATGGTCAAATAATCTTCGACAAAGCAGGAAAAAATATACAGTGGAGAAAAGACAGTCTCTTCAATAAATGGTGCTGGGAAAATCAGACAGCTATGTGTAGAAGAATGAAACTCGACCATTCTCTTACACTGTACACAAAGATAAACTCGAAACGGATAAAAGACCTCAACGTGAGGCAGGAATCCATCAGAATCCTAGAGGAGAACACAGGCAGTAACCGCTTCGACATTGGCCACAGCAACTTCTTTCAAGACATGTCCCCAAAGGCAAAGGAAACAAAAGCGAAAACGAACTTTTGGGACTTCATCAAGATCAAAAGTTTTTTATCCCCCAGAATCCACTCTTAGGAATGCCACCTTCACTTCACATTAAGAGACTCCTATGAACCACCCTTTCACTTAATATGATACTTGAAGGAACAAGTGCTATTCCCAAGAACGGCACTAGGCTGCCCGGTCTTAAAAATCTTGGTATTCCTCGGAATGCCTGGGTGGCTCGGTCAGTTAAGCGTCAGACTCTTCACTGGGCTCAGCTCATGACCACAGGATCATGGGATCCAGCCCCACACTGGGCTCTGCGCTCAGTGCAGAATCTGCTTGACCCTCTCCTTCTCCCTCTGCCTCTCCCCGCGGCTTGTGCTCTCACGCTCTAACAAATAAATAAATCTTTAAAAAAAAAAACAACTTAAATATTCCTCAGGGCCCCTGCTTTTTGTTAAGATTTTTTTTTTGAGAGAGAGAGAGAGACAGATGCACCAAAGAGGGTGGGGAGTGGCAGAGGGAAAGGGAGAAGCAGACTCCCCACTGAGCAGGGAGCTGGAAATGGGGCTTGATCCCAGGACCCCGGGATCATGACCTGAGCCAGAGGCAGACGCTTAACCAACTAAGCCACCCAAGCACCCCAAGGTGTCTTTCCTCAAGGGATGTTTCAATCTAGTACGTAAATTATGCTAAGTCCACAGGAATACTGCAAGGCAATAAATCTTAACTTCCTTATCAGATTTACAGGCAAAATGTCTCAGAGTTCAAAAGATGCAGAGTCCAAGATTTCCTCAAGGTGACATGGAGGCAGCCGTACGTCTCACAGACTATAATCCCAAAGTCTGAAAATTGAGTTTATAAGTTCTGTGCAGACTTCTGTTCCCAGGGATCCAAACAAATTATAAAAGGTCTATTTATAGTCACTTGACACATAACCTGAATCTTCTCCTTCTCCTTCCTCACTGAACACACACTGGCCTACCGGAGATCAAAGAACACCCACATGGGGCTACAGGCTCGCTGGCCGGTGCATGCATGATGACTGGCATTTTTGGGTCATACGTATTAAGCTTATGAAACCTAGGCTCCTTATCAACATTTTTCAGCCTTTTCTCCTTGACTGTTTTGGGGACATAATAATGACATAATTCAGCAGACATCCAAATAATTCTGCTAATACCACCGTGCAAAGATGCCTCAACTTCACAGAAGTGTCATGTGGTCACTCATCAACCAAAACATTAAAGTCAGAATTAACTCACAAATGGCAATTTCAGAGTAATTAGCGTTGGGAAGGTAAATGTAGAAAAGCTGAGAATAGCAAGCTTAGAAGCCTCTGAGGACGTCCCTGGAAATTCCAGATTCTATAGGAAGACTGCTGGGAGATTTGGGAGGAAGAGGGATTCTGTACACTGTGCCACGTGGGAGTGCGTCTGCCCACTTTCCAGGGGCAGCTGGCCAGGGATCTGCACAAAAGACACAAACTAATTTTGTGAACAATTTCATATGTCTCTTTGCAAACGAATTCTTCCAGAGCAATTAGCAAGTAATAAAATTGAATAATTTGAATTTGGTCATGGCTTCCCATAACATGTTAAAGATGTTAATGAAAAAGGGAGAGGGAAGGAAAGAAGGATTTATATGGGGACACCTGGGTGGCTCAGTCGTCTTGAGTTAGGTCAGGGCTGATCTCAGGGTCATGAGATCGAGCCCCACATCAGGCTCTGCTCTGGGAATGGAACCTGCTTGGGATTCTCTCTGCCTCTGCCTCTCCCCCAGCCTGAGTGCACATGCATGCTCTCCTTCTCTCTTTCTCTCAAAAAAAAAAGGGGGGGGTTCATATGGGAACAATTTATAATTAGATAATCAGAGTTGAGAACTGGAGAATCAGAAATAAATGTATAAGATGCAACAAATCATAACTCAATTGACTGAAATGAAAGGAATTAATTTGTTGCACTATTTCAAACATCATCCTTTTCTCATAAAGATGTTTTTGCCCGTATACTGGAAGTGAAAACCTTTCAAGTAGGCAAGTTGTCATTCAAATCTCCTTCCCTTCCCTTTATGTTGTTAATTTTTTTTTAAGATTTTATTTATCTGCCAGAGAGCGAGCGAGCGAGCACAAGCAGGCAGAGTGGCAGGCAAAGGCAGAGGGAAGCAGGCTCCCTGATGACGTAGGACTCGATCCCAGGACCCCGGGATCATCACCTGAGCCAAAGGCAGCAGCTTAACCCACTGAGCCACCAAGGTGCCCCTTTACATTGTTCATTTTGATGAGTTTTGTGGATTATGTATGGGCTTTCAGTATAAGTAATTTTGAAGCCATTTTGGAAGCAGGTGGAATATTCACTATAAACACAGAGGCTTAACACAAGGTCTTCTAAAGTCAACTCCTGGTCTTCCCCCAAAACTACTCCATCGACAGCTTCCCCATCTCAGTTGATGGCAATTCCTTCCTAACAGTCGCTCAAAGCCAAACCTCAGAGTCATCCTTGCCGGCTCTCCTTCCTTGACACCCCATGCCCGATCTCTGAGCAAGCTCTGTGGGCTGTACACCCCCCCACCCCAGGTACCACAGAAGGCAAAGGCACCATCATGCCCCACTTATCACTGCAGAAGCCTCAATGCACCCTCGGCCTCCTACAGCCTCTTCTCAGCAGTTGGTGATCCTTTGAAAACCGCAGTCAGATCACGTCACTTCTCTGCTCCAAAACACGGGACGGTGCCTCATTTTCCGCAGACCTCGAACTGCCTTATCAAGTCCTCCCTGATGCTCATGTGTCCTCCTGGGCCTCACCTCCCATTGTTCCCCAGCCCCTCGCTCTTCCCCAGGCACGCTGGGCTCTTTGCTGATCCTGAAACGCGCCACTTACATCCCCATCTCAGGTCTTACCCACAGTGCTGCTGCCCTAGTTACAAATGCCACCTGCACCCGGCTCTACTCCTGGTCCCTCCTCCCCAGATGCACTGTCTTCCGTCACGCTTACCACCTGCTGGTACACTATATAATTTCCTTATTATGTTTATTGCTTAAATGGATTTCCATGCACTGAAATGTAAGGCCCATGTGTTCAGGGAGTTTTAACCTGTCGTGTTCACTGCTCTATCTCCAGCACTTCTAAAAACAGTGCCTCGTACAGAACAGGCAGCCACTAAATATTTGTTTAATGAATAAATTAAAGAGAAAGAGAGAGATCCCCTAGACTCTCTGCTTGGCCTCAGGCTCTCTTCATGGGTAAGGAGTACTCACCGTGGGGGCTGGGGGAGAGGGCAGGTAAGAACATGGCATGTCTCACGTCATAGACAACTTTAGTGGTTCAGTTCAGGATTAAGAATTAAAATTAAGCTTCATAGTTCATTTGCCAACTTCATGGAAAAAAGAATTCTCAAAGTCAAATTTCTTTAAAGCACCATAAATTCAGCCTCCTGAACAAAGCTGGGATTCCCTTCTTGGCCACAAGCTGTACCTTTTATATTTGAAACAAACCACATTTTAGATACAAGGTAAGCATTAGCATCTTTTTGAAAAATAAAGTTAATATTGGAAACACAAGACCCTGGAGGTTTTTTTTTAAATTCTTTTTAGAAGCTTAATCTTGCCATTCCCATATCCTTGATTCATTTGTGCCTACATTTGAGCAAATCTTTTTTTTTTTTTTTTTTTTTAGCAAATCTTTATTGAGTGGCCCCACTGATATGTTTGGTGACTTACTCGTGATAAAGCAAAAAGAGACCCTGTGCTGAGGAAGGACAGTTGCCCTGCCCAACCGCAGGGCTCTGGTGAGAGCTCAGGGATGCGCCTCCACCACAGCACCCCCCCCCCATCCCAGCCTGGCCCACAACTGTGTCACTTCTCAAGGGGCAGATCAGCAGCTTCAGGTCTCCGCCCACTCTCCCGAGGCTCCTCGCCACCTAGCTTCCCCACCTGACACACAAGACCCTTTGTGACCTGGCCCTTGCTCACCAGTCCAGCCTTATCTTCTCCATCTCCCCCGTTTGCGCCTTACCTTCCAAAAACCCTGGATTACTCCCACACATCTCCCCTCAGCAAGACCCTGACCCCCCACCCTCCACAACTTCTTTGTGCCCAGAAGACACTCTGCTTCCTTCAGGGTTAAACCAAGTAAGACTGTCCCTCAGAGGTGGCCCTGAGAATGTGGAACACACATTCTTGCTGACCCTATACCATCACGGCTCTTCTTGGAGCGTGGTCTGTCGACTTCAGGGGCCACTGGGACCCTCTCAAATGGCCTACAAGTTCAAAAGTATTTTCAATAATAATGCTAGATGTCATCGGCCATTTTCGCTCTGGGGACACCTGCAGTGGCAGTGCAAGGCAGTCATGGGTAGATCTGCTCGTGATGTAGTGCACATCAGAGCAGCGGCACCGACCGTCCTAGTCACTGCTGACTCCATCACCGCACAGTGCCACCGAGAACATGCTGGCATTCATTAACAACGTCCTCGGTGAAGCAGTGAAAACGGCTGACTCTACTAGAACTCAGCCCTTGTGAACATGTTTGAGAAGGATCCATACAGCTCTTATGCAATGGTTGTTGCAAGAAAACGCACTTACACCATTATATTGCAAACTAAGCTAACTTCTTTTTTTTCCCCCCCACAAAACAATTTTTACTCAAAAAAAAAATTGACAAAATATTTTCTTTAAAATGGACAAGGTGTGGGGTACTTGGGTGGCTCAGTTGGTAAAGCATGCAACTCTTGATCTCAGGGTCATGAGTTCAAGTCCCACAGTGGGCGCAGAGCCTACTTAAATTTTTTTTAATGAAAACATAAAATGAATGAAGTGAGCCTGTCACTTCCAAGGAAAAAGATGTACAGTATTGTAGATATAATTCAAACTTTCTGGCAAAAATTCAAATCCTGGAAAATGTCTGTCTACCATTGTGAGCTTCATAGTTTCCCAACACATCAAGACTTTTCCACATGAAACTGGTGAGGATATCAATGAGTGTGATTTTAATGTTGCATAATGAAACACCCATATTTGAAAGATTGGCGTAACCCAGTAACCTAATATTTTCCAAATAACCACTGCACATTACAAAATCACGTGACTAAAAGATCCATTCAAAGTGTACGACAGGTCAATGGACTTTAATCGGAGCAAGTAGGAAGGTCTACAAACAGTGTTTCAGACCCACATGCAACTCACCTTGAAGGAACTACCACTTGTTGAGTTTTGGTGTAATAGTAAAGAAGAATATCCACAATTATTTGAAAGATCATTAAAATACTCCTCCCTTTGCCAACTATATTATCTGTGTGAGGATGAATTTTTTTCAAATCACTTTCACAAAAACAAGCATTTGCAATAGGCTGAATACAGATGTTGACATAAAACCCAGCTGTCTTCTACTAAGACACACATTGAAGAGATTACAAAAATGTAAAACAATGCTATTCTCACTGATTTTTTTTTTTTTTTGGTTTGGAGAACTAGTTCATTAAAAATCTGCTTACTGTGTTAACATGAAACGGATTCATCATTTTTATATTAAAATAAATTTTAATAAATATTTTTTAAATTTTTTGGTTTAATTTTTTTTAAGATTTTATTTACTTACTGTACCCCTGAAGCAAATAATACTTTATGTTAATTAAAAAAAAGATTTTATTTATTTTAGAGAGAGAGTATGTGTGTGTAAGTGGGGAGAGGGGCTGGGAGAGAGGGAGAGCAACTCTGCACCAAGCACAGACCCCAACACGGGGCTCCATCTCACAACCCCAAGATCATTACCTGAGCCGAAACGAAGAGCTGGATACCCAATGACCTGGGCGGGCCATCCAGGGGCCTCTCAGGTTAAATTTCTAATACAGTAAACCTTGACAGATATAACCCACATAACAAAAGCCCTTTGGGGTCCCTGATAATATTTCACAGTAAAGGACCTAGAGACCCACAAGTTTAGAACTGTGGGACTAGAGCTGTTATGATGGCAGATTAGGATTGTTGTTGGCTAGTCACACTTCCGCCCCACCTCCTCTGTAGCAGCCTGAAGGTGGGGCTATGTTTTTTTTTTTAATTCTATTTTATTTTTTTTCAGTGTTCCAAAATTCGTTGTTTATGCACCATACCCAGTGCTCCACGCAATATGTGCCCTCCTTAATACCCACCACCAGGCTCACCCAACCCCCCACCTCCCTCCCGTCCAAAACCCTCAGTTTGTTTCTCGGAGTCCACAGTCTCTCACGGTTTATCTCCCCCTCCAATTTCCCCCAACTCACTTCTCCATCTCCCCATGTTCTCCGTGTTATTCCTTATGCTCACAGAGAGAGTCAATGGTCATATGGTTTCACTTACTTGGGGCTATGGTTCTTTATTTCTGCACCTCAGCCATCAAACACAGTGCTTGACACATAAACACAAATTTATTATCTTACACTTCTGGAGGTCAGAAGACTGAAATGGGTCCACCTGGGCCATGGTCCCTCTGGAGGCTCCAGGGGAGAATCTGTTCCCACGTCTCTGCAACTTCTAGAAGCTGCCCCCATTACCTCACTCACAAGCCCGCGTCACTCCAATCTCCTTACGTCCCTACAGCTCTGATTCGGACTCTCCAGCCTCTGTTTTACAGTGGGCCCACCGGATAATCCAGGAGAATCTCTCCATCTCAAGGTCCTTGATCCAATGACATCACTGAAGTTCCTTCTGCCACCTAACTTCTTTTGCCATATTCACAGCTTCTGGGGATTAGCATGTGGACATTATTGGCTATGGTATGGCATTATCTGCCTACCATAGCCATGGACAAAAACAATTCAATAAAACAGAGCAGAAAAATGCCCTACCATTTTCACCAACATTTAAGAGTTTCCAGACTGGAATGAGAAAGAAACTAAGAACAATGATTACCTCTGGGTGAGAAAGTGGGTGGCTAAGTACAGAGTGGGAGAAATTCATCTATTTTATTCAGTTAAATGCTTATGTGGTTTTTGCCATGTGCCACTATCTAGTTCTTCCCAAATTATTAGCTCATTAATCCCATAAAAACCCTAGACTAGTTTATGGCTGCGAAAACCAAGCACAAACAGATTAAGAGGCGTGCCCAACCAACGTCCCACAGCTAGTCCAAACCTGGAGCAAGACTAACCCCAAGTTACATGAGCAGTAGCCATGTTCTCAACCACTTCCCTGCACAGCTTTCACTGTTGAACCCTTCGCACCACTGGGATGTCACACCAGGCATGTGTATTACCAATCCAAATAATGAAAGACACAGTCACAACATAGCTGTCTCTAGAAGGGAAAGCTCAAGAAGAGATATCCCCACCTGGTCCTTCCTGATGGTCTCAATTCCTTCACAAGGAAGGAGAAAGTCTGCAGTAAAATTCATTTCTAAGCCCTTTACAAAAAACAAACATGGAAATGCAGACAAGCACCATTCAGTAATCAGTACTCATGACAGCCGCAGAAGAGTCAGAGGTTTATTTTCTTTCAGGTAAAAGTCTATAAAGCTTTCCCTTTCAACCACAACTAACAGTTCTAGGCGGCTCACTCAGCCAGCACGGGAGACAAGATTTGACCCAGTCCTCCAAACTCTCAAAGAGCTAGTAAAAGGGATACCGCCCACGGAAATTTCATATGGTGTTCTTCAAAGAAATTCTGTAGATTTTTACCTGAAAGATAAATTTCCATTTACTATTGGGAGAGAGAATACAGGACTGGTTTTTAACTCAAAATGCGGGCCAACTTTATCCACCAGTTTCCCCCTCAGTTCCAACAATGCCTCATCCTCCTTGCTATGGGGCACCCCCTACCACAAGCCAGCAGGGTAGCCCCCTAATGACCACTGTGAGGACCACACCCTTCCTGGCCATGGCTTCACATGTGGAGGAGCACTTTGGTTTTACAGAACACCTTTAGTAATTCATTTATTCCTTCCTCCCCAAGGGGGGAAAAAAACACATTTATTTGAGTATTTCTTTTGCAAGGTCTTCTGGTCATTAAAAACAACAACCAAAGACCTGGGTGGCTCATTTGGTTAAGCATCTGCCTTTGGCTCAGGTCATGATCCCAGAGTCCTGGGATGAGCCCCCCATGGGGTGGGGTGGGGGGGGATGGTCCCTGCTCAGCGAAGTCTGCTCCTCCCTCTGCCTCTGCCCCCCACACTCATGTGCACGCTCTCTCTCTCTCACTCTAATAAGTAAATAAAATCTTTTAAAAAAAGAAAATAAGTGACCAACAAATCCTCTGCATTTTGCACAAGGCAGGAGAGTAATGCAATACTCACCAGTTTTTCAGGGTTTTGTTTTGTTTTTTGTTTTCATTTTTTTAGATACAGGCCAGGACATGTTACAGATTCCTGCAAATATGGGTTTTCTACAATCTGGCCCCAACAGGCTTTCCAATTTTATTTCCCATTCACACACTAGCCTGGTGAGCTCTATGTGCTGTATGTGAAATGCCCTCCAGACCCCACACTACACACACCCCCACAGGTAACTGTGGTGCTCAAGGCAAATGCTAATCACCTTTCCCCCATTTCTCACATCTCTCTTTTGGAACTTTTGCTCAAAATAAACAGAAAAATCAGTGGGAATTCTACCTCTGAGCTGAACTTCTTCTTTTTTTTTTTTTTTTTAAAGATTTTATTTATTTATTTGACAGACAGAGATCACAAGTAGGCAGAAAGACAGGCAGAGAGAGAGGGGGAAGCAGGCTCCCCGCCGAGCAGAGAGCCCGATGTGGGGCTCGATCCCAGAACCCTGGGATCATGACCTGAGCCGAAGGCAGAGGCTTTAACCTGCTGAGCCACCCAGGTGCCCCTGAGCTGAACTTCTTCTAACTCTCTTTATTGAAAAGGATTTTTTAATAGTGAATTATTATTTATAAGCATTTTACTTTTCCCACTCAACAAAAGCTTCTTGAGGATAGAAAATAACATCTAATTCATCTTTATGTATCTGCAACATTAAGCAGAACGTTATTGCTCGTCTGTTAAATAAACAAGTGAATAAATGAAGGGTGAAGAATGAAAAAAGGGGACAAAATGTCCCAACAACACCAAGCTAGGGAAGAGAGTCTGTATCCAAGGTCTGTAACTCCCTGCTCAGCTCGAGAAAACCACACACTCACGTGAATGGAAGTGATGAAATGGACAAGGACCTTCAACACCATTATTCACAATGAAGATTCTAAGACCAACATTCTGTGTCCTGGTAAAGCAGTCTATTTCTCACTCATATTTTCTTTTAATTTTCTTAAAATTTTAAAAAAGATTTATTTATTAGACAGAGAGCACAAGCAGGGGAAGCAGCAGGCAGAGGGTGAGGGAGAAGCTGGCTCCCCGCTGAGCGGGGAGCCCGATGCAGGGCTCGATCCCGGGACCCTGAGATCATGACCTGAGCTAAACGCAGACGCTTAACCAACTAAGCCACCCAGGTGCCCTTCTTCAAAATTTTTTAATGCACCAGTCATCCTTAGGAACTCCTACACTGTTACATCTGGGCATCTGGGGCGTCCGCAGGCCAGCCGCCGTAGCAGCGATCACACACACCAACAGCACTCCCTGAGCTAAATGCTGGTCGTCATCCTACACCAGGCTGTGGAAGCCAAAATGCCCTTGTCCTCACCAACAGGAAATCAGTGGGTTTGCCACATCAGAGCCCGCTATGCAATTCCACCCCCGCGCCCCCCGCCCCTGATGACAAGCTGTATAAGGGACACGTACAATTCCCAGGAGCAATTCCTTCCAAAGAGCAAATCTGCATCTAAGTGGCTTCTGGTAGCTTCGGGACCTACACTCCTCATACATCAATTCAGAATGAGAATGATTCAGCACCGGGTGGGGAATTAAAAAAAGAATCTCAGGCTGCAATTACCTTCCTCATCGGGTGAGCACTGCTGGGCTGATGCCGTCTGAGTGGGGGCTGGAACCTAAGTCCCGTCTCTTCTGTCTGTGGAGTGCACCCCGACTCACCCAGCACAGTGTTAATCGCTATTTACAGACGGAGACGACGTTACTGTTACAACAAGCTCCACGCTGACAGAAAGATTTTGTTCAGAAACTCTAGGCCCAACAGGACGCTCTCAAAAATCCGCTGGAATTTCTCAAAAGATGGCATACCCCAGGAAAAGGGATTTTCTATCTAAACTGCAAAAAAAAAAAAAAAAAAAAAAAAAAAAGGCAGGAAGAGGAATACAGGACCATCAGGGGCCTGGCACACCCAAGCCCTCCCCTGGTGGCCTTGGTGGCTTGAAACCAACACCAGCCTCTTTGGGGGATTCCAGCTGCACCCTTACCCTCTCTGTAATAAGGCTTTACAGATGGGATTCCCACGCCCATCAAATACAGCCTACACATGTCTCTGCTCTTTCTGCAGTGGATAACCCGAACAGAAAGCCAGACCCTTAGAGGCAAGAATCAAATGGGTCACTCATGTCCAAGGAAACCCAGGAACTTAACACATCAGTTCTAGATGTGCTCCCCTCTGCTCCGCTCTTCACGGAGGCCACAGGAAGCCCATGACTGCTTGGTGTACTTGATTTGCTGAATGGGCCTGTGTCTCCGGAGGGCGGGCTGCGGCACAAATAAGCTGAGCTCACCGGTCAGCTGGCTGCATTCTGAGCCACTCAGGACAGTGGCGGTGGTCTGGGGCGCGTAATCCCCCACCGGCAGAGGAACAAACACGCAAACACAACAGCTATCACTCACTGAGAAACTTGACACAGATGATCTCATGTAATCCTCAAACCCTTGGCACGCAAGGGTTCAAGAAAGAGGAGGTCCCACCTCTCAGGGTCAGACTAATGCCCCTCCCCATCCAGGCCCCCAGAGAGAGCCGGGTTAACAATGGAGCCTGCACTACCCCACACCTCCTGCAGGAGGCTCTCTGATGCACATTTTCCCAAGCTCAGCGGGAGAGTCTTCAATGGTTCTCAAAAACCATTTCCCCAACCAGGGTGCGTATCAATGAGTCTCAAATGCCAGTAGCATGCTTCTTTTCTAGAAAAGCAAAGATGCTGAAGAGCAAGCTACCATCCTTGCCCGGGCTCCTTGGAACCTGCTACTCGTGCCAGCACTTTTTTCGGTCAGATACGTAAATAAGAAGGGTGTTTTGTTTTGCTCTAACCTGAGCAAAAGACTAAAGTTAACAAATACAAATGTCTGGATACCTGACCAAAACCACAAGTAGACCAAAAGCCCTAAGCCCAATGCAGCTTATCCCAGAGCCTCACACATTTTAAGCACGAAATACGGGATCAGTAAACCTTCATCACAGTCAGTCAAGATGTGCCCAAAACTACCCTGCAGC